>NC_080680.1:80560144-80862769 GCF_030445035.2 Dasypus novemcinctus | reverse complement strand
AATGTAGAAGAGAAGACAAAAAGAGAAATAGATACAGAAGATTACACAGTGAATGGACACAGACAGCAAGAACAGCAGGGTGGGGGAGGGGGAGGGGGAGGGGAAAAAAAAGAAAAAAATGCCAATTGACAGAATGCTAGAGAATAATCCAGGAACTGAATAGCACAGTAAACAAAGAGGTGGATGAGAATTGTGGTTGATGGTACAGATGTGAGAGTGTCCTTTGTCAGCTAGAGCAAATGTACACCACTATTGCAGCATGGTGGGAATGTGGAGAAGCATGGGAAAAATACAACTGGAGTGACCTGTGGACAGTGGTTAGTAGTAATAATATAATATTCTTCCATCTATGCCAAAGATGTACTGAGTTGATAATGGTGGAGTATGGAAAAAGTGTGCCAAATGTATTCTATGGATGTGGTAACAATCAGATGATATTATCATATCTGTAACAAATATTCCACCATAGTGTGGTGTGTTGATAGAGGGATATTGTTTGGGAATTCTGCACATGTGCATAATTGTTTTACAAGTTTATAACTTCTGTCCTGAAAAATATGTTTAAAAAACAATAATAGGGTGGGCTGGGGGAAAAACACACCAAATGTAAGATAAGGACTATAATTAGTAGTAAGATTTTGACAATATTCTTTCACAATTTGTAATAAATGTCTCATGACAATGCAAGGTGGCAGAGGGTTGATGTATGGGACCCCTGTATGATGTTATGCAAGTTTGCTTTGTAAGTTCACAACTTACACTTATTGTTTATGTATACACTTATTGTTTACACTTGTTTATGTATACACTTATTGTTTATGTATGTTCATATATAAATGATATAAAAATAATAATAGAGTGGGTTGGGGGAAAATACTTTGGTTAGAAGTAATATTTTGACAATGCTCTTTAATCATTAGTTAAAAATGTTTAACAAGAATGCAAGATATTGGTGGTAAGATGAGGTATAAGAGTCCTGTAAGATAAGCGTTTGTTTTGTAAGTTCACAACTATTACTACACACTTATTGTTTATATATGTTTATGTATGAGTGATATACTTCAATAAATTTTTTAAAAATAAAAATAAATGATGCATAGCATATAGGGAAACAATTATTTGAATGACTGGTGACCTCTCATCAGAAGAAAAGGAAACTAGAACACAGAGAAACAACCTCTTCAAGGTACTTTTTTAAAAATCACCCTGGAATTCTATATCCAGTGAAAATATCTTTCAAAAATGAATTCAGGGAAGCAGACTTGGCCCAATGGATAGGGCATCCGCCTACCACATGGGAGGTTCGCAGTTCAAACCCTGGGCCTCCTTGACCTATGTAGAGCTGGCCCATGCACAGTGCTGATGCGTGCAAGGAGTGCCCTGCCACGCAGGGGTGTCCCCCGCATAGGGGAGCTCCACGCGCAAGGAGCGCGCCCCATAAAGAGAGCTGCCCAGCGCGAAAGAAAGTGCAGTCTGCCCAAGAATGAAGCAGCACACATGGAGAGCTGACACAACAGGATGAAAGATGATGCAACAACAACAAAAAAGAAACACAGATTCCCAGTGCCGCTGATAAGGATAGAAGCAGGCACAGAAGAACACACAGTGAACGGACACAGAGAGCCGACAATTGGAGGGGGGAGAAGGGGAGAGAAATAAATAAAAAATAAATAAATCTTTTAAAAAATGAATTCAAAATAGAGACATTTTCAAATAAATACAAACATAGAGCATTTACTTAGTAAGTGTACACTACAAGAAAATGTTAAAGGAGTTCTTTATACTGTAGAGATATGATAATAGATGAAAACTCAGGTTTTCAGCAAGGAAAGAAGTGCCCTGGAAATGATAAATATGTTGATAAGTAGAAAATTATTTTTCTCTTAATTTCTGTAATATGCATATGATTGTTTAAAGACCAAATTATGACATTGCATGTAGGGTTTATAGAGTATGTAAATGTAATACTATGACAACAATAGAAAAAAAGAATGGGATTATAGCAGGAACTGTAGAGTTGCAAGGTTCTTACATGTATTAAAGTAGTACTATATTAAATCTAAGTGGACTATGAAAAGACTGATATGTAAAATGTAGTTCCTAAAGCAACCACTAGAAAAATAAGCCAAGAATTACAGCTAAAAAGCCAATAGAGGGAGCAGATACGGCCCAAGCAGTCAAGCACTCACCTCCCTGTTTGGATCCCTGGTGTCTCCTAAAGCAGACAAACAAACAAGGAGCAGACAATGAGACAAAAAACAAGAAGCAGTCAATGAGCAGACAATGAACAAAAACAAATGAGCAGGGAGTGGCTGTGGCTCAAGCAGTTGAGGGCCCGCCTCCCACATGGGAGGTCCCAGGTTTGGTTCCAGTGCCTCCTAAAGAAAAACAGACAACAAGCAGATAATGAGCAAAAACAACAACGAGCAGACATGGAGTGAGCAAGCTCAGACAGTGAGTGCAAACAATGAGCAAACAGATAAGGGCTCTGGGGGTGGGGAAAACATTATATAACATAAATTGGAATTAATTCTAGAAGCTATTCATGTAACCTGAAAGAATGCAGGTAAGGAGAATCAAAGGAACAAAAGACGGATGAGATCATCAGAAAACAAAAAACAAAATAGTAAATCTAAACCCAAACAATCAGGAATTACATAAATAGAAATGGATTAAATATTCCAATTAAAAGACAGAGGTTATCAGGCCAGGTAAAAAAGCAAGACAATTATATGCTATCTAAAAGAGAAGTATTTCAAATATAAACAGATAGGTTGAATGTAAAAGGATGGAAAAATATATCACACAGAATTGCATCCATCATCCATGTAGAATCTAAACCCCCTCTTGATGTAGAGGGGGACTGGACATAACCATCCCAGGGTCCACAGGATGGAGGAATAGAGTATGGATTAGAGTGGACTTACTGGTGTTCTGCTGGGGAAATACTGTGATTAGTAAGGGAAGAAATTGTAGTAGTGATGTGGAAAAGGTGGCCACGGTGGCTGCTGATGGTCAGGAGAGGGAAGAAGAGATATGGTGTGGGGCATTTTCAGGATTTGGAGTTGTCCTAGGTGGTACTGCAGGGACAGATGCTGGACATTGTGTGTCCTGTCGTGGCCCACTGGGTGGACTGGGGGCCACGACAATGTAGACCACTGTCCATGTGCTGCAGCAGTGCTCCAGAATGTATTCACCGGGTACAGTGGATGTGCCACAATGATGGAAGTGTTTGTTGATGTGGGAGGGGTGGTGTGGGTGGGGTGGGGGGTAAATGGGGACCTCATATTTTTTGAATGTAACATTTAAAAGAAAATAAAGAAGAAGAAAAAAAGGGGAAAAAAGCATTAGTTATATAAAAAAAAAGAAAAATATATCACACAAACTGAAAGCTGGAGGATTATATTAATGTCAAAATAAAGTAGACTGCAAGACAGTATTACCAGAGATAAAGAGAGACATTTCATAATGATAAAGTATCAATTAATTAGGTGACATTAAAATCATAAATGTGTGTGCACCTAATAACCAATCTTCAAAATACATGAAGCAGAAATTGACATAATTAAAGGAAGAGAGAGATTCACAGTCAGAATTGGATATTTTCATATATTTTTCTTAATAATTGATAGAAAACTTAGACAAAAAAAATCAACGAGGACATGAAAGATTTGAAGAACACTATCAACCACCTTGACCTAAAAAGAATATTTGTAGAACACAAGAGAAACTCAATAGCAAAAAAATATATATATATGTTCAGTGCCTACGGCACATTCACCATGATAGATCATATTCTGGGCCATAAAACAAGCCTCAACATTTCAAAAGATTGAAATCTTATATGTATGTTCTCTGACAATAATGTAATATATGACATTATATATATATAACAATGAGATACCTAGAAAAATCCACAAATATTTGGAAATTAAAATAACACAGTTCATAACAGAGATGGCAAAGAGACTAGAAAATATTTTGAAGTGAATGAAAATGAAAAGAAAACATATCAAAAACTGTGGGATGGGAAAGTGGATTTCACTCAACTGATAGAGCATTTGCCTAACACATGGAAAGTCCAGGGTTCAAACCTAAGGCCTCTTAACCCGTGTGGTGAGCTGGCCCACGCACAATGCTAATGCACGCAAGGAGTGCTGTGCCACGCAGGGGTGTCCGCTGCATAGAGGAGCCCCATGTGCAAGGAGTGCAGCCCTTAGGAGAGCCCCCCGTGCAAAAAAAGTGCAGCCTGCCCAGAAGTGGCGCCACACACACATAGAGCTGACGCAGCGATACGATGCAATGAAAAGAGACACAAATTCCTGGTGCCGCTGACAAGAATACAAGCAGACACAGAAGAACATACAGCAAATGGACACAGAGAGCAGACAACTTGGGGGAGGGGGGAGGGGGAGGAGAAAAATAAATAAAAAATAGTAAATCTTTAAAAAACAAAAAACTGTAGGATATATCTAAAGTAAAGCTGAGGGGAAATTTTAAAGCTTTAAATGCTTCTATTGAAAAAGAAGAAAGGTCTAAAATCTATTATTTAAACTTCCATTTTAAGAAACTAGAAAGAGAAGCATAAAGTAAGTAGAAAAAGGAAATGAGAAGGAAAAGAACAAAAATAGTGAAGTGGAAACAGATGTTAATGATTTTTTAACAAGGCCAAAATGTGCTTGATAAAGGATCAACAAAATTGATACATCTCTACCAAGAATAAGACAGAGAGAGAGAGACAGAACATAAATTACCAATATCAACAATGAAAGAAGGGAATGGGGGAAGGAGAGTGAGGTGTATGGGACCCTCTTATGTTTTTTTAATGTAATGTTTTGTGTCATCTATTAACTTTAAAAAAAAGATAATTAAAAAATAAAATAAAGAAGAGATTTCACTGGAGAGCCTACAGATATTAAAAGGTTAGTAAGAAAATGTAATGAATGACTATGACAAGTTTGACAACTGAGATAAAATTCACAAATCCCTTAAAAAGTACAACTTATCAAAGTTATCCAAAGATAATAATAAAAAATCTAACTACCCCATATCTATTAAAGAAATTGAATTCATTGTTATAAACACAGTCACAAAGAAATCTTCAGACCTGAATTTTATCAGACAATTAAGGAAAAAATAATACCAATTTTATATAAAAATAAAGTGAAAATAGAGGAGGGAACACTTTCTAACTCTCCCAAAAACCTCAACACAATATGAGTAAATCAAATATAGCAATATTTTTAAATGATGTATATATACATATATATGTATTTTTATTTATGTGTGTATATATATATATGTTTTAAAGATTTATTTATTTCCCCTTACTCCCTCGTTGTCTGCTCTCTGTGTCCATTCACTGTGTGTTCTTCTGTGTCTGCTTGTGTTCTCTTTAGGTGGCACCAGGAACTGATCCTGGGATCTTCCAGAGTGGGAGAGAGATACTCAATCTCTTGCACCCCTCAGCTCCCTGGTCTGCTGTGTCTTTTTTTGTTTCTCCTCTGTGCCTCTTTTTGTTGCTTCATCTTGCTGTATCAACTCCCAGCGCAGGCCAGCATTCCTGCTGAGACCAGCACTGCACGTGGGCCAGCATGCTGTTTGAGCCAGCTTGCTTTCATCAGGAGGCCCTGGGTATTGAACCCTGGACCTCCCATATGGTAGCCAGGAGCCCAATCGCTTGAGTCACATCCTCTTCCCTATAATTTTTAAAAGACAATGTATCATCACCAATTTATTCCAGAAATTAAAGGTTGTGATGTAAAATGAGCAAGGCTGTCTATACAGGGATATTCATTTGGGGGATAAAAATATAAAAAGAAAAGGGGTTACTACCAATCACAATTGTGGCAAGAAGGAGAGAATTGTGATTAGGATGAGGCACATGGGGGACTTCTCAGTGGTATGATTTTATTTCTATTTTTTGGTTTAGTGTTGTTTGCTTTATAGTAATTTATTAAGCCATACATTTGATTCATGCAGTTTTCCTTTTTTGTTTTGTAGTTTAGAATAAGATTTAAATTTTTTTCCATAAAAGGCTAACTCTTGGGAAGCAGATGTGGCTCAAGTGATTGGGCTCTCATCTACCATGTGGGAGGCCCTGGGTTTGATTCCTGGGGCCTCCTGATGAAGGAAAGCTGGTCCTTGCCATGGAGAGCTGGCAGCCCACACCATGGAGAGCTGGCACAGCAAGATGACAAAACAAAAGGAGTCAAGCAGACACAGAAAAATACACAGCAAATAGAGAGCAGACAGCAGGCACAAGTGGTGAGATGGGGGAATAAATAAATAAAATAAATCTTAAAAAAAAATAGACTAACTCTTCTATGGAAAAGTAGGGGGAGTGTTGAAAGAACTATTGATAAACAATATCACCTTGGAGAACCCATCCAGAAGGGAAATATTAGAATGTGGGTGGATTCAGGAACTCCAATTAGACAAACCAAGGGGAATTAAAACATCAAGGTTTGAGTTCATGATTTCCCAGGAGATTATAGGCATTTGATCTTGTGAGATCCTAGAGATTGAAGAGAAAAAGAGTAACACAACCACCTATATGACCACACACAGTCACACACATCATGCTCATGGATGTATGGATAGAACTATGCACATGAATACATACAGAGAAAAATCAATAAGATGCAGTAGTCTCCAGAGTTCAGAATAAATCTGGACACCCCAGGATTGAAACCTCTAAAGTTCAAAGGCAGGAGAGTGCTGTGGACAGGAGCTACCATGGAAAGTTTCCTAGAGGAGGTGATCTCCAAGGAGATTTCTGACCCATTGGCAGAAATATGGTTTTCAGAGCAGGCAGTAGAGAGAGAGTTGTGCTTAGTTCAGGGCTCACATCTGAAGGGCTGATACATCAGAAAGGAAGCAAATGTTTTCTGTATGCCCCCCAAAGGCCGAGTCGGAGCTACAGGGAGACACACAGTCATCAGTCCAGAAAGAGGAAAAACTTTTTGACCGCCATTGTCCTCAATAGGGCAGGTTTTGGAGGGAAATAGAGGGCTCCCCTTCACTGGACCACTTTTCTTGATGTGCCATCCCTTCCTTTCCCTGGCTTTTCCCAAATAATTCATAACCATGCATTAATTATCTATTGCTGGACAACAAAAACTCTAAAACTTAGTGGCTTAAAACCGCACACATTTTTTTAATCTCAGTTTCTGTGGGCCAAGAATCTGAGCAAAGCTTGGCTGGGTCCTCTGCTTGAGAATCTCTCAAGGCTAAAATCAAGGTGCTGTCTAGGGCTGAGATCTCATTTGAAGGTCTGAATAGGGAAGGATTTACTTCCACACTCACTTATATAATTGTTGGCAGGAGTCATTGCCTTAAGGATTGTTAGACTGAAGATTTCAGCTCTTCACTGTCTGTGGGCCAGAGACTTCCCTCAGTTCTTTGCCAACTGGACCTCTCCGGCATGCTTCATGAGACTGGAGAGTGTATTCTTTTGGTTAGCAGCAAGTTACTCAAGAGGGGATTACAGAAGGCCATGAATGCAGGGGGAAATAGTCACTGGAGGCAGTCTCCAGCATAGAACCACAAACATAGAAGACCTTCTCTGGACTCCACCAACATAGAACACCTTCTCTGGACTTTGTGTCATACCTCCTGTTCCACAATGCTTGTCAAACAAATGAATTGTTTAGGCTGTGGAAGAAATACTCAAGCCCAAAACTTGTGCTAAGCTGCTTCTCCTTCCTCACATCCCTTACCTATCTCTTCATATGTAAGTTTTCCACATTGTTCAAGGTCTGGCCAGAGGCTACCTCCTCCTTGAAGTCTCCCCAGGGTTAGAGGTGGAAACTTCCCAAACTATCCACAACCATGTCCTCGAGTACTCGGCTTAGAAGCATTTTGCTTTTGCTTTTTTTTTTAAATTGTATTTTTTTTTGAAGATACATAGATCATAAAAAATGTTACATTAAAATATATAAGAGGTTCCCGTATGCCCCCCCACCCCACTCCTCCCACATCAACAACCCCTTTCATCATTGTGGCACATTCATTGCATTTGGCGAATACATTTTGGGAGCTCTGCTGTACCACAGGGATAATAGTTTATATTGTAGTTTACACTCTCCCCTAGTCCATTCAGTGGGTTATGGCAGGATATAGAATGCCCAGCATCTGTCCTTGCAATGTCATTTAGGACTATTCCAAGTCCCAAAAATGCCCCCACATCACATCTCTTCTTTCCTCTCCCTGCCCTCAGCAACTATTGTGGCCACTTTCTCCACCTCAATGCTACAATTTCTTCTATTACTAGTCACAATAGTTCTATAGTAGAATATCAGTAAGTCCAATATAATCCATATTTTATTCCTCAGTCCTGTGGACCCTGGGATGGTGATGTCCACTCCAACTCTATATCAAGAGGGGGCTTAGATCCCACATGGGTGATGGATGCAGTTTTCCTGCTTGCAGTTGTAGGCACTCTTGGTTCCCTGGTGTGGTGGTTGACCATTTTCATCTCCCTGCTAGCTGACCTGGGTAAGTCCAAAGAACCAGAGAGTAGGAATTGCAGCTCAGCTGAGGCTCAGGGCCCAGCTGGCACATGGACAGTCCAGAGATTCAAGTCTCCAGAGTGTACACCAACCCTATGGGGGGTGGGGAGTGGGGTATATGGGAACCTCTTATGTTTTTTAATGTAAAGTTTTGTGTGATCTATTAACTTAAAAGAAAGATAATTTAAAAATTAAATTTAAAAAAAAAAGAAGAAACATTTTGCTCACTACTGCTGGTTTCTTAATGCCGTGGGCAAAAGGAGTTCCCAAATTATTCTTTCTCCCCAGCTGCTTTTTTCAAGACTTTAAGCATTTTGATGTTTTCAGAAATTCAGGCAGGATATAGAAATGCTTCTCCTGATGTCCTTCAGTGGCCTAAGAATAGAAAGTTCTAGTAGAAACAAAGGAAGGAGGAAAGCACTTCCTGGAGTGTTTTCAGCATAATTGGTTGATGGGGAAATTGTCCCAGAAGTATAAAAAGTTTCCTGACTTTATACAATTCCATTTCCAAACTTTAATCACTTCAGGGACCTCAATAGTCCCAGCTGTGGTGCTGATTTCAAATTGCCTTCTACATGTACTGGCTGTTCCTTTGGAGAGTGTGCCTGAAATAGAACCAAGACAGAGTGGGAAGAACTGACTTTCACCCATTCTTGAAATCTGAAATGGACATCTCAGCCTGGGCTTTTCAAACTAATGTTGCTATTTCTGGCCCATGTACTTCTTCCAAGTTCTAGGGACCCTTTCTCAGTAGACTCTTGGTAAAGGTAAGTGAGGGTTCTTATAACAGTAATTCTCAACCTTTTAATAGAACAGTAATAGTTCCATCTTCTGACTTCATTACTCAAATGAGTCGAGGCTTGAGAAGGTAAGAAATGAGGCAATTCAGTGTTATCATAAAGATTGAGGGCCATGTAGAACCCTTCCTCCTGGATCAGAAAAATCTAAATAGCAAGAATCCTATTAAGCTTTTCATCTCAGGTCATGGACTCGTCAAATTTTAGAGACACCCCAGAAATGATATGGCCCGTGGTTTAAAAGTTCTTATTGTACAACTCTAGGGGGCACCATTTGCACTGTAGGGAGATGGCTAGAGATGTCCTGGAGTTATGCTCCAGAGGGTACCATTTGTATTGCCTGCAGTGTAAACGGAGTCGCCTGGAGCTGGGCATCACTATGGCCTGATCTCGTAGGGACATCACGGGCTGAGCAGCCTGGACTTTCTGAGCCTTCCTTTTCCACTTCAGCAAGAACAGCTCTGATTTATATTTGGAGGTTCTGAATCTAAGAAAAAAGTAGTTCTCTTTCTTAAAGAGTTTGAATACCACCGATCATTTACAATCCCAGCGCAGACTAAGCATAGCCTGAGACTTCAAGAGGGAGAAGGAGTGGGAGGCAGAGATTTACATAACAGGTTAGAAGTTCCATCAGAATACAGCCCAAATCTCTGGGTCAACAGACCTGATAACTTTCCACAAATTCAATGCAATTCCAGAAGGAGGCTGAACCATCATCATATGAATGAGATTAACTCAGAAGCATGCCTGTCTGACTTAAAATGAAGAAGAATTTTCTCATACTTCATGGTTCTGCACATAAATATGGAGCAGGCTGTTTGGGAATATAATCAACTCTTCATCACTGGAGGACATCAAGCTGAAACTGAAAAGCCATGCATCAGTGTTGTGCAGCAGAACATCTAGAATGAGAGGGTTAGACTATATATCCACTGAATGTAACCAGTGAGAGGGTGTAAGTCTGGGTGACATACTTAGCAGCTGAGTAAAAGGCTCAAGGACTGTTACTGTCCAATGATTCCAGAGTGAACACTCACCCAGAAAGAAGGCCATCCAATAGAATGATAAGAAAAAAAGTAGAGAGCAGGTATACCTTAGTGGTTGAGTGCCTACTTCCCATATACGAGGTCCTGGGTTTAATCCCTGGTACCTAAAAAAAAAAAAAAAAAAAAAAAGCACTACTTTAGTTACTCAGAGAACTAGATTTCTACAAGCTGGGATGCCTGCAGGTTTCTGGGGCCAGTGCTCTTGTCTACCACCTGATAGAACATAAAAACTTAAACTATTAGGGGGCATAATCAGAAATTCCAGATGGTAACTTATCTTGGAAACCTCCCCTGCTCCTCCTTGCATCTCTCCATGTCAAGTCTCCTCTTGTCCTTAAAGGCCCAGCTGGAGTCTGTATTTGCCAAGGGACCCTTCTGTGACCCTGTTCACACCAATATCCAGAATGCCCTTTCTTATGGCCTGTCTTGGACCCTTCTGCTTCCCTCCCTGCCATTTATAAGCACACCTCTCCCCTCCCCACCCCAAGCCTAAGCTGTGAGTCACCCTTTGCCCTCATGGCTCATTGTCATATCCACGTACTGGTTGACCATCAGGTGTTTTGGTGAGTGGATGTCCAGATGGATGGATACATTCATGAGAAGACCTAGGGCTGGAGTTACTCATGAGGAAGGAGACCCTGGCAACAACAGGTATATATTTTCTGTGAAATTTATCTGGAAAGAAGAAATAGATAAAGGTGGGGGTTCACAACTAATCATTCTATCAGTAACTGGCACAAAGTGAGGAGCACATGGAGCAAACAATATCATTTTTCTGATCACAGTTTAATGACATGAACTGCCCATGTAGAACATAGCAGCAAAAAATGAATGTGTTATGTCTTGTCTTAGCTCAATTGCATTAAATCAACAGAGGCATCATTTAAGCCGCATAAACTTGGTTTGCTATGGTCCCAAAGTAATTTCTGATTTTATTGTTCATTTTTCTTGTAAAGAAACAGACTCTGTGGGTGTTTCGAGCTTGTTTTTAATCAGGAAGCCAATTTGGAGCTCAGACCAGATGCCCTGGCCCTATGCAAGGCAAAGAATGTTGAGTATTTTCTTCAGCTGGCAGAGGAAACACACCATGGAAAATGCCAGTCAGACTTCATCTGTGGCAGAGTTTGTCTTGCTGGGACTCTCTGCCCACCCAAAACTGGAGAAAACATTCTTTCTGCTCATCCTGCTGATGTACCTGGTGATCCTGCTGGGCAATGGTGTTCTTATCCTAGTAACTGTCACTGTCTCCTGCCTACACACACCCATGTACTTCTTCCTGGGGAACCTCTCTTTCCTGGACATCTGCTATACAACCTCCTCAGTCCCCCTCATTCTTGACAGCTTCCTGACTCCCAGGAAAACCATCCCTTTCTCAGCCTGTGCTGTGCAGATGTTCCTCTCCTTTGCCATGGGAGCCACAGAGTGCCTGCTCCTGGGCATGATGGCGTTTGATCGCTACGTGGCCATCTGCAACCCCCTTAGATACCCCGTGGTCATGAGCAAGGCTGCCTACGTGCCCATGGCTGCCAGCTCCTGGGCAGCTGGAAGTGCTGCCTCCATAGTTCAAACATGCTTGGCAATGAGGCTGCCCTTCTGTGGGAACAACATCATCAACCACTTCACCTGTGAGATCCTGGCTGTCCTGAAGTTGGCCTGTGCTGACATCTCTATCAATGTGATCAGCATGGGGGTGACAAATGTGATATTTCTGGCAGTCCCAGTACTGTTCATCTTTGTCTCCTATATCTTCATACTCACCACTATCCTGAAGATCCCTTCAGCCGAGGGCAGGAGAAAGGCCTTCTCCACCTGCTCTGCCCACCTCACAGTCGTGGTCGTCTTCTATGGGACCATCCTCTTCATGTATGGGAAACCCAAGTCCAAGGATCCACTGGGGGCAGACAAACAGGACCTTTCAGACAAGCTCATCTCCCTCTTCTATGGGGTGGTGACCCCCATGCTCAACCCCATCATCTACAGCCTGAGGAACAAGGATGTGAAGGCAGCTGTGAGGACCCTGGTGATTCAGAAACGCTTCACCCAGTGATGTTGGGAGGACAGATGCCCATGTGGTTCTGTACCTCTTGACTGTTTTCACCTAAGAATCTCAGGGGAAATTTTCCCTGAAAGAAGGTACATATGTAGAATGATTCCTAGAAAATAAAATTAAACATATACTAGAAAGCTTTAGCTATTACTGAACCCAATTTTTTAAATGTTAAAAACTAACAGCTGATGAGAGTGCAATTTGAGAGGATGGAAGTGGAATGCTGCTGAAAAACTTAGTTGTTTTCCTGCTTCTCCACCGTGAAAGCTTGAATTCACCTTTGTGAGTAGGCTGCTCCTTTGTTTTGAGAAAAAACGGTTCTGTGTGACTTTGTATTATATAAAGGCAAAACCAAGATCCTGTTCTGAAAAGGAGGTGGTGTGGGGCAAAGCTTCATGACTTTACAGTATAAAAGACTATCTTCATGATATAGGAAATGGAAATGGTGCATCTTCAAATTTTATTTGACTGGAGATGAGAATGAAATTGACTTTTTCCTTTGGACTCAGAAGAGTTGGGATCACAGATTCCATGTAACACACACTTTTGGGGGTGAATCAGTCAGACCCTATAACACCCATACGGAGAATCTTGGCCTGGGAATAGACGTAGCTGGTATCCAGTTTTTACTGTTTTTCTGCCCTCTATGAGTCTTGTTAAGTACATAATCTGCCCTTAATTGTCTGGAGAGTTAAGGGACGGACCTATGGGAGAAGAGCACAGCAGGGGTGCTACAGCAGTCTAAGGGAAGCTGGAGTTAGGATGGTGAAATGGGGCCAGAGGAGATGGAAGCAGTGGTCTCAAGTAAGATGGCTGGCTGAGAGCAAGTGGAATAATAAGGCTGCAAGGCTGAGCCAGTTCACTTTGCAGCTGAGAGAAGAGTCCAGAGGCAAAATGTGTGAGGACCTCAGTTGGCAGAGACAAAAAGGGGCAAAGATATTGTGAGGGAGAAACCTTTTAGTGCCTTCTTACTTGAGGTAATTGGATGATCACTTTTTTCCCTGAGAATCAAAATTCTGTAATGAAACCAAGTTTTCTCTGCCTGCCTTGTGTGGATGTCCCAGGTGTCTCCTGTCTGAGACATGGCCAGACATCTTCTTTAACCCAAGACGGTTCTTCTGTCCTTATGGGGCAGAAACATGGACATGAAGTCACTGCCTGTGTGACCCCTTTAACCTTCTCTCAGGCTGCAGGAGCACAGGGGCATGTTACTGTTTAATCATTTCAAGCCCAATATTAGCTATGTCACCCTGGTATGAAACTGCCTTTCCCTTTTAAGCACAGAGCACATCTATACTTTCCTTAGTTCACAATATAGAAGACGACGTCTACTCTGGATAAATTTCAGCCTTTGTAAGCCAAGAATTGGCTTAAAAAATGAAACATGTCCTAGAACAAAATTTCTTCTCATCATACTTCATTTTAATAGTTTTGACTTAGAGAACCATGTGTGGTTATCCCCCCAGATGATTCTACAGCACTAGAGGACTTGTTCCTCAGGCTACTGCAAGTGCTGCTGACACACAGGCTTCAGCTGTCAGTCATCTTTGGGAATTAGCTAATTCAGGCTCTTAGTGGAAACGAGCTGACTCACTAAAGAGCATGCCCCCATTCCTGCGGGCAGCCCACGTCCAGTGACTGACTGGTATAGGGAAATAAACTTCTTGCCCCAACACGGGACAATTCTGAGGGCCTATCCCAGCATCATAGTTCCTATGGGGTTGACTGAGGTCTTTGTTGAGACTATCATCATCCAACTTCTCCCTTCCCCTTCCCCTTCCCCTTCCTTTCCCTTCATGCCAAGAGCACTCCATAATAAACCTCAGGCACACTCTTCTCATTCTCAAAGTCTGCTTCCCAGGGAACCCAAACTCCAACACCATGCAGACTCCAGTGTTCAAGTAGCACATTTGTTCTCTTTTCAGAATCTATGGACACTGGCAACATTTAACAAAAATCATGTGCAATGGTTGGGTGAGGCGGTACAGTGTTATCTTAGCATCATAAAGCCTGTCTAGATTCCAGCTCTTTCACTTACCATGGTTGTGATCTTGATGTTTATTTTTTTTTTTTGAGATTTTTTTTCTCTTCCACTGCCCCCAGTTGTCTGCTCTCTGTGTGCATTTGCTGTGTGTTCTTCTGTGACCGCTTCTATCCTTATCAGCGGCACTGGGAATCTGTGTTTCTTTTTGTTGCATCATCTTGTTGTGTCAGCTTTCCGTGTGTGTGGGACCATTCTTGGGCAGGCTGTACTTTCTTTTGCACTGGGTGGCTCTCCTTACGGGCGCACTCCTTGCGCGTGGGGCTCCCCTACATGGGGGACACCCCTGCGTAGCACGGCACATCAGCACTGCGCATGGGCCAGCTGCACAAGGGTCAGGGAGGCCCGGGGTTTGAACCACAGACCTCCCATGTGGTAGGCAGATGCCCTATCCATTGGGCCAAGTCCACTTCCTTGAAGTTTACTTTATATCTACAATATATCGTAGGTAACTTCGCTGAAATCTGCCCACTACTCATACTCTGCCCACAGCCCAAGTTCAGTGCTTCCCAGTAAAAGAGTATCATGAGACATAAAAGTAATGGGATTTGTATGACCTGGGATAAATGGCATAAAGGCTGAAGGCATTTCACCTGGGGCCTTAGGTCATTCCAGGTCCTGCTTAGTCACCACCTGCCTGGCACTTCTGTAAGCCCTGACATACTAGTTAGGAAGATCTGCTCTAGACAGAATATCTCCTCCCTTAGCACCTCCTGAGGGGACAGTCATACCCCTTCTCCTGACCACAAATGATTAGACACTTGACCCAAACTAGACTAATCATGTTTTCTCTCTAAGGATTCCAGAATTTGGATGCAGAGATAATTACTGGTTGGTATAGGATGCTTGAACTGATAAATCATGTAAAACCAGGACCAATGTAGCTGTGTGCCTTCAAGGAAGAAAAAACTGGCCTACAGATAATAATTCCTTTATATCATCAACTATCCAGTGTTTATAGTTTCCCAAATGTCTTATGTTTTGATTATTCTAATTTGTTTATTTGAACCAGCACACAAATAAGATCATACGTTGTGAGTAGTGTCTCTTTTTTTTTTAAGATTTATTTTTATTTATTTCTCCCCTTCCTCCTCCCTCCTCCCCCATCTCTCCTCCCCCTCCCCCAATGTTTGCTCTCTGTGTCCATTCACTGTGTGTTCTTCTGTGTCCACTTGCATTCTGTCAGTGGCACAGGGAATCTGTGCCTTTTTTTTGTTGCATCATCTTGCTGCATCAACTCTCCATGTGTGCCGCACTACTCCTGGGCAGGCTGTGCTTTTATCATGTAGGGTGACTCTCCTTATGGGGCATACTCCTTGAGCGTGGGGCTCCCCTGCATGGCACAGCACTCCTAGCATGCATCAGCACTGCGTGTGGGCCAGCTCACCACATGGGTCAGGAGGCCCTGGGATTGAACTCTCGACCTCCCATGTGGTAGGCAGATGCTCTATCAGTTGAGCCAAATCTGCTTCCCAGTGAGTAGTCTCTTTTAATCTATAGTTTCCCCTTCTTCCTCCCCACCCCATCCTCTTTACATTTTGGGGGAGAAATGTGTAGAGTTTACCACAGTCTGCCTTTTGCTGATTGCAGTCCTATGGTGTCTATTGCTATAATTCCTATAAATTGGTGATTTGATCTAGATACTTGAAAGTGTCTCCATTTTAGTGTAGTTATGAGCTCATGCCCCTGAGACCTTTTGACATGACCCCAGTGGTCTTGAATGGCTTTCGTACTTTCTGGTATGTCAAGATGTTCCATCCTCATTGCTCACAATTCCTCTTCAGATCTGGAAACAACCATTTCCTCTGCAGATCCCTTGTTTCCTTTAAAGGGAATTGTATCTAGAAATCACAGTCTGGGTGCTAGGGAGAGCTTTTCCCACTGAAAAGTCCTAGAAACCATGACAAACTCTCTCTTTATATATATATATTACATTTATTTTAAGATTAAATACATCATGAGTTCATACATACATCCAACTCAAATTAAGCTCTACAGAAGTTTTGCTAAATCTCATTGATCTCATATCTGTATCTTTCTACCAGGCCAAAAATTTTGTTCTTAATTACACTAACATAATTGCTCATAATGCCTTACTGCACAATATACACAATTACATGATTACTGAAAATAGTAGAAATTTTTTTTAGAGTTCCTTTTGTCTTTAGGATATGGCTCACTAGGAATGTATATCAAATTATTGGTTTTAAAAGTTACTTGGGGGAAGTGGCTGTGGCTCAAGCAAATGAGCTCCCATTCACCATATGGAGATCCCAGATTTGGTCCTCAGAATCTCCAGGTTAAAAAAAAGAAAAGAAAAAAGGCATCCCAGACCGGTGCAGGGAGGTACAGGCCCCCACGGGGCAAGGCGACACACCAAAAAGATGATGACTTAACCAGATAGAAAAAAAAAGTTACTTGGAACAATTCTTCTCTTATGCTAGCAATTGGGTACACAATTTGATTTATATGTTTCATTTTACTTTAGAATTTAAGTACATTATAGGAATTGCTTTTTAAAATTTTATTTTAATGAGTAATTATGTAAAATAGTTACATTGTTCCAAAGGTAAATCTATAAAACAAGGTATATTCAAAGAAGTCTGTCATCTCTCCATGTCCCCTTCTCCCTGTTCTTCTCTCCCTCCTAGGTGAGCATTTTTTAACTTACTGATTTATCCTTCCCTTTAAAAAAAAAAAAAAGCAAATACAAATATGTATTTGTAAGGCCATTAGAAAAATGGTAGGATTCTATGCATGCTGTTCTCCAACTTGTTTTTTTGCTGAACAGTATCTTTTCGACCACACGGTAGTAGTACATAGAGTCAGAAAGTCACGTTTGAAGAAGTCTCCTGGGATGCAATTGCTACACCCATATTACTCACTGACTCACTTTCTTTGTGCTAGTGGGTTTCACTTCAGTGGGTTTACCCTCCATTTCTTTCATCTATAAATTTGGGATATATCTAGAGATTTATGGGAAGCACTCAGGGGAATTACACTAGAAGTGAAGGGGCTTGTATGCCAATCCTGGCTCCACCTTAAATAAGCTGTGTGTGCCTAGGCAAGTCACTTCTGCCCTGATTTAGAATATCCACAACTATGCCATGATCTCAGATCATTCCCAGCTCTGAAATGTTCTATCCTGGTACAATGTGAATGTTCTCTTCAACCCTGACAGAATCACCACTCATCCCTGAGGAACTAAGGAGGATTGAAATCTGAAATGTCTTACAATAAAATGATCGAGGAAATCAGAATTTAGCCCTATGTTACTTCTAGCTATGTGAATTTGGGCAAATCAGAACTTGTCTCTGAGTATCTGTTTCCTGAGCACTTAAATGGAAGTAATATCATAATACTTACGAAAAAGAATAAATTCATTATTTTAGTCTTCAATTTGTCTCTCCTTAAATTTTACCTAAAATCCTATCATGTTATCTAGAGTCAGTATATGAAAATTGTTTCCTGTCAAGTACAGAGTTCAGTGCTTAAGTTAATCAATGCATAGAATACGGTTGAAGAGACTAGAGGACCATCCTCCAGGGCCAATGAAGGTACAAGTTAACATGAAGAAATGTCATTTGACTGTAATAGAGATAAATATATTCCTACACAACCTTAGGAGAATGGCTGGCAAGAAGAGCCTCTGCTTTAGCCCAAAGGTGATTTTTCTGGATAATCCAGGAAAAATCACAGCTTTTGAGAAAAGCAAAAGATAACTAGAGGAAGAGGAACATAGACATAATACAGAGAAAAAGGAGCTATGTGTCTCACTTTGCTTTCACTAGAAAGCTGCAATTACAAGCAACTGGTGTCATGGTATAGTTTAGAAACGGAGTCACCAGTAGTCTGAAAAGCCTGGAGCTGGTGCCTAGAGTAGATGCCTAGGCAGGTGACCAAGGAAATGCAGCTCTTGCAGTCCAGGGCAGGGAACGGACATGCCCAGATAGGGATTCAGCCTCTAGGGGAATACTGGTTTCAGAGAGAATTTATAGATTGCCTAATGTTTATTCCATGTTATCTCTGAAACTAAGAACTAATCTGGGGACTTTGTATGAGCATACACTCAAGATTGATTGTCTACTACCTCCTCATTCCAGAAAAGTCTGGAGAAGACTTAAAGTTACACAAACATAATAATGTGCCAGGAACTAACATGTAGCAAAATTAAAAGAAAACAAGGGTAAGTCACAAATTCATTTATTAATTCACTCAGCAAATATTTCTTGAGTGCCTACTGTGAGCCAGGCTCTGCTTTTATGTTTAGGATATATCTGTGAACAGTACAGAAAAATTAATACTTAACTCTGTGGAAACTTATTTGTAGCAGGAGAACAGGCAATAAACAATGACTAAAATAAGAAAATAAGATAGGATGTTAGAAACTACATGGAATCAGGATGGAGGCATGCAGGATAATATATATGATTAAACATATGCATTAGATTTTGCTCTCTCCTGAAACTCATGAAAACTACTTCGCAAGTTGGAAGCCGGGTGGACCCCAAAAGATCATGTCTCTAGGCTAATCCATTCCTGTGGGTGCAAACCTATAGTAGGGGAGATATTTTTATTAAATCCCTTTAGTTAAGGGTCTTTAGACTGCATGACCCAGGGTGGGTCTTAATCTTCTTCCTGGAGTCCTATAAACTCAAATCAGTGGAGCTGCAGAAACAGAGAGAAACCCCTAGAAGTTAAGAGAAAGTCCCTGAGAACCAGAAGCTGAAATCAACAGAACACAGAAGCTGAGAGGAGGTCACTGAAGCCAGAAGCTGAAAACAATGAGGTGCAGAGGATAGCAGAGAGACACATGGATGCTACCTTGTGCCTGATTGCCCACCGCTGCAACTCAGGGAGAAAGTATCTCCTGAAGATGCCTCGATTTGGACACTTTCACAGCCTCAGAACTGTAAGCTTATAAATTAATAAATTCCCATCATAAAAGCTAACCCATTTCTGGTATATTGCCTTGGCAGCCTTCAGCAAACTAAAACAACTATAGTAAAGTGGTTTTTTTTTTTTGATTTTTTGATTTTTAATGACAAAATCTTTAAGGTTAAGGAGAAGAAGAGAGATAGCAGCAGTGATAACATTTTGCGCTGGAAAGCTGATAGGCTAGTGGTAACTGCTGCAGCAGACCTGACAGAGTTGAATCCCAGGTCAGAAACTAGGAAAGCTGAGCAACAGCCTGATGGAACTCACTGAACCAAACACCTCTAGGAAGAGGCGAAGGGAGTGCTGCTCAACTAAGGTGGACGAGGTAAAACCCATAAGCAGCCGAGTCCCTATACAACCTCCCCATTTCATGACCAGGGTTAACTGCCCCTTGCTCACCACAACAGAAGTTTCATTCTCTGGAGAAGGAACTGTACCAAAAACAGGGAACTTAACCGACAGCATGAACAGTCTATGTTAAATGCTGAGATTACCCCCTCCCACTTCCCCTACAGAATTTCCAGAAGGCTGAGGAACTAACCTTAAGCCCCAGGCAAGAGATTGGAAGAGAATTATCTGGGAAATATGAAAAAGTCAAGTGGAAGGACATAAAGATTCTAACATTGAATGTTCCTCCCCTCAAAAGACAACCAGCCCTGCTCAGAGCTTCCAATCAGCTTTTTAGTCCCTTAATCTCACTGTCTTAATCATGAGTAATTAGCCAAAGCTCATAGGCATTTGGGGAATGCCTCCAATGTAAAAGATAGAGATCAAAACAAACAACAACAACAAAAAAGCAACTTAGAGAAAACAGAAAATTACAGAAAGGAAAAAAATTAAATCTATCTTATCTTCAAAGAAAAGGTGTTGCAAATTTGAAACAAGGACAGGATATCATTTAAAATAAGCATTGGGAAGCAGACTTGACTCAACGGGTAGAACATCCGCCTACCACATGGGAGGTCCAGGGTTCAAACCCAGGCCTCCTGACCTGTGTGGTGAGCTGGCCACACACAGTGCTGATGCGCACAAGGAGTGCCGTGCCACGCTGGGATGACCCCGCGTGGGGGAGCCCCATGCGCAAGGAGTGCACCCTGTAAGGAGAGCCACCCTGCATGAAAAAAGCACAGCCTACCCAGGAGTGGTGCCACACACATGGAGAACTAATGTAGCAAGATGACGCAACAAAAAGAGATACAGGTTCCTGGTGCTGCTGACAAGAATATAAGTGGACACAGAAGAACACACAGCAAATGGACACAGAGAGCAGACAACTGAAGGGGGGAGGAGGAGAGAGAAATAAATAAAAATAAATCTTAAAAAATAAATAAATAAAATAAGCATTGAAATAACAGTGGGGGGAAGAGTTCTTAAAAATTAAAGCGTAATAGCAGAAATAAAAACTAAATAGAAAGGCTAGAAAATAAGTTGAGAAAATTCACCAGGAAGAACAAAAAGCAAAAGGAAGGAAAATTGAAAAAAATTTTCATAGAGCTCCAATTAAGAAAGTCCAATATTCAAAAAGTAAGAGATCCAGAGAAGGAGAAGGAAGAAAATAAAAGAGAGGAAATTGTCAACATAATAACTCAAGAAAATTTCTTCTCAAAATTGAAAGACAAAAGTTTCACTGTTGAAAGCACCCACCAAGTACCAGCATAATGGATGAAACTAGGCATATCAAGTTACATCATTGTGAAATTTCAGGACATTCGGCACAAAGATAAGATTTAAAAGCTATTGGGTGTCCACAGAGAAAATGTGGAATGGGTGTGGGAAGGGTAGCCATGGTGGCTGCTGGGTTTGGGGAATGGGAGGAAGAGATGAGATGTGGAGGCGTTTTCGGGACGTGGAGTTGTCCTGGATAGTGCTTCACGGACAATTACAGGACATTGTAGATCCCCCCAGGGCCCACTGGATGGAACGTGGGAGAGTGTGGGCTATGATGTGGACCATTGACTACGGGGTGCAGTGATATTCAGAGATGTACTTACTGGGTGCAATGGATGTGTCACGATGATGGGAGAGAGTGTTGCTGTGGGGGGAGTGGGGGGTGGGGGCGGTGGGGTTGATTGGGACCTCGTATTTTTTGAATGTAATTTGTAAAAATAAATAATTTTAATAAAAAATAAATAAATAAAAGCTATTGGGGAGTAAAAATAAAAATAAAAAATCATTACAAAGGATCAAGAATCAGAATGGCTTCAGATTTTGTACCAGCAGTGCCTTAAAAATCAGAAGGAAAATTATTTCCTGTAAATTCCTAGAATTACATACCTTAACAAATTATTAGTAATTTTTATGGGAGTTGAATAGAAATATTTTCAGAGGTAGAAGGTCTCAAAATTTATACACCATATATCCTTTCTCTAGAAGCTTTTCATGAAAGTGCTCCACAAAACAAGAGAGTAACCAAGAAAGAAGAAGAAATCAGGGGAGGAAATAGGGGCTCCAGCCCAAAAGAGAAGTGAAAGGAGCCCCCGGGGCAGTGAAGGGAGATCCATACAGAGGCAGCTCTGCCCAGACTGGAGCCTGCTGACTGGGAAGCACTGAGAAGGGCCTCTGAAGGGCTCCTGCTGCCCATGGTGATGAGCCTGGGAGAGAATGCCAGAGAGAGGCAGCGGGCCCACCTCCTGCACCTGCCTTATCTTATCATTCCACAGGAGGATCCCGCTTTGGAGTGAACCTAAGACTGGGAAGGGGCCATAGTGAGAGCTTGGAAGCAGAAAATACAGAACAATCCATGCCCTCTGATACTTCTGCCAGTTGTCTGGTACCTGGCTACCACTACAGTTTTGCCTGAACTCCCCAGAAGAGGCTCTTAAAGCTATCAGCTTATGTACTCAAGAGCCAAAGAGTGGCATTTTTTTCCCTTTCCTTAAAAAGCATTTTTGTGATTGTTACTCAGTTTTATGAAATGGAACAATATATTGTACAGTGATATCCTGGTAGGTGGAGAAACTATGAAGAAAATCAGAAGATGTGTTTTCTATTACTGCATAACAAACCACCACAAAACTAGCAGCTTAAAACAGTACCCATTTATTATCCCACAGTTCCAAAGGTAAGAAATCTGGGTGGGCTTGGCTGGGCTGTGGGAAAGAATCTGCTCTCAAGCTTGGCAGAATTCAGTTCCTCATGCTGGACTGGGTTTCAGTTTCCTTGCTGGCTGTTGACCAGGGTCTCAGCTTCTTGAGGCAGATTTCTGGTCTTTGCATGTGGTTGCCTACACATTGAAATCCAAACTGGCATGTCATGCTTTGAATCTGACTTCTGCTACTGGAGAGAGAAAACTCTCCACTATAAATGGTTCACTTGATTGGGTCAGGCATGCTCGAAATTTCCCTGTTAAGGTCAGTTGACTTGAGATTTTAAATACATCAGCAAAATTCCTTTACAGCAGTACCTAGATTAGAGTTTAACTAAATCACCAGCATATGGGAATTGTGGGGGATGGGGGGAATACATTAGAATTCCTACCACAAAATGATTCCCACAAAATTCAGGGCAGTGGTCCCCTCTAAGAAAAGGAAAGAAGTGGAAGTACAATAGGGAGGAATAATATGAGGAAGTACTAAGGTAGTGAACCATTCTACTTCTTAACCTGGTATATTAGTTAGCCAAAAAGGGGTGCTGATGCAAAGTACCAGAAATCTGTTGGCTTTTATAAAGGATATTTATTTGGGATAAAAGTTCACAATTACAAGGCCCTAAAGAGTCCAACTCAAGGTTAATTTCTCACTCAAAGTCATTTGCCATGTGTTGAAGCAAAATGGCAGACGATATCTGTGAGGGTTCAGCCTTCCTCTTTCTCTTAAGGCTCCATGGGCCCAGCTTCTTCTGATTTCAGCCGTAGGCTGGAGGGCTTATTTCTCTCCAGCTCATCTGCTCTGTTCTCTTCACAAGGTCAACTGTAAACTATCAGGCAAATGACTCATCTCTGTTCCCAGGGCCACAAGATCACAGCTCTCTCTGCTGCTATGTCTGTGGAGCTCTCTTCCTCAGTGTATTTCTTCTCCTGTGTGTGTGTCCATTTATATAGCTCACCAAGGGGGTGGAACTCAACCCTGAGTTACCCTAAGGAACCCAGTAAATGTAAAACCTTTGATCTTAATATAATCAAGGGTATCATACCCAGAGGAACAGACCAGTTTACAAGCATTATCTATAATTCTTTTCGGAATTCACAAATAATATCAAACTGCTACCCCTAGGTAATGGGTATATGGTGTGTATTTTATTCTTTTCCCTTAATGCATATATGCTCTTCTACTCTTCTGTATGTATAATAAAATACATTTCACAGAAAGAAAAATTCAATGCAGAGACTTATGACTAAGATTTTGATGTCAATTTGATTATAAGATTTTTTAGAAGTCAATGTACAACACAGTTATGTTTCATTTGTGGAAGAAGGGGGAGAAATTGCCCAACTTTATTTGTTCCTGATACTGGGAAAGTTCCTTTTACATCTGTGGAACAAGAGCTCAACACATGTACTACATCTTGCATTAGAATGAAATGAGAAGGGGAAAAGAAGATTGTGGTTAGAATGTGGTTAAGAAACTATAGCGTGTCAGAAAACAGTGGTACAAGTTTAAGATGCTTCAGGCTGCTGCCTGGGTGGTCACAGTTCTCAGTCTTAGATCTTAGATGTGGAGGTTACCGGATTCCAATGGTAAACCAGCCATACTCTCACAAATGCACAGATAAGGCATACTCATGCATGCACACACAGGAAAAGACTTCAAACAACAGGACACCACTTCTGCAAACAACCAGCCTTTTTAAAAGCCTACAGCTTCCATGCCTGTGAAAATCTTCAAAGGAGTCATGACCAGATTCATTTATTATTCATGATACCCTTTAAAGGGCTAATATATGGTAGGAGTTCAGAATCTGTTTGATGGGAATACTAATAAGAAGGTCTGTATTTCTAGGTGGCTTGCTTCTTTCCAACCCTGAGAGTCTGAATTTGGAAATGGCCAAGGGTACCGAGCTACAATGATTTTACTTGGGCAGTGGGTTTCACATTCTCCCAGGTATATTATGGGATCTGAGTGAGAGTTTTCATTGACTGAGTGTTTATATTAATTCTGAAGATCAGAATTAATCCTCTAGTGCTTTGCAAGAGCTCAGTAGAATGGGTAGAAAGAGAAGGAGGGAAGAAAGTATTTCTGAAGGGACTTCACAGTAATTGCTTCTTGGGGACAAAATCCCAGACGTATAAAAAGTTTCTCAACTTTGTCACTTCAGTTTCTTAACTTTAAATCACTTCAGAGACTATAACAGTCCCAATAGCAGCGTGAAATTTAAATTGCTTCATATATGCCATGACGGTCCTTTGTGGATTTTACCCAAACACAGAACAAACCTAACTCTTATCCATTTCAGGAACTAACACATCTGGATGCAGCTTTAAGACCAGGTTGGTATTTTCTTTAACAACCTATTTATGATTAAGGTAATGAAGGAGATTTTAAAAGAATATGTAAATTCTTGCTGGCTCTGCCCCATTCAGAACTTCAGACACAGTGGCTTTGTGGCCCAAGGGGTTCATGAAAGAAATGGAAAAGGACCTAGCAGAGTGGTATAGCAGAAGGTCCACAAGTAGGAAATTCATAAGATCATTTAGTCCCTGAAATGGAATATCCTTAAAATAATCAATTCCAAAGTGAGCAATGGGGAAACTGAGGTCCACAGATGAAAAGGTACTTGACAATTTGCATACCTTGAGTGATTGGTGAATGCTAGGTCTCCTGATGAGTGCTCCAGAGGGCTTTGGCACGTGAGTGAATGAATGAATGAATGATCCAGAGTCCTGCAAATTGTGAGGAAAAAAAACTGGAGAAGAGGAGACAGATAGTATCTAAAAATGCAAGAGGGAAGGCAATGGCCAGGACTTGAGGACAAAGAGCATCTGTCCTTTCCACCAGTCCTCAGCTCCAAGGCAAAATCAAAACAAAACAAAACCCAGTGCATATGGGGTATCTCACATATCTTATCTTTGAATAATAAGCTATACTTGGTGTAAATTGAAGTAAATGTGTAGTGCCTGTCTTGAATGAGATGAGGAAATTAAATCAAACCAGGTGGCATTTCAAACCTCCCCAAGAGTGGACAGATGTCACAAAGTAATATTTTGATAAAATTCCTGCATTTTACTCAGAAACACATATAGACCCCTCGATTGTCAGAGCTGTTCTCCAGTTCCTCAGCAAGGTGGGGATTCCTCAATGGTTGACTGGACACTTTATGCATCATAGAATGCTGAAGTTGGTCTTCTGAGTTCTTGCAAGTGACATAGAAAACACATGGTCAGGTCGAATCAGACCTGCCCTGTGATGGGATTTGTTCTCCTGGGACTCTCTGCTCATCCGAAGCTGGAGAAAATGTTCTTTGTGCTCATCCTGCTGATGTACCTGGTGATCCTGCTGGGCAATGGGGTCCTCATCCTGGTGACCATCCTTGACTCCCGCCTGCACACGCCCATGTACTTCTTCTTGGGGAACCTCTCCTTCCTGGACATCTGCTACACGACTTCCTCAGTCCCCCTCATTCTTGACAGCTTCCTCAGTCCCAGGAAAACCATCTCATTCTCAGCCTGCACTGTGCAGATGTTCCTCTCCTTTGCCATGGGAGCTACAGAGTGTGTGCTCTTAAGCATGATGGCGTTTGATCGCTATGTGGCCATCTGCAACCCCCTTAGATACTCTGTAGTCATGAGCAAGGCTGCCTACGTGCCCATGGCTGCTGGGTCCTGGGCAACTGGAAGCACCACTTCCATGGTGCAGACATCTCTAGCAATGCGACTGCCCTTCTGTGGGGACAATGTCATCAACCACTTCACCTGTGAGATCCTGGCTGTCCTGAAGTTGGCCTGTGCTGACATCTCCATCAATGTGATCAGCATGGGGGTAGCCAATGTGATCGTCCTGGGGGTTCCAGTACTGTTCATCTCTTTCTCCTATGTGTTCATCATTGCTACCATATTGAGGATCCCCTCAGCAGAGGGCAGGAAAAGGGCCTTCTCCACCTGCTCTGCCCACCTCACAGTCGTGGTCGTCTTCTATGGGACCATCCTCTTCATGTACGGGAAGCCCAAGTCTAAGGACCCACTGGGGGCAGACAAACAGGACCTTTCAGACAAGCTCATCTCCCTCTTCTATGGGGTGGTGATCCCCATGCTCAACCCCATCATCTACAGCCTGAGGAACAAGGATGTGAAGGCAGCTGTGAGGAACCTGGTGATTCAGAAACGTTTCACCCAGTGATGGTAGGAGGGGTCCTGGTGTTCTGTGATTCCTGGCTGCTCTTATTTAAGGTTTCTAGGACATAAGATCACCAGTAAGGGCCAACTTCATCAAAGGTTATACAGGTAAATCTTTTTTTTTTTTTAACAAATCAACTTTATTGATTCATATTAATAAAGCATCATAGGTAAATCTTATTACACAGAAGGGCTCTGTAGAAATAGGAAGATTTAATGGGACTTTCCCCACCTCCTTTGATAAGCAATACAGCAAAGGTAACTCTCATTTGCCTAGTCTTGCAGTCCTCAGTCTCTGTGATGGGTGCTGAACAGTTGAGGTCCAGGAAAGGAGATTCTTTGCATTATTACTGTTGAGCTAATGAACCGAAAGTTTATATGGCCACAAAGGGAGAGAATAATTCAGGAAACATTTCTTAAAAACACACATGAAAGTAAAACAATAAGGAGAAAGATTAAATTATTAAGAGATATTATTTAATATGGAGTTGCATGGATTGGAAGGTAACATAAAAGAAAGCAACCATTCAAATATGTTCAAAGAAAAAGTCAAGGAATTGAATAAAAGACCAAAAGACTTGAGATTTGTTAGATTTTTGTGTATGGAAAAGTCTAGAAATATTCTACTGCATGTGAAAATCAAAACTTAAACTTGGATCTAGGTGAATTGCGTCTTTTGTCAAAATTCTTACCTGGAATTAGTGAGCCCTTTTTGACCAAAGTCCCTAAAATGACTTCTGCGTAGCCAGGAAAAGAAGTGCTTTTTTACTTTTTGATTGTTATTTGTCTTCCATCTGCTCTACTCTCATTTTATGTAATTCTATGATGGACCCTCTGGTCTATGTTACAGCCTCTTATCTTCAAATAATTTTAATCTCTCTTTTTAAAATCTGAAATCTAGGAGAACAATTTAAGTTGTTTTTTTTTTAATTCAAAATGTATTTGTAGTATTGTTCCAAACAAGGAATGAGAATCTTACTGCCATTAGCCTTCTGCTCTGTAACATTAAATATAGACGTCAGTGGCACAATCCTTACAGAGTTCCAAGAGAAATGGGTTATGTCTATGGAATTCTATGCACAGCTAAACACTGAGTCTGTATAAGAGTTAAAAAGACTCTATTGGGGTGGGGTGGGGAGTAGAGTATATGGGAACCTTTTATATTTTTTAATATAACATTTTTTGTGATCTATGTATCTTTTAAAAAAGACAAAAAATAAGTTAAAAAAAAGACTATCATGAAAACAGTAAGAACACACATACCATGTTCTATTTCTGGGGGAAAAATGCTTTAAGAAGCTTTCCCAACAAAGAATTAGAAATATATCATTGTGGGGAGTAGATGTAGTTCAATGGTTAAGTGCCTGCTTCCCATGTTCAAGGTCCTGGGTTCAATCTCTGGTACCTCCTAAAAAAAAAAAAGTTAAAAAAAAATCATTGAAAATGTGATAGGCACGGCTTATAAGAGGCAGGTAAGGAACAATGAAATGCGTGAGGCCAACAAAATCTAATTAATTCTTGGTACCGAATTTGCAAAGATTCACATACAAGGGAATTATTAGAAAACACATAAAGGTAAACAATAACAGCAAAGCAATGTTAACTCCAGTTACAACAATGGCTTCATCAACAGGGAGGAAGGGAAAGAGAACTAAAGTCACCACCTGCTGAAGGCTGCATTGTATGAAGGATATTGTGGGAAAGGGGGTTCTTAAAAACATAATTCATGACATTGATAAAGAAATACAATATAAGTTTTAATATGCTTTTTGAAGATTTAGGAGTAAACACCAGTAGACTAGTATTAGGAAGAAAATTTTTCAAAGAATTATGAAAGGAACAAAGAAAGCTGATGAAATGAAAAAAGTCATTTATTGAAATCTTAGAAGATTAAAGTTAGTATATACTGTTATTATTTATAATACATTTTTTATTTATTTTTAAAAGATACATAGATCACACACAAAATATAGGGGATTCCCATATGCCCTACTCCCCACACTTCCCACTTTTTCCACATCAACAACTTCTTTCATTAGTGTGGTACATTCATTGCAATTGATGAATACCTTTTGGAGCACTGCTGCACCACATGGATTATATTTTACATTGTCGTTTACACTTCCTCCCAGTCCATTTGGTAGGTTATGGCAGGATATATAATGTCCTGCATCTGTCCCTGCAATATCATTCAGGACAACTCCAAGTCCCGAAAATGCCCACATTTTATACCTCTTTTTCCCTCTCCCTGCCTTCAGCAACTCCAGAGGCCACTGTCTCCACATCAGTGGTATAATTTCTTCCATTGCTAGAATCACAATAATTCTGTAGTGGTATACCAGTAAGTCCATTCTAGTCCATATTTTATTCCCCAATCCTGAGGACTCTGGGATAGTGAGGCCCACTCCACCTCTTAATTGAGATAGTAAAGCCAGTATATATTAAACAATAATTACACATTACCAAGGTTTTTGTTGTTGTTGGTTTTTTGGGTTTTTTTTTTTTAGTAATTCCAAGATTATTAGATTTTTAATATTAGGAACATCTGGAGATCTACAATCCATTTCATTAATAAAGGAGAAAAAAATGGTCACATCAGCAAATGTTGAGAATTCATTTGATAACATTAAACATCTATTTCTGACTTTTTAAAAGTAATGGACTTGAATAGAGGAAACCAGCCTTGGCCTGAATGAAAGTATCAGACATACCTTGTCCAGCAAACATCACACTTGATGGTAAAACATCAGCTGCATGCCTAGGACCTGGTTTTGGATATCTACTTTCAATGTCTACACCATTCTGGCAAGACTACATGTTGCAACAAGACCAAGAAAAGAAATAAGAAATGTAAATACTGTAAAGAAATAAAAGATATCAACTATTTACAGATGACATGTTGTTTGCCTAGAAAATCATTTTACATGCAAAACTGTTAGGAAGTTCGGTAATTACCCAAATAGCACAAATCAGAGCATATCAGATACCTACAGAGGCTAGACTGGAAATGTAGCTAAGGGGAGTGGCCAGGTGAGGCAGTAGGCTCTAATTACCTCTTAACAGGTAGTCCATCTTTAGCATCAGGTAGGAATGCAAGAGTGGAGGAATACAGAGTGCTGCACCCCCTGCTGCAGGTTCCTCGGTGGCTACAGAGTTGAGAGTCCCACAAAATTCTTTGATAGTATAAAGACCAGTATTATGAGGACCAAACAAAATTTGTTGCTCAAAATTTGAGCAGCCAGATTCAGCTGTGGGTTGCCAATTTGCAGCCTCTACTCTATGCACACATAAATCATAGTATTGCCGGAGTTCCTAATGACATTACAAAGGTGAGTCACATCTTGCATTCTGCATCTATTATGTGAGGAGAAACTGCTTTCTACTTCACTCTTCTCATGTGATTCTAATGGGGCTGCCAGTCATAGTGCTCCAACCTTTGGCTTTAGCAATCTGTCCAGCAGAAGGCATGTGGCCTAAGTCAGACCAAGCAGAATGATTCCTCAGGATTTTTCTAATTGGAGCAAGAAGAGAAGTGGTACCACATTAGCCTTCTATGCCGCATTGCAAATCATCACAAATTTAGCAGCTTATAAAACGACATACATTCATCATCTCACAGCCTCTGTGGGCCAGAGGTCCAGTTGAGGCTTAGGTGAGCCTTCTGTAAGGTTGCAATCAAGGTGTCACCTAGGGCTGAGTTCTCATTTGGAGGCTCGATTGGAAGAAGGTGAATTAGACTGATGGCAGCTCTCTGCCCTAGTAGAGGAAAAAGCCTGTCCACCAGAGTTTAAAATGAAGCCAGAAAAAGAAAGTAGAGATAAGAAACAAATGAAGGTACAGATCTTTGATCCCAGTTGTGTCTGAGCATGGATCTACCCTTAACTTCTCCATGATATGAGCATTAAAGTTCATTTAGGGACTAAGTTGGGTAGAATAAGGTTTCAATTTAGCAACCTAAAAAGTTCTGACAATTAGAAGCCCAAAATTAAGCATTTTTACATGGGCACACTTGCTGACCACAGCATATTCCAATTGCAATTCCACATTTATAGTGCATGGAAGATAATTCCCAAATGAGATACAAGAAAGTGCAAACCAGTCTTGGTCAAATGCCAGGAGTTTGTCTAAAATAAAATAAAAGGAATAAATTATTTTTAGTTCTACATTGTCCATGAATATTGATGCTAAAATCCTATTTTAAAAATTCAGCAAATAAATACAGCAATATACCCAGAGAATAATAGATTAGGAGCAACTTGCCTTTATGCCAAAAATGCATGGATGGGTTGAGCATTAGAAATCAATCAACACAGTTCACCACATTAATAAATTAATGAAGAAAAATCAAATGATCATTTCAATAGATATATAAAAAGTGTTTGATAAAATTCGACATCCTGACAATAATCACTCTTCTCCAACCAAACACTCCCACCTCTGCCACCCAAGGCTGGGTGGGTAGCCTAGACTTCCACACTCACCAGGCTATAACAAGGCAACTCAAGCCCCCTGCCAGCATGGTGTCGAAAAGGCTGGGTAGGGAGGAGGGGCTTTCATTCCCACCAGGTGGTGACAGGTCCCTACCACATGCTGTCAGTGGAGACCACATGGAAAACCTGGGCTTTCACCCCCACCCTGCAGTATAGAGGTTCCCTGTTCCCCACCCCACCTCCAATTTAAAGGTCTTATAGGAGGCCTGTTGACACCAGGACTTCTACCAGCACCCTGGTTATCAAGACCGTCACACTTGACTGTGGAGGTCATGTGAGGAACAGTGACTAGACACACCTGCCTCTGCCACCAAGGTGGCACCAGCAGAGGTCTCGTGGAATAGTTCTGTGCCAATTTTGCAGTGGTGGTTACATGAATCTACCCATACAACAAAATGAAATCGAAATACATACATATTATACCAAAGCCATGGCGGTGGACTTGGCCCAGTGGTTAGGGCATCCGTCTACCACATGGGAGGTCCGCGGTTCAAACCCCAGGCCTCCTTGACCCATGTGGAGCTGGCCCATGCGCAGTGCTGATGCACGCAAGGAGTGCCCTGCCATGCAGGGGTGTTCCCGCATAGGGAAGCCCCACGCACAAGGAGTGCGCCCCGTAAGGAGAGCCACCCAGCGCCAAAGAAAGTTAAGCCTGCGCAAGAATGGCGCCACCCACACGGAGAAATGACACAACAAGATGACACAGCAAAAAGAAACACAGATTCCCATGCCGCTGACAACAACAGAAGCAGACAAAGAAGATGCAGCAAATAGACACAGAGAACAGACAACTGGGGTTGAGGGGGGAGGGGAGAGAAATAAATAAATAAATCTTAAAAAAAAAAAATTTATACCGAGGCCAATTTCTAGGTTTTGATATTGTAGCATAGCCAACTGGGGAAACTGGGTGAAGGGGACAGGGGACCTCTCTGCACTGTCTTTACAACTTACTGTAAATCTATAATTATTTCAGAGTAATAAGTTAACAACAACAACAACAATAATTCAATGTCTGTCATAATAAATATTTTTAGCAAACCAGGAAGAAAAGGAAACTTTCTTAACAGGATAAAAATTATCCATAAAAAAGTTATAGCAAATATACTAAGTGGTAAAATGTGAAAAGCATTCTCTCTGAGATGGGAACAAAGAAGGATGTTTGCTACCACCATTTTCTATTCAACAATGAATAAGGGATCCCTGCCAGTGCAGTAAGACAAGAAAAAGTGGGAAAAAAAGCCTAAAATTTTTGAAGAACAAAAAAAATCAAACTGTCATTATTTACAGAAGATATTATTGCCTAATAAGTATAAAACCTAAAATAATTTAGAGGTATATTAATTCTATTGAAAAGAGAGTCTAGTAAGTTTACTAAACCTACATACAAAAATCTATTGCCTTTCTATATTCCAGCAAAACATTATAAAATCGATTTTGAAGGGTACCAAGAAATATAAAGTAACTAAGGATAAATATGGGAAAAGACCTTGAGTTCTTTATGCATCGAATTATAAAGTATAAAACCTTTTAAATTAAATTTAAATAAAGGAAGAAAGAAATATTTCACATTCAAGAGTTGGAAAATTCAATATTATAGAGATGTCAGTTGACCCCAAATTGATCTATAGAGTCAAACCCATCCCAATTTTAAAATCCCAGGAGGAATCACTGCAGAATTTAAGAAACTAGTTCTATAGTTTATATGTAAGAACAAAGAACTAAGAACAGCCACAATACATTTGAAAAAGTGTCAAGTGGATATTAGGGGTCTTACCCTATAAGAAATCAAAAAACACTATTAAGATTTATTAACTAGGGCAAGGCAGTACCAATATAGGAATAGACAGATTAACCAATAAAAGAGAACAGGGAGCCCAGAAACAAATCCATTCATAAATGTAGATTTGATATGTGACAGAGATAATAATACAGATCAGTGGAGCAAAGATGGGTTATAAATGCAACTAGGGCAATTGGGAACACATATGTGCACCAGGAGAAACATATGAAATATTTATATCAGCATTCAATTGTGCAGCAACCAATTATTCATCAAAGTAGAAATATAAATAAACTGTACTACATGCATACAATGGAATTCAACAATGCAAATTAATGAACCTAAAGCCACACTCATGAGTACGGATGAATCTCACCAACACAATGCTGAGTGAAGACACAAGTTGGAAAACAGCACCTACAAATGATTCCATTTATACAGAATTTAGAGAGAGGCAAAGCACTATCCCGTTTAAGGATCTATACTTTAGATGCTAACATTCAGGAAAAGCAAGGAAGGTATTCTAACTAAAATCAGAATTAGAATCACAACTATCTCTAGCTGGAGAGGGGAGGGCAATGAGAGGGAAAGGAACACACTGGTAGCTTCAAAGGCACTGGCAAGGTTCTATTTCTTAAATTGAGTGTGTTACCGGCATGGTCAGCAGGAAGTAACTATCGGTGAGATCTTCGCCCATTTTCCCTATATGAAGAATACTCACAAAACTAATCTTAAGAATGAGAAGAGTATAAATACAAGGGGGGTTTGATAGCTGGAAAATGTGCTTACTAAAAATTTCTTCACTTAAGCAGCTCTGAAAATTCTAAGACTTATTGAGCTGGTTTTCTCTTAATCTAATTTTAGAAGTTTACTCTTTGTACTTAGTTCCCTGAAGGATATCAACCAGACCTTCTAAGTTTTGCTTACAGGATTGAGATAATGTCTCAAAGCAAAACTAGACAGGATGGTGTAAATCTGTAACTTTTCTCAGACACAAAAAGCTTGATATCTTTGAGTGGGTACCTGAGAAAGGAGTCATGCAGACCTTGCTAAACTGTAGTTTATCAGCTGCTGAAACCAAGGACAAATGTGATGTGCTTGAGACAACACACGACTGAGAAATTACATGTATCCTCCTCATTAGACCTCTGGCATCACTTGTTTTTCTTCTCCCCTACCCCTCTCCTTAGCCTCTAAAAGCCCTAGTGCCCATTCTCACTTTGAACTGGTTTTGGGAAGATTACCCCAGTTCCTTGCTTGTGCACTTAAAATAAATCTCCTCACTGAGAAACGTGTTTCTCCTTTGGGGCACTGGATTAGGCGGGCCCTTCTTTTGGAAATGAGCTGTGCTTATAGTAACAAGTGGTATTTACACTAACCTTTAAATTTAAAATTTGTGTTTTATATGTGTGTGCATTATATTTCACATTTGAAAATATTCTAAATACTAAATGCTTTCAATACCAAGTTTTAAATATGGCAATGTGATATTACTTTTCACCAATCAGATTTTAGAAAAGACCGAAAAGTCTCAAAGACCAACATACCATGATGACAGAATGTGGGAGAAAAGACATTTGCACACATTTAGCAATATCTATTAAAGTTACAATGGGCAAACCAGATATGTTTACCACATGCTAAATTATGTATATGCAAGGACAGTTGATGTAACATTGTTGTCATAGCGTATGTTTGGAAAAACTACATGCCCATCAATAGCAGACTGATTCATTAAATAATGAACATTCTTACAATGGAATATAAGTAATCATCAAAAAGAATGAGATAGCACTATACTTTTTCGAAGAAAACTCAACAACGGATATTGTTAAATGAGAAAAGCAAGATATTACCACGAAGTGTACTTGTGCTAAATGTGTTTCAAAAATATTTATTACTATATACATAGAATACCTCTGAAAGAACACACAAGAAATTGCTAATATAGGTTGCCTTGAGGGAGAATAACTGGGTGACTGGAGAGAGAGGCTTAATTTTTACCAAATTTACCTTTTAAATTTGGTTCTAAGTACAAGTATACCAACTAATAACGGTGATGATATAATTGTGATGATGATGATGATAAAGAGGGTCATATAGAGATTGAAATCCCATCTCTGCCACTTACAAGACATGTGGTCTTTGGCAACTTGCTTTACTTTCAAAAGTCTGATCCCACAACTAAAAAAACAGTAAGTGAATTAATAATACAAATCTAATAGGGCAGACTGGATTTTATTACTAACTGAGAGAATATATATGAAACATTTATCTCAAGGGACTGGCAGCTCATAGCTGCTCAATGAATGCAGCTAATTCTGCTGCCTCAGAGGTTGGCTTTTAGACTTCTGTTGCGTCTCTCTGTCCTGGTTGTCTAGGACTTCGACTTGGGGACAAGGTGCTCTTCCTGATGTGAGCCCTGGGCCAGCTTAGGAGGAAGCTGGCGTCCGTTGTGTGCTCCCACCCACCTGGCCTGTCCCAGCCACTGCCTCTAATTGCGATGTGGGGATGTGGTCCCTGGAGCCCCCAGGAATGTGTAGGCTTGTACCTTGTACACACTTGACTTTCCAAACTTTAAATTGCTTCTGGGATTAACAAGGTCCCTGATGGAGGGAGTCAGGTGCCCTGTGGAGTCCACGGCTGCTGCTTGAAGACTCCCTTCAGCTGCCAGGGAAAGTGGGCCCTTGGGATTTCTGGGCCTCACCAGGATGACAAGTCCTCTACATGAAGAGTCTGTAGCCAGGGGACCCAAGGTTCAGCCAACACAGCGGGAAGAAGGGGAGAGAAACGCCCACCAGAGGGTAACATTCCTACAAGGATTTAGGAAAAAAGGAGCGAGAGCATCTCAGGTAAAGGCAGTCGGGGGGGGGGAGGGACTAGAACTTTCTCTGGCATCCAGGCTCTGGCCAGGAACATAGTGAGGAGCTGAGAACGTGGCTGGAATGAGGAGACTCATGGAAGTGGCCTTAAGGAGTTGTATATGGGTAGGGCTGGACAGTGGCAACGGGGTCAGAGGTGGTGTGATGCCTTCTGCCAGGCGTTTCCCTAAGGCGTACCTTCCCCTTCACCCTCCCTCTCCAAAGAAACTTCCAGCTGCAACTAACTCTGAGTGTCAGCCTAAAGCAGCCCTGCACACGCTTTGGGCCCATTGACCAAGTCCCTTCCCTGACGCTGCTGGTCCACCTCACATGCACCCGGGAGGGACGTGGGCTGGGATTCCCATCCCCCTTCTTCAGGTGAGGAGGGCAGGGCTCAGAGGCGGTGGGTGAGCGCACAGTCCAGCCCAGGCTAGAGCCCTGACAGTGTGATTCTTAGGCTGTGCATAGGTCTTTCCATTGTTGTTTTCTTTTAATAAATCCTGAATTGTTTTTCAGAATACAAAGTAATATGTACTTATTGCATTAAAAGAAAATTAGGGAAATAGCAGGTAAAAAGAGGAATCCCACTCCTAATTGGTTTTAGCATAATTACTTCCAGTCATGTTTATAAAATACTTAGTGAGATCATAACAGTGTACAATTTTATATTCTTTTTATTTAATATTATAGGGACAGATTATAGTATAAAAATATTAAAACATATCTACCTAATATTCCAGTATATGAAATGCCATAATTTACTTGGGCAATTATTGGTGGACACTTATTTCTTTTTTCACTCACAGATATTGCTATGATGAATACATTTATTGAGAGAGATTGGCCTTCCTCTTTCATTGTCTCATTAGCATTGTTTCCTAGAGTTGGATTGCTGAGGTGATGGGTACGCTGGCTTTCACAGATTTGTTCTTTTCTTCGGTAAATTGCTCTCCAGAAAGGCCATATGACAGTACATTGGTCTCCTTTTGCTACACAGCATAGGAGGGACAAGAGAGCAACCAAAGTCACATCTGCAGGACAAGCCAAGACCCCTCACCTGTAGGATGCAGCTACAGAGGTAAAAACTTTTATCCAATAAATTTTAAGTGCCAGGCACTAAGACTTCCTTGGATACAGCTGTCCTGTGGACCACTGATGCTCACACCACATTGTTCATGGGTACAAGTTCCGTTTGTCTGGACTGGACACATGGGAGTGCCAAGGGTGGCGTCCCTGACAGAGGCCACTCTCTTCCCTCAGCAGCCTCAGCAACTCCTTGTCACTGTTAAGTCTCGTTTCAAAGCTGGCTGTAGTGTTTACTTTTTCATTTTCTGGAGGGGCAGAGAGCCACTGGGGGCAGAATGTAAGACAAATTGGGGCAGAAATTCCTGGTGGGGACACGGAATGGGCCTGGATTGAGCAATGGAGGATGTGGGAAGGGTAATAGGATTACACAAAAATTACAATGAAGTCCTTGGTTTCATAATAGGAGATTTTTTTCCCGCATTAGCTAAGTGGTTCTCTATTGAGTACATTTTGTGCCTTATCCCCTGGGACATTTGGAAAAGTCTAGAGACATATTTGGTTGTCACAACTGGGGAAGGCAGGAAGTACTACTAAAACTAGTGGGTAGAAGCCAGGATGCTGCAAAACATCCGGAAGGCACGGGACAACCCTCACGACAAAGATTATCCAGCCCCAAATGTCAACAGTGCCGTGGTTAAGAAATCCTGGGTTCAGTTCAGGGTGGCGCTGCACTGCCTGACAACACGTCTGATATAACCCTCTTCTGTGGCTGCAGACAGTGACCAAGACAGATCAGAGAATACAGAGATCTGGTATTGGAGAAATAGAATCTTCTAAAAACCTGTGCACCAACCGAGCCAGGTGGAAAGGAGACAGAATTGGGGCCTGGGATCCTAACCCTGCTCTGTTATTCACCCCCATGCAGCAAATTCTTTAGCTGGTCTGAGCTTCAGGTACTTCATCTAAAACACTTGATGACAGTATCGTCTCTATGGAATGTTTCAAAGAGTAAGGCAGAGAGTAGATGTTCATTAATATTAATCGTTTGTCTTCTAACTTCCACGCACGCCTAACTCCCACCCCACTGTCATTCAAAGGGAGCTGTACAAATATTTTCAATGAGGGCTCTGAATTTAGAGTCTGTTCAATTGCAGGTAAGAGAGTAGAAATCCTGTAAAAAGCCACTCAGCTTTTCAGATAAGCTAAGGGCTTGTGTGGATGGCCTACAAAACCAGAATATTTCACAACAAGAAAATATGAACAATACAAGGACAAAGAAAGAACATTTCTTAGTCACTCCTGGCCAAGAATTTTGTCAATGATCAAATGAGATGACATTAGAAATTAACACTACATACCCTATATTCTGATAACTGTAAAGTGTGGTTATTGATAATTGAAGTAACAGAGTTGCCATCCCATAGTATGGGATCAATCACTCAAATTAATCTTTTTGTTGACGTCATAAAGTTCCAAGCTATAGGACCTCTCCATATATTGCTACAAATCCACTTCTAAAACAGGCATATCCCAATGCTAATTCACAAGTCAAGCTATGGTGCAAACAGCAGGCAGACTGAAGAAGTACTTACTCCACTGTGGTTGAGACTTTAGCTAGGCTTGTTCCATCAGGATATGGATTAACACTTTACAAGTTCCTCACAAACGTAATAAAATTTAAAAATGTGTTAGTGCTAAGAATTGTATCAGCTGGGGGATTTTCCTCTCTGGGAATCTCAGAAAGCTCAGAATAAATGACTTATCTTGTAAATTTTAGTTAAAAAATAATGCATAGCATTTTCCACCTATTAATCATAATGCAGAGGAAAATTCTTCCTTGGGCTGGGGATTAGGTCTGCTGAGTTCAAGTCCTGGCTTTGTTCCCAACCTGCTCAGACAGAGACTCAGACAAGCCACTTCACCTCTATAGGTCCCCAAGGCCCTTTACATACAACGAGGGGATGCAGCAATGTCAGAGCAACCCCCTGTACACACCTGGAACATGTGAATCCCTCACCCAATGCTGACCCATTTTAACCTTTGTTCCAGATCTCACCTTATCTCTTCTAACTAATTTTTCTGTTACACATACATGTATGCTGTCATATTATGCAGCAGGGACCCATCCACATACTGGATGCCTAGGACTCTTCTCAGGGAAGGCTGATGAGCTGCTTTGTACTTTGTGAAGACAGAGAGAGAATAACATGGAAAAAGTGAACTGGACCTCTCCCATGGTGGGATTCATTCTCCTAGGACTCTCTGACCACCCAAAGCTGGAGAAAGTATTCTTTGTGCTCATCCTGCTGATGTACCTGGTGATCCTGCTGGGCAACGGGGTCCTCGTCCTTTCCACCATCCTTGACTCCCGCCTACACACGCCCATGTACTTCTTCCTGGGGAACCTCTCCTTCTTGGACATCTGCTTCACAACCTCCTCTGTTCCTCTGTTCCTGCACAACCTCCTGATCCCCCGGGGAACCATCTCTTTCTCAGCCTGTGCAGTGCAGATGGCGCTCTCCTTTGCCTTGGCAGGGACAGAGTGCCTGCTCCTGGGCATGATGGCGTCTGATCGCTACGTGGCCATCTGCAACCCCCTTAGATACCCCGTGGTCATGAGCAAGGCTGCCTACGTGCCCATGGCTGCCAGCTCCTGGGCTATTGGGGGTGCTGCTTCTGTGGTACACACCTCCTTGACAATTCGGCTGCCCTTCTGTGGGGACAATGTCATCAACCACTTCACCTGTGAGATCCTGGCTATCCTAAAAATGGCCTGTGCAGACATCTCCATCAATGTGATCAGCATGGGGGTGACAAATGTGATATTTCTGGCAGTGCCAGTTCTCTTCATCACTGTCTCTTATGTGTTCATCATTGCCACCATCCTGAAGATCCCCTCAGCAGAGGGCAGGAAAAAGGCCTTCTCCACCTGCTCTGCCCACCTCACTGTCGTGATTATCTTCTACGGGACCTTGTTTTTCATGTACGGGAAGCCCAAGTCTAAGGACCCACTGGGCAAAGACAAGCAGGACCTTTCCGACAAGCTCATCTCCCTCTTCTACGGGGTGGTGACCCCCATGCTCAACCCCATCATCTACAGCCTGAGGAACAAGGACGTGAAGGCAGCTGTGAGGACCCTGGTGACTCAGAAGCACTCCACCTGGTGACAGTGGGTGGGACCACTGTGGTTCTCACCCTGTGGAAGACAGGACTTCCAAACATTAGAGTTGACACTCATAAGCCAAGTCCAGTTAACTGGACTTATTTTCTGGGAGTGTTTAACTTTTCAATCTATCTCCTGTGATTTGGTCATATGTCTGACAGCTTCAAAATGCCAGTTTTAAAATACTGAAATTGACTGTGATGAAATTCTGAATCCATTCTAAAAGATGATCAGATGACCCTTGTCATGCATGAGCTGTAGATTTAGGACAGGGAAAGTAAGGTGATTTTCATAGCATTAGGAAAGTCAGAGCAACAAGGAAAAGTGGATTTGGTTTGCCGCAAGTGATGAAAAGTGCACAATACTTTTGGGTGGAAATAACATATTTGGTTAAGACAAATGCCTTTTAAATTAAGAGAAAATTGAGACTATTTTCCTTGATGCAATGTAAATTTGAAACACCGCTAGCTAATTAAATTAAATTCAGGCAGGAGTATGGAGTTTCACTTTAACAGCCATCACTTATAGCACTCCCAAACAGAAAACAAGTGTTCTGTGAGACACTGATTGGTCTCCTGAAAGTGTAAAACTATTTTGAGGCTTAAACAAGATTTGAGAACTTCTGGGCCAGGAATTTTCAGAGCCTTGCCTGTGCTAAAGTGCAGTGAATGCCAAGAGCATTTTTTGAGTTTTCAGTTTCAGCACAATAAAGATTGGGAAGCATTTTCTTACCTATGACCTTAGACAGGTTGCTCAGCCTCTCTCAGCCTATTTCTTCATATTTTAAAACCTTATCGGGAAACAGATGTGGCCCAATGGATAGGGCAACCGCCTACCACATGGGAGGTCCCCGGTTCAAACCCCAGGGCTTCTTGACCCTATGGAGCTGGCTCATGCGCAGTGCCAATGTGCGCAAGGAGTGGCCTGCCACGCAGGGGTGTCCCCCGCGTAGGGGAGCCCCACGCGCAAGGAGTGTGCCCCGTAAGGAGAGCCGCCCAGCACAAAAGAAAGTGCAGCCTGCCCAAGAATGGCGCCGCACACAGGGAGAGCTGACACAGCAAGATGACACAACAAAAAGAAACACAGATTCCTGGTGCCGCTGATAAGGATAGAACACGGTCACAGAAGAAAGAACACACAGCGAGTGGACACAGAGAGCAGACAACTAGGGGTTGAGCGGGGGAGGAGAGAAATTTAAAAAAAAAACAAAAAAACTAATCACTGATTTTATGTGGATTAGTCAAGAAGCTGTAAGAACTTTGTAAATGACAAGCACAATATAAGTGTAAGATATTACTAGTAATATTTTTATGAATACTGCACAGTGCTACATGCCTTGTAAAGCAAAAGAGCAAGGCATAGTTCCTATCTAGAGCAGAAGACACAGAAGACAGCCGAGAGTTTCACAGATGGCTTTGACAGATCAAAGCAATTATATGACAAGTTATGTTAAATTCTGAGAATATTAGAAAACTTATTTTATGAGAGAATTTAGAAAGTTCATTAGATTTGGATAATAGATCTTTGAAAGTCAGGTGATATTTATAAAAATGAATGGCATAAGATTAGAAATGTATATTTTGCTAATAAATTTTCACTTCCTTTAGGCCAGTTGGTCATGTTCCTGATTTCCACTCCCAGCATGTGACAATCTTTGCTATTGCAAAATACAAGAGTGTCATCTAGCGGCCATTTAAGCAAACTTCAGACACTTGCTGAGCCGTACAATGGTAGATAGGGTGGAAAAGAGGACCTCCGACGCGTCCAACAGCACCATTGCTCAGCTCAGCGAGTGTCTGAAGTTTGCTTGAGTTCCTCTCCAATACCCCTGGCCCTAGTCATCAGCATCTGCTCAGATACCTCCAGGGATGGAGAATTCAGTACTTCCAGAGTCTACCTGTTTCATTTCAGTCTAAAAGGAAATTCTTCCTTGAACTGTGCTACAATATACACTCAGTAGCTTCACACTCATCCAGTCCCAGTTCAGCTCTGTCCCCACTGCGTGAAACACACATAATCTCTTTCCTTCTAATACACGAAAATAGTTCTCTTGGTCTCCTGATTCTATTCTTCTCCCTACTAAACAGTCCCATTCTGAGAGTGAGAGAGAGAGAGAGAGAAAGAGAGAGAGTGATTGAGATTAGAATTCATTACACATTACAAGAATAATAAGCCATATCTAAGTTGTATTACAGTATTTAAAAAATAAAGGTGGAATAATTAAGGATATCTAATGTATCTAATGGTTTAATCCACCCCATTTGTGAGTCAAGGGAGGGGGAAAGTGATTATCTCAATAGAATGCACCGAAGTTATTACAAAAAGTTAAAAATCAATTTCTGAGGGGAGCAGGTATAGCACAGAGGTTGAGCTCCTGCTTTCCATGTATGAGGTCCCAGGGTCAATCCTGGTACTTCCTTTAAAAAATCAGCTTCTGAGGTTTAAGAAAATTCTAATAAAATGGGAATGGGTATGTATTTCTTTAACAAAATTAAGTTTATGTCTCTAAAATAAAGCCTTCATCATGTCTATGACTCAGTAAAACAAACCCATTACAATTTAACACTTTTGAAAATACCAACCTTTAAATTAGAGAAGAGAAAGACATAAAGCAAAAATATAAGAAAGTTGGAAATAATTTTTTTATGATTGATAACTGCTATACTAGTATTTATATACCTAGACAAAACAGGATAATCAATCGAAAATATTTTTTAAAACTATAGAAGAATTCAAGGAGACTGATTATTCAATTAATACACAAAAATCAAGTTTTTCATATGAAGTAACCTGTAGGAAAATATAGTAGGAGAAAAGAACTCATCTATATAAGATAAGAAATGGGCAATGGGAGAATGCCTTAGACTAAAGAATGCACAAAACTAAACATGGAACTGTTTAACACAAACAGTGAACCCTATTGTAAATGATGGACCATAGTTAATAGCATAATTACCAGGAATTGTAACAAATGTACCACACTCATAGGGTGGTCTATGGGATTCCTATATTCTATGGATGATTTTTCTGTAAATCTACAACTTCTCGTAAAAATTTTTTAAATTAAAAACAAAGCTCACAAAACTACATGAATAAAACCATAATCTGGGAAGCAGACATGGCTCAAGTGTTAGGGCTTCTGCCTACTATATGGGAGGACCCAGGTTCCATCCCTGGGGACTCCTGCTGAAAAAGAAAAAGAGAAAGTGTGCCTGCGTGGGGAGCCAGTGCCCGTGTGGTAAGCCAGTGCCCACATGAAAAGCCAGTGCCCCCTTGGCGAGCTGAGTGCCCGCGTGGCAAGCCAAGTGCCCGCACAAGTGAGTCACGCAGTAAGATGATGATGCAACAAAAGAGAGACAAAGGGGAGAGTCAAGGTGAAGGGCAGCAGAAACCAGGAACTGAGGTGGTACAACTGATAGGGAATCTCTCCACATCAGAGGTCCCCAGGATGGAATCCCAGGGAATCCTAGAGGAGAAAAGAATGAGAAGAGAAGACCAAACGAGAAATAGATACAGAAGATCATACGGCAAATGGACACAGACAGCAAAAACAAAGGGGGAGAGGGAATAAATAAATCTAAAAAAAAACACCACCACCATAATGCTTTATTTAGAGTACCCAAAAGAGTATTTTAATAAATGGAAGACTGTAACTTGGATAAGAAGTCTCTATATTACAAACTTCTCAAGGCTCCTAAATCATACATAAATTCAGTGCAATCTCAATCCCTGTCAAGCAATTTCTGAAGTTCATATAGAAAAATGTGTCAGAACAGCCAGAAATTTGGGAGAAAAGACCAACAAGGCAAGACTAGCCTACCAGATATCAAAGTGTATAAAAGCTACAGTAACAGAAGACTCTCACTCTGGTGGAAAAATAGATGAGTCAGTCATTGGAACAGAATAGACCCAAATACATATGGCCCTTCAATATGTGATAAAGTCGTTGTGGTCATTACAACGCTATTGCCTCAGCTTCAAGCTGTCAGACCTTCTCTACTCCTCATCTGATGTCGAGCTGCGACTTGTAAACCACATTTCTCCTGGCCAGCTGTCTTCCTATGGCATTGCCATAGCGTCACTAGAGGGAGGGGCAAAAAAGACTCCTTCCTGTCTGCTTCCTGCCCCAGCCAGGCCCTTTACTCTTTCCAGTATCGGCTGGTTTCAATTTCCTCCTATCCACATGCTCAGAACGAGGCTCATTGTTTTGGGTCCCAGTTCCTCGAGGCCCTTCATCAAACGACTAGATAAATTGCAAAGGGAGCAAAGATTAAGCTGCAAAAAAAAAGAAAGTCTTACAAATTTTAGATTAGAACGGGGGGATGGGGAGCCCAAGGAGGATTCTGGGAAAATGGCAGCTCATTCTAGAGCAATCTCGACGTTCTCGACCCAGCCGCAAGGTGGCTCCTCTCCTCTCCTGTCCCAGCTGCTGCTGAGGCTCAGTGGTGAGGGCAGTGCCTTGGGTTGCTTGGGAGCCTAAAAGACACAACAGGTGCGGGGACTTTTTTCCTCTGTGCTAGAGGAAATCCTGGAAACGAACGTCACAGAACCTCGGGCCAGGAAGAAGTAGCAACACCGTGGGGGAGGGGCGGGGGGAGCGTTCCTCTGAAGACAAGAAGGGGGCGGGCTGTGGTTCTCAGGCGTCCCTGGCGTCAAGGAGGAGCCGAGTCTTCTCAGGCAGCTTTTACCATCTTTCGCAGCTGAGGACCACGGAGAAGACCTCTCTTGGAGAGCACTCAAAGGAGGCGAAAGGGGCAGGTGGCTCACCCAGTCCATAGCACAGAGACCACAGTGCAAGCCCGCTCTTGGGGGCAAGCGAACTGTTAGTAATGCCGATGCTCACACCCTCAGGGAGGGGAAGCAAGGAAAGACTCTACTGAATCAAATTAAACCAAAGAAGACGGAAAGGAAGCCAACTTCTGCTGGACATCACTCAGGGCCGGGCTCCGCCGCGGCCCCGCGGCCCCGGCTGCGCGAGGCTTTCCCAGGGCTCTCCCGGCCTCGCCACCCGCCCACCAGAGGGGGCGCTTACAACCGCAAGGCAAGCAGAATCCGGCCAGGCCGGGCCTCGGGGCTGCTGCTCTCCTCAGGGGCAAGATGGTCCTCCCCTCCGCAGCTGGGTTTGGGATGGCTACTTGGTTTTTCAAATCTAAACAGTAAAGTGCTAAGGGGTCCTTATGTAGGAGGCAACATCAGACATGAAAGCAGGGAAGCAATTAACACAATATCAGATAAGGACCACCTGCTTGGGAAGAGAGGGATGCCGCTTTGGAGGGGAACGCAGGGGCTTCTAAAGTAGTGATAAATGCTCCATTTCTAAATCTAGGAGATGGGTGCACACGTCTTCATTTAATTGTTACTCTTTTCACTATACACGTATGTTTTATGCTCTCTTTCGTAAGTTTGATGTATTTTTCAATTAAAACCACATTTAAAGGGCAGTAAGGCTAAGTTTGAATCCTAGGACCAGAGAAGTATAAATAAGGAGTCCCCATCCAGAAAGACACCCAGGAGAAAGTAGTGCTAAGAAAGTAAGGAACTCCTGGCTTAAGGGGAAAAACGGAGGTGATGACAAGAATCAGACGCCACAAAAGGTCCATCAAAGACAAATGTAGACAGCTTGGCATTTGGCCAAGTAGAGACCCCAGGGCGATGGTTAGGGTGGAAGATGGATTGTCATGTAAGGGTATAAAATCTCTTTCAAAGTGAACTGAGAACACCCTCTTACCTGCAATTCCATGAGAATGCAAAGTCAAATACAATGTGTTGTTTTTTTTAGGTGGTTGCAGGCGGTGGATAAGAGAGACTTGAAAAGTGACCAGATAGAAACCCAACTCTAATTCCAAAGCCCATGTCGTTTTTGGCTCTAGGAGCACTTTGCCAGGCTTTTGCTTGGGGCCCAGAGATACATAAGAACAGACCCAGCTCTCAAGAGATTTTAGAAAATCTAAGAAGACAGAGCAAGCAGGTGCAGGTGAATTACCCCTTTCATTCTCCCTGAACAGCTTTCACTGCCCAACACTACCCAATTCCACCTTTAACGGAACAGATTCCTACACTGATTGCCTAGCAGAGTTCTGTTTCTTTAAAAGTCACCAATTAACCCCTGTTTCAGAAAATCCTACAGCACATTCATAGAAGTGCTAAAAATTTCAGCCCACACATGCCCTATTCCCTCAGGTTTGATTGAAAGAAAACATAGGAACATTTAAGGCCCCAGGGTCCTGACAGACAGCCAGGGATGACAGAGGTTTGTCTGCAGCCTCCCTGGCTTTGCCCACCCCTCATAGAGATTTGCTCACTGTTCTCAGAGTAAGACCCATGTAAAGAGAATTCCATTTGCTGCTTCTTCCTAATCAGCTGGAAAGTTCAGTAGTCTGGTTCCCTCTACATTCTACCTTTTTCCCCTAATGCCTGAAAAAAATCAAGACTATCCCTTTTACTCTTTTTGACAGCTTCACTGAGATATAAATCACATACATTCAAAGTCACTCCTTTAAAATGTACAGTTCAGTGGGCTTTAGTGTATTCACAAGATAGTAGACTACCACCACAATCTATTTTTAGAACATTTTTATTATCCCCAGAAGAAACCCCTTACCCAACCCCCTTCCTCCAGCCCTTTGCAGCCACCACTCTACTTTCTGTCTCTTTGGTTTTGTCTGTTCTGAACATTTCACGTAAATGGAATGATTCAATGTATAGGCTTTTGAGATTGGCTTCTTTCATTTAGCACAGTGTTTTCAAGGTTTTCAATGTAACAAGTAACATTTCATTCATTTTTATTGCCAAATAATATTTCATTGTGTGTATATGCCACATTTTGTTTATCCATTCATCTGTTGATGGACATTTAGGCTATTGTGAATACGGCTGCTATGAATATGCTTGTACATGCTTTAGTGTGGCCATGTATTTTCATTTCTCTGGGATATATACTTATGGGTGGAATTGCTGGGTCAGATGATGTCTTAGTCTGCCAAAAAGCTGCTGACACAAAGTACCAGAAACCTGTTTTCTTTTATAAAGGGGGTGTATTTGGGGTGGAAATTTACAGTTCTGAGGCCATGAAAAGTTCAGCTCAGAGCACCAGACGAGGGGCTTTCTCACCAAAGTCAGCTGCCATGTGTTGAAGTAGGATGGTGGGTGATCTCTGCCTTCCCCTCCAGGCATCCTCTCTCAGGCTCAGCTAATTGCTGTCTTCCCAAATTCAGCTGCAAGCTGGCATAGGGCTTTTCTCTTTCCTGGCTTCCTATGTCAGTCTCAGCTGTCCACTCTCTTCCCAAGTTCAGCTGTTAGCTATCAGGCAAATGGCTCATTTCTCCCTGGGGCCTCAGCTGTTTGGACCCTCTCCCCCTGTCACGTGGCAGGATCCAAAATGACAGAGCTCTTTTCTTTCTGTCTGAGTGAGTGTCCATTTATACCAGACCCAGCAAGGGGGAGGGGATCAACCTGAGTCATGCCTTACTAATGTAGTTGAACCAGGAGCCCTAAAGCATTTTGTCTTTTTGATGCTATTGTAGGTGAAATTGTTTTCTTAATTTATAGATTGATCTTGTAATTTGCAACCTCTCTGAGCCCTTTTATTAGGTCTTATAGTACTGACTGTTTGCATGTATATATTCCTTAGAATTTTTTACATACAAGACTATGTCTTCTGTAAATAGATATAGTTTTACTTTTTCTTTTCCAATCTGAATGTCTTTTATTACTTTTCTTACCTAATTGCACTGGCTAGAATCTCCAACACAATGCCTAATAAAAATGGCAAGAGCAGACATCCTTATCTTTTCCTGATCTTAGGTGGAAAGTTTCACTCTTTCACCATTAAGGATGATGTTAGCTATGAATTTTTCAATAGATGCCCTTTCATCAAATTGAGGGAGTGTCATGCTATTCTTAGTTTGTTGAGTGTTTTTGTAAAAAGGGTGTGGAATTTTGTCAAATGCTTTTCCTTCATCTATCAAGATGATCAAAACTCTGGGGATCAATCTAAGGAGTTCCCTCCAGTGGTTCCCTCCGCCGGTTTTCAAGGCTACCATAGAGCTTGGGAGAGGGGAAAGGGAGTAGGTAAATGCCACAAACTCTGCTTTTCTTACCAAGGTTCTTTTTTTTAAATTTATTTTATTTATATATTTCTCTCCCCTTCCCCCGCACCGTTGTCTGCTCTCTGTGTCCGTTCACTGTGTGTTCTTCTGTGACTGCTTCTATCCTTATCAGTGGCACCGGAAATCTATGTTTCTTTTTATTGCGTCATCTTGTGTCAGCTCTCCATGTGTGCGGCGCTATTCCTGGGCAGTATGCACTTTCTTTCGCGCTGGACAGCTCTCCTTACGGGGCGCACTCCTTGCACGTGGCCCTACATGGGGGCCACCCATGCGTGGCAGGGCACTCCTTGCACTCATCAGCACTGCACATGCACCAGCTCCACAGGGTCAAGGAGGCCCGGGGTTTGAACCGCCGACCTCCCATGTGGTAGGCGGATGCCCTATCCGTTGGGCCAAGTCTGCTTCCCTTACCAACGTTCTTAAATGAATGCTCCTCAGATTGTTGCAAGGCTTCAGTTAATTTCCAGAGTTCTGAAAAAGTTGATATTGACAATTTTTGCCATGTATTTGTTGTTTTTCTTTTTTAGAGTTCCTTATTACACCATACCAGAAGTCCTACCTCCTGAAATCTCATTTTTTTATGAAGCAAACTACAGAAAATGTTCAGAATTTGAATCAGGATGACTTGAGCGGTTGGTGCTAGATTTTCCATCAGCAAATCTTCAGTTTTTCATCTGTAAAGTGGAGGTGTTGTTACATAGTTTATTGGGTTCTTGTGAAAAATGAGATCCTGTGAATGAAAATCTATTAGACAATATGTACTCAAACATCAATATGATGCTGTCCTCATTCAAATGATCAAAGTTGGCTCACCACTTTATTTCAGACATTCCAGCCCAAAGAAAGAGGGACTTTAGAGGTGTAAACAGTTTTGTTAAGGATTTGGTTTGAAGGTAGAAAACATCATTTCCACTCACGTCCTAGGTCAGAATTTAGTCATATGGCCACACCCAGATGTAAAGGAATACAGGAAATATGGTGTCTAGCTGGGAAGCCATATGCTTGGCTAAAATTTAGGGGGTTCTATATGCAAAGGGAAAAACTGAAAAATGGATATTGAAAGATTGGCAGTCTCTGCCACAATCACATTGGTATCATGGATGACTGCTGGTTGGGTAATTGGGAGAGCTTGGAGGAATGATATGATCACTTTTTTGGGGGAGTTATTACTTTGGGGGAATTGATTAGTTTCTTAGGGGTTCATTAGCTTTAGAGTAAATCAGGCTTGAGGAAGGGCAGGCTGTTGAGTGGCTGGCTAGTGTAAGGGAGATTGTATTTGTTGGCATTGATTGAATTATCAGATCAGATATGGATTTTGATAAATTATATAACTCCCAATATAATACCAAAACACAACAAAAAGGAGGCAGCTATATAAATCTGGTCATTTTGAGAAGTGACATTTTGGGTATGCCAAATATTAAAACTTCTAAGTAGAAATTGGTTATACTTACTTATTTTTAAAAACAAAAGTATTCAGTTCTCTCTTCTACCTCTCCTTATACACTGTGTTTCAATGCCAATATTCATTCCATTTGAAGTCCCTCTTGGTCTCTTAAAAAACTAGCCACAAAAATAACTCTCTCACTTGCATCTCTGGGCATATACTAAAGAAGTAAGTCTGACCCTAAGTAAAATCTAGCAACTTGCCAATGTTTTCACCAGTTAGGAATTACAGGAATTTAGCTGTAGAATTTGAAAATAAATTGAAGTCTCTTTTTAGCCATTTTTTGTTTTTAGTAGAAACCAAGATCCCATTCATTGCAAAGTGTTTTCAGAGGCATGAATGCTTGTATTTGATCCAGGAATAATAAATGATTGACTGTTACCCAGCAGAAGGGTGGGACAGGATTTCTGGCACTTTTTTTTTTTAAAGCAAAGGAAAAAACAACCAAGCAGAAATTTGCCTTCTCAACATCTTTTTGGGAAAATGTAGATTAAAGAGACTAGGGTTTTGTAATCCCTTATTGCTATAATTTCAAATACACTTGTGCAAATCTAGTGGTAATGCTACTTTAAGTCAATATAAGTTGCCTGACCTAGATATTGTGTTTAGGGATATCAACCAACAAGGCAGTTTAGTTTAATTTTTTCATGTTAATGAATTCTGGATTCAAATGTTTTCTTTTTAAATATAAATATTTGCTCTTGCCAAAACTAAATTGAAATTCTGGAGTGGTGACTTGAGTGTACACAGAAAAGATGAGTTTTGTTGGAGGTAGCTGGGAAATTCGCTGTTGGAACTTGAGCAGCTAATGTGTTGCAAGTCATTACACGTCAGTGTACAAATTTTTACAGGACAGAATAAAATTTAAAATTCCTTTGGCTACAGGGAATGAACAAAACCTTGACGCTACACATTACAGAAAGAGTTTTCCTCTTTTAAGAGATACCCTAAACCAGCACTCCTCTAGTCTTCGAACTTTTTGCCCCACGGATTAGGAGGAATGAAAAGACTAACAATATCTGGCATTGATGAGGGTAGAAGGAAATAAGTACTCTTACTCTGTTGGTGCTCATGTAAATCAATTTTTAAAATATAACGTTAAAATATCAGGTAGATATACAGGACAAGCAGACTGAATAAAGAAGAGAAAACAGCCCTCTTTCAAGAGAGTAAGTTAAGGGGCCTAAATGTCAAAAGTAGTTTTCAGTTTAATAAGTGGAATTGCCTTGCATTTAAAATAGAGTTGCCAGATTTAGCAAATAAAAATGCAGGATGCCCAATTAAATGTGAATTTCAGATAAACAACAAATCCTTTTTTAAGTATGTTTACATACTTTAGGAGTTACTTATACTAAAAAAGGGATTTGCTGCTTATCTGAAAGTCACATTTTACTGGGCATCGTGTATCTTATCTGGCAACCCTAATTTAACATAAAATGGTAACAAGAGAGGAAAGTTTTTACCTTAGGATGTTGCTAAAACTCCTTCCCTGAATCTCCTCTTGTTTCATGTTGTCCCTTACTGGGTTATGGTCACTGTCAACCTTTTGTCACAGAAACTGCCCAGCTAAATGCTTCATGATATCCTCCAATATCCTGCATTCTTCTTCTTTTCTTTCTTTTTTTTTTTCCCTCTGTCTTTTGTAAGTCTTTGATTTTCAAATTGCAGTTAATACCTTGAAGTACATTCAAGAGTCAGTATTCTAACCCTCTTAAAATCAAGAAGTTAGTTCCTTCCTCCAGGCAGGATCCAGAATAGGGTGCACAAGTAAATAAAAAGCTAAATCTTTGGGGACTCTCAAATGCAAAAGAACAATAGTTTCTCTGCTCTCCTTGTCTTTAGAGGTAAGCAAACAGCTTGAAATCAACCTATAAAAAAAGATTCTTTGAAGTACATGAAGTGTAATTGGAGCCTGATTAGTTCAAATCTCTTACTTCTACCACCCCACTACCACCACCTACATCTTTAGAAGCTTAAAATGGCCAGTCACAAACACAGGAAAATACAATCAAAGATTAAAAATTACACAGAAATTTGTTCACTGATTTGATAAGTGATGAAACTAAGGTATCATTGCTAAATGTGTTGGGGTATGATAATGGTATTGTGGCTATATTTTTAACAAGAATCCTTATCTTTTAGATACATCCTGAAATATCTGCAGATAAAATGATAGGTCTGGAATTTGCTTCAAAAGCTTGAGGGGGAAGGAGGAGAATGGGTGAAGGTTTAGATGAGCCAATTTCGAAGCTGATAATAAATATCTGGGAGCATATTAAACTATTCCCCATGCTTTTATATATGTTTGAAATTTGATATAATAAGAATGTTTAAATAACTTTTTATTAGAAAAGTTGTAGGTTTACAGAAAAGTCATGCAGAAAATGCAGAGTTCCCATATATCCCTCCCCAAGTATTAACACTTTGCTTTAGTGTGATACCTTTGTTACAATTGATAAAAAGAATATTATTATAATTGTATTCTTACCTATAGTCCACAACTTACATTAGAGTTCACTCTTTGTGTTATGCAGGTCCTATGGGTTTGGTTTTGTTTTGTTTTTCACATTTTTATTCTAGAGACATATATATAACCTAAAATTTCCCCTTTTAACAACATTCAAATATACAATTCAGTGGCATCAATTATATTCACAATGTTGTGCTACCATCACTCCACCCATTATTTTAAAAATAAAAATGGCCACAGAAAATTCAAGAAGCATTACCATCAAACAACTTCTACCCAAACAGTCTAAATGTGACCATTTCTGTAAGCCCATGTGTCCCCACAATCCCTAAAAAACAGATGACAAAAGTCAGTGGAAAGTCATTACACAGACTGAGCTGAAATCCCTGCGTGGGGCGCCCTCCAAGCACATCCCAGCTGCTCCTCCACATTCATCCTGCATCCAATGGGACATGACATGTAATTCCAGATCCTTTGGCCAAATCCCAGTAGCTTTTCCACATAAACAAAAACAGAAAGCAGATAAAAATAATAGGCAGCAACCCTTCAGCTATTCTAGGAAAATCCCACTACAGTAGAGCTCAGGTGTCAAATTTGTTCACATGGATTAAACATCTCATGCTTGTATTCACTGTTTTTCCTTTTCTTTTACCTTGGAAGATAACTGATAATTCTCAGTTACTTTGAAAATATAAAATCTGTTGTTAAAAAACAGAATTCTTGCAGTGTTGTCTGAGCACCTCTAACCCAAAGTAAGGGCCATGGCTGAGGACTCTATGGGATACAGTTTAAACCTTCAAGGAACGCCTGCTGACTAGATGATGGCAGCCCCTCCACATCCATATACATAAAGCAGAACGTTCTGGAGAGATGAGGAAGGCGAGGGGTAGGATGAAGGCATTCGTCACCGGGTGCACTCCATCTCTGAGCTGAAATGAGCCTGGCCAAGGGCATTCTGTTTGAGGCTGCCTGCTGATCCTGGTCTTCCCATCTCATCCTCAGGAGAGCCTCCTGCCTCTTTGACATCTGCACGTGAGTCTAAAATAGGCTTCTCAAATTTTTTAAGTCCAGTCCTCCCCAAACAAGATGGCAGAGTGAGATGCTTCAGGGCTCCATCTTCCCACAACAAGCGAGAACTGGCAGAAACATCATTCTCCAAGCTCCAGAAAGCAGTAGGACTGCAGTATCAGGGGAGCGCTGAGTCAAGAAAAGGAATCTTGGGAAGCAGATTTGGCTCAATGGATAGAGCATCCGCCTAGCACATGAGCTGGCCCATACACAGCTCTGATGTGTGCAAGGAGTGCCGAGCCATGCAGGGGTGTCCCCCGTGGAGGGGAGCCCCACGCGCAAGGAGTGCGCCCCATAAGTAGAGCCACCCTACGTGAAAAAAGCACAGCCTGCCCAGGAGTGGCATCGCACACACGGAGAGCTGACGCAGCAAGATGACACAACAAAAAGAGATACAGATTCCCGGTGCTGCTTACAAGAATACAAGTGGACACAGAAGAACACACAGCGAATGGACATAGAGAGCAAGACAGCTGGGGGCGGGGGTTTCAGGGAAGAGGAGAGAAATGAGTAAAAATAAATCTTTAAAAAGAAAAGCCATCTTAAGAGTTTCCTGGCAGACCCCTTCTCCACCCCTCATAGGCTCAGCACAGCCAACCTGCTCTCCCAAGGTGAATCCCTGGTCCTGGTTCCAGAGGGAGCAGAATTGCCTCATGCACATGCAGGGAGCATGAACGTGTGGCCCAGCCTGTCTGGTGGTGGCCTAAGAACTTGCCCTCCATGGAGAAGGCAACTCACAGAACTCACCTACAGAATGCCATAGAGCACTGGGGCAAGGTCATATGGGACAGTGCCCAGGACTGTGAGGAAACTGTTTCCTGGGGAAGGGAGGACATTTGTACCTGCATAAATGGGGGAATTCCTAGGGCCACATGCACATGCCCAAGAAAAGACCCCTGCACAAAAAACATCAGGGAGACTCCTCTGCTTTGGCCTGGAGCTATTCTTTAAAATCATTGTAGGTGATAAGGGTACCACAAGAGAATAGATTTGAGTGACCTCACTGAATGGTGTGCTTGGAGTGGTTGAGATGGGAGATTATATGTTGTATATATGTTCCCACAATTAAAAGAAAAAGGAATGAGCAAATGAAGAGACCATGACAATTATATGCAATATGTGATCCCGATAGGATCTAATAAGGGAGGAGAAAAGGCCCAAAAGGACATTTTGGAACATATGAAAAAACTGGAAAATAAACTGTAAGCTTTATATCAATGTTAAATTTCTTGGACTTGGTAAATTCACTTCAGGTGGTTATATAAGTGGATATCCTTGTTCTTAGGAATGTAAATGGAAGTTTTAAGAGTTCAAGAAGCGTGATGTATACAACCAACACTCAGGGTTTCAGAAAACTGATTGATAGATATACAGATGTGTGGATAGATAGAAAGATAGATTGATGGATGGATAAATGATGCAGCAAATATGGCAACATGTCAAAATTGGTAGATCTGGAGCAATAAAGATATTTTGGAGCTTTCTATATGGGGTTTATATTATTTTTGTTAACTGTCCTATAAATTTGAAGGAATTTCAAACTAAAAAGTTCTAAAAATAAATTCAGAAAGTCCAAAATGGAACTCTCCATTTCTCAGTGTCCCCCTTCTGGTTATTTATTTTCTAAGTAAATAAGGACATCACTCACCTGTAGCTCAGGTGTTGCTCGTCCTTGGTTACTCTTCCCTGCCATACCTTCAAGTGCTTCCACGCTGCACGTGTGTCCCTGCAGGCCATTCTTCATGCTCAGCTTATGCCTTTCCCCAGCTCAGAACCCTCGCATGGCTCCTGTCACACTTGGGAATAAAATCCGGACCCCATCCCACAGCCTAAGGGCTCACACAATCTGTGTCCTCCCCTCTCCAACTCATCCCACCTCTCTCTCCCTCCTCTCCAGCTACACCGGCCTCCAGGCTTGTTCCCAAACGACCAAGCTCGTTTCTTCACAAAAGCTGGAAATTGTGTCCTCCAGATCTTCACCCTGCGTTCTCCTTCACGTCCAGCAGGTCTTGGCATGAAGGACGCCGTCCCACATACCTAGGAAGGACACCTTGCCATCGTGCTCCATCCCCCTCCTGCTTTATTCTTCCCCATAATGCCCATCACCTCCTGCCCTGGGGGAAGGGACTTTTCTGGGTTCTTTGTTAAAAAGTAGTGCCCAGCACAACTCCTTGTGGAGTGGGTAACACATAGTAGGTGCTCGATAAATATTTGTTGAATGAATGCAGTAGAAAGGCTTTACTATGAGGGATGTGCATGGCATTCACTTGGGCTTATTACCAAGAAGAACAAGGAAAAGAGCATTCTCTGCAACTTGAACTACCAGGGAGAGTAAAATATTTTTATAAATAGCATAACTAATTGGCTAAGATAAATTGAGGTTGTTACGTAGAATAAATTGTGGCATTATATTACTTATTTAATTTAAATTCAGGAATGATTTACTGGCAGACATTATGTTTAAGGCAATTTGATATAATGGAAAGAACCATAACATTGGAGTCAATTTTTTAAAATGATAGACTAGATATCACTTCACACTCACTAGAATGGCTGCTATTTCAAAAAATGGAAAATAACAAATATTGAAGAGGAAGCAGAGAAATAGAAACACTCATTCATTGCTGGTGGCAATGTAAAATGCTGCAGCTGCTGTGGAAAATAGTTTGGCGGGTTCCTCAGAAAGCTAAGTATAGAACTACAATATGACCTGGCAATCCCACTACTAGGTTTATACCCAGAAGAATTGAAGGCAAGGGCTCAAACAGATATTTACACACTGATGTTCATAGCAGCATTATTCACAACTGCCAAAAGATGGTAGCAACCCAAGCACCCATCAACCAATGAATGGATAAATAAAATGTGGCATATATATATATATATATATATATATATATATACACACATTAGAGTATTACTCAGCCTTAAAAGAGACGCAGTCTTGATACATGCTGCCACTTGGATGAACATTGAAGACATCCTGGTGAGTAAAATAAGCCAGACACAAAAGGACAAGTATTGTTTGATCTCACTGATTTGAAACAATTAGAGTAAGTAAACTCACAGAGTCAGAATATAGAATATAGGTTACCAGAGGACAGGATAATATAGGGAATGGGAAGTTAAGGCTTAAAACGTACAGGGTTCCCATTTGGAATGATGGAAATGTTTAATTGATGGTGGTGATGGTAGCACAACATTATGGATCCAGTTAACAGCACTGAAATATATACCTGAATGTGATTAAAAGGGGAAATGTTAGATTGTATATATGGTAATAGAATAAACTTTTTTTAAAAATCTGTGGAACAACACTATAGAAACAGTGAGCCCTAAGTTAAATCATGGATTTTAATTAATAGTGCAATTATAAAAATGTGCTATCATCAGTTGTAACAAATGTTCCACACCTATCAAAGGTGATGGAGGAAGGGCAGAGTACAGGAATCCTGTATTTTATGCAGGATTGTTCTGTAAACCCACAACTTCTCTAATAAGGAAAAAAATGACTAAGTAAGTTTGATGACTTTACTGATGTACTTCTTAGAGCAGAGATGCCATGGATGGTTGTGCAGGTTGGACACTGTACAACTTTACACAGCTGCCCTGTTTAATTGTGCTAATATGCATTTGGTATTAAAGAGGCAAAGTTCCCCAAACTATGAGTGTTACATGAGATTGAGAAATGTTTTCACTCTGTTATTTTGGGAAAATTGCTTAAACTTTCTGAACTGATAACTGGGTATTGTGTGGATCAGCTGAGATACTTTATATAAGGATTTTGTAAAACATAAACCACAATAGAAATGAAAATTATCATTAATTTGGTGTAATACTAGATGCTGTATGGTCTATAAAGGTGGACATGACCTAATCCCTACTCACGTTGATAGGGACATCTGGCAGGTGAGATGCTAACAGAAGGCTTTTGACCAAGAGATATAGTTTATTGTTGGTATACTAAATATGAGACTATCAGGAGACTTATTTACAAAGAGCATTTGGGAAAGTAACTTTCAATTTTAAAGAGAGAACTTTGAAAATGATTTATTTTCCTTCAAATAATAGTTTCTTCATATAGTCTCATTTTCTCATATTTATTAAAAAGTTGTCATATGTGGCAAAAATGAATAATTTGTCAATAGAATGTAATTTATTGTAATGCAAAAGGATCATAATCCTTGTTTCTCTAATTCACGCCAAGAAGTGGTCTAGCTGCTGTGAGAGCAAAAGAGTGACATCTAGTGGTCATTCAAGTAAACTACAGCTTCTTGAGAGGCCAGGTCTCTGAAAACTAGTCGTCTTGTCCAATCTTTTTTTTTTTTTAAAGATTTATTTATTTATTTAATTCCCCCCCTCCCCCGGTTGTCCGTTCTCTGTGTCTATTTGCTGCATCTTGTTTCTTTGTCCGCTTCTGTTGTCGTCAGCCGCACGGGAAGTGTGGGTGGCCCCATTCCTGGGCAGGCTGCACTTTCTTTCGCGCTGGGCTGCTCTCCTTACGGGGCACACTCCTTGCGCATGGGGCTCCCCTGCGCGGGGGACACCCCTGCGTGCCAGGGCACTCCTTGCGCGCATCAGCACTGCGCATGGCCAGCTCCACACGGATCAAGGAGGCCCGGGGTTTGAACCGCAGACCTCCCATGTGGTAGACAGTCGCCCTAACCACTGGGCCAAGTCCGTTTCCCATCTTGGGCAATCTTTACATGGGTGGTTACTAGATTTCCAGATTTCATAGCCAACATTTAAATGTTTAAACAGAAACTTATGTGGAATAACCGAGATTGTATTTTGTCAGGTGAAGATACTAAACAATAATAAACTATCATCTACTATATAACAAAAAAGAATATTTTAACACCCTCCGAAATTGAAAGAATATAATCTCAGAATAAAGGAAATGTACTTCACATTTCAAATATTTAGCTTTATTTAAAAATTTGCCACATTGCTTTTTCTTTCCCCTTTGGGAAATGAGACCTGGAAAATTCTTTATGGGCAGGTACCAGTATGTAGGCCTGTGTTCGGGACCTGCTGCTCAGCTGGGGAACCACCCCTGCAACACCCTCTGCGTAAACACCCCCGGTGGTGAAGAGGCTCTCCCCTCAGCTAACTCCATCCAGCCTGAGGGATAGGACGTTTCTCCTTAGATTAGGTTAAAATCGGCAGCCTCTATCCATTGGTCTTGGTTTTGGCTTGGGACCCTCCAGGAAGTGGGTCCCTCAGTGGGTTATGGCAGGATATATAATGTCCTGCATCTGTCCCTGCAATATCATTCAGGACAATTCCAAGTCCTGAAAATGCCCCCATATCACACCTCTTCTTCCCTCTCTCTAACCTCAGCAACTCCTGTGTATCAATGATACAATTTCTTCCACTGCTAGAGTCACAATAATTCTATAGTAGAATACCAGTAAGTTCACTCTAATTCATATTTTATTCCTCCATCCTGAGGACCCTGGAATGGTGCTGTCCACTCCACCTCTAAATTGAGAGGGGGCTTAGATCCCCATGGCTGATTCTCCTGCTTGCAGTTACAGACTCTCTTGGTTACCTGGTGTGGTGGTTGAGCATCCTCACCTACCTGTTCGCTGACCTGGGTAAGCCCATCGAACTGGAGAGTAGGTGTTGCAACTCTGCTGAGACTCAGGGCCTGACTGGCACATGGACCGTCCAGAGATTCCAGTCTCCTGGGTATACACCCACCCCAGAGCCAACCACAGGTTCAGTAAAAGTGACAGAAGAGGCATGTGTAAAGAGGTCACATCTGCGTCTCAGGAGCACATATTCCAAAGTAGGGCCCACTGGCAAGGCACTGAACTCCAGAGCCATCTGCCATGACTGTAAGACTGGGTGTCTCTGTAGACTTCAGGAGCACCTCTACCTGGGGTTGTATTTACATTGGCCGTCTCTGGGATCCTGCTGAGATTGCCTAAGTGTGACCCCTCTGATGACCTCCCGACTCATTTTGAAGTCTCTTAGCCATATAATCTCATTTGTCTTTACCATTTACCCCTTTTATTCAAGGTCTTTTTCTAGTTGCATCACCAGTTGGTGCTTGGTAGTAATCCCTCGATGCCTGGGAGCCTCATGCCCGGGAGTCATGTCCCATGCAGGGGGAAAGGTAATCCATTTACATGCTGAGCTTGGCTTAGAGAGTGGCCACATTTGAGCAACATGGAGACTCTCAGGAGGTAACTCTTAGGCACCCTGCAGCTCTAGTCCTCATTGAAATTTCGAGCACACAGGCTCATAAGCATAGTCATCAGTATCAAGGGCCCATCATTGACCATCTTTCTTCACTGGTCTTTGCCCTTGCATTTGGGGGATTGTTGCTGTTCCACTGGGGAATGCAACAGAGCTCCCCAGGATGGGAACTCAGCACTCCCTCAGTTGTCGTGTGTAACTCTACCCACTATGTCAATACCCAGTGAACATCTGAACACATCTATATACCCTATTTGCATGCCCTGGAGAACTCCCTCCTACCCATTCATCCCCCATCGATGGCACCCCACACCAGTGCTCCTCCCCTGCCATAGCTGAAGCCCTCTGTGATCCAAAACTTCTTCAAAAATGAAGCCTAATACATTGCCAAATTCAATTAGTAGGAAAACGAAATAGTAATGATAGGTTTAAAGATTAGAAATAGAATATATAATAATTTAGAAAAGCTAAAAAATAAATTAGGGTATTCAAAAATGAAAAATATCATAAAAATTGTTTTTGACATTTTACTTTTAATCACTGCATTATATGTTGCCCTGTATGTACAGTGGCAAGGCAATCTCTTCCATTTCTTCCTCAGTGCCTACATCCTTTTTTTAAAATTATGTCTTCAAAATTTTTAGGTCACAGTAAAGTCACATGTAGAATATAGGGGACTCCCATATACCTAACATCAAACCCTTTTCCCCCTTCCCCAACAATGATCTTTTTACATGTGGATGTTACATTTGCTACAACTGATGTACAGATATTGAAACATACCTACTAACCATGGTTCTATTATGGTTTACATTGTGGTTTACATTTTAGACTGTATACTTTTACCAATTTTTGGTTACATTATGGTTTACATTTTAAACTATACACTTTTATAAAATTTTCATGAAATTTAACATGGCCTGTATCCATCATTGCATGATCTTGGAGAACACTTCAATTGCCCCCCAGTTACCCCCTCTTCCATCTATTCTATTCCTCTCTCCCCCTCCTTCCAGGGCCCTCAGTGACAACCAAGCTTCACTGCTTGAAGGACAAGATTCATAGATACTTGCAACAATGCTGAGGGCTTGACACACTAGTCTGTCCTCCCCCACTGGGAGCCACCCATGCTCTTGAGAGATACCCTCCCTTCTGTTTGAGAACATCAGGCCTCTCCAGGATGGGAGTACAACACCTTCCCAGTCATTGTATTGGCCTCCTCCCACTGATATAACACACCGTGACAAGATGAGCACTCACACAATCCCTAGAAGCCTGCCCCAGGTGTACCCTGTGCCAGATGCCCCTCATCAACATCTTAAACCAGTAACCCTTCCTTATTATATTTTCTAAAGAGTTTTCTTAATATTATAATCTCAACCATGTACCTGACAATCTCCTGTGTTCATCTGCTCCCCCCTCATTTTCCCCCCAATTCCATGGACCATCTGACCCATCCTCCCAACTCTAACCTCCCTCAAGTATGCAAATCCCCACCCAATAGTATCCCTATGCCTCCATCTTATCCCTTCACTGCACAAATACTTACCTCCACTTTATCATAGATTTTGTGAGCATTGGCTCACAACCTTCCTCTCCCCCCTATTTCCTGTAGGCCTATCTTCCAATCTCTAGCTCTCTGAGACAGGTTTGATTTGCTTAATTCATATCACAGAGGTCATATAGTATTTGTCCTTCAATGCCTGGCTTGCTTCACTCAACATAAGGTCTTCAAGATTCATCCACGTTATCCCATGTGTTAGTACTGTATTCCTTCATAGTGCTGAGTGGTATTCCATTGTGTGTATATACCACATTTTATTTATCCATTCATCTGGGTTTTTTTTTAAAGATTTATTTATTTATTTTTAATTCCTACCGCGCCCCCCCCCCCCCCCCGGTTGTCTGTTCTGTGTCTATTTGCTGCGTCTTGTTTCTTTGTCTGCTTCTGTTGTCGTCAGTGGCACGGCAGTGTGGGCGGCGCCATTCCTGGGCAGGCTGCACTTTCTTTCGCACTGGGCAGCTCTCCTTACGGGGCACACTCCTTGCGCGTGGGGCTCCCCTACACGGGGGACACCCCTGCGTGGCAGGGCACTCCTTGCGCACATCAGCACTACGCATGGGCCAGCTCCACACGGGTCAAGGAGGCCCGGGGTTTGAACCGCGGACTTCCCATATGGTAGACAGTCGCCCTAACCACTGAGCCAAGTCCGTTTCCCTATCTGGTTTTTTTATTTCTTTTTTTATTTATTTCACCCAGTTGTCTGCTCTCTGTGTCCATTTGCTGTGTGTTCTTCTGTGTCTGCTTATATTCTTGTCAGTGGGTGGCACCAGGAATCTGTGTCTCTTTTTGTTGCATCTGCTTGCTGTGTCAGCTGTGTGTGTGTGTGTGGCACCACTCCTGGGCAGGCTGCACTTTTTTCGCACAGGGCAGCTTTCATTACAGGGTGCACTCCTTGTGCATGGAGCTCCCCTATGTGGGGGACACCCCTGTGTGTCATAGCACTCCTTGAGGACATCAGCACTGCGTGTGGGCCAGCTCACCACATGGGTCAAGGAGGCCCTGGGGTTGAACCCTGGACCTCCCATGTGGTAGGCGGATGCTCTATCTGTTGAGCCAAATCCGCTTCCCTATCCGTTCATCTGTTGATGGGCATTTGGTCTTGATTCCAACTTTCAGCAATAATGAATAATGCCGCTATGAACATTGATGTGCATATATTGGTTCGTGTCCTTGTTTTCAGTTCTTCTGGGTATATACCCAGCAGTGAAATTGCTTGGTCATATGGCAAATCTATAGCTAGATTGTTTGTTTTTTTGTTTGTTTAATAATTTATTTTATTTATTTATTTTCATTTTATTTTTTAATTATCTTTTCTTAAAGTTAATAGATCACACAAAACATTACACTGAAAAATGTAGCTAGTTTTTTGAGGAATTGCCAAACTGTCCTCCACAATGGCTGGATCCTTCTGCATTCCCACCAGCAGTGGTTGAGGTTTCCCATTCCTGCACATCCTCTCTAACACTTGTAGTCCTCTGTTTTTTTAATAGCTGCCAGTCTAATGGATGTAAGATGGCATCTCATTGCAGTTTTGATTTGCATTTCCCTAATAGCTAGTGATGTTGAGCATCTTTTTATGTGCTTTTTAGCCATTTGTATTTCTTCTTTGGAGAAGCATCTGTTCAAATCTCTTGCCCATTTTTAAAATGGGCTGTCTTTTTATTTTCGAGATATAGGAGTTCTTTATATATGCTAGATATTAGGCTCATATGACATATGATTACTAAATATTTTTTCCCATTGGGTACGCTCTCTTTTCACTTTCTTGATAAATTCCTTTGAGAGGCAAAAGGCTTTAATTTTGAGGAAGTTCCATTTATCTATTTTTTCTTTTGTTGCTCATGCTTCAGGTGTGAAGTTCATGAAGTCATTTCCTATTACAAGGTCCTGTAAATGCTTCCCTACATTTTCTTCCAAGGTCTTTGTGGTCTTGGCTCTTATATTTAGATCTTTCATCTATCTTGAGTTGATTTTTGTATAAAATGTGAGATGGTATTCCACTCTCATTCTTTTGCATATGGATATCAAGTTCTCCAAGCACCATTTGTTGAAGTGGCCATTCTCTCCCAGTTGAGTGGGCTTGGTGACCTTGTCAAGTATCAGATGACTGTATATGCAAGGATCTATATCAGAACTCTCAATTCAGTTCTATTGATCAGTATGTCTGTCCTTGTGCCAATACCATGCTGTTTTGACCGCTATGGCTTTGTAGTATGTTTTAAAGTCAGGTAGTGTGGGTTCTCTGATTTCATTTTTCTTTTTCAGTATTTCTTTGGCTATTCAGGGCCCCTTTCACTTCCAAATAAATTTCATAGTTACTTATTCCAGTTAATTTAAAAATGCTGTGTTTATTTTTATTGGGATTGCATTAAATCTGTAGATCAGTTTGGGTAGGATAGACATCTTAATGATATTTAGTCTTCCTATCCATGAACAGGGAATATTATTCTATTTATTTAAGTCTTTGATTTCCTTTAACAGTGTTATGTAGTTTTCTCTATATAAGTCTTTTACATATTTAGTTAAATTTGTTCCTATGTATTTGATTTTTTTAATTTACTATTGTAAATGTTATTTTTTCTTGATTTCCTCCTCAGATTGCTCATTATTGGTGTAGAGAAATGCTACTATTTTTGCGCATTGATCTTATAACTTGCAACTTTACAGAACTCATTTATAAGTTCTAGAAGCTTCGTTGTAGATTTCTCAGGGCTTTCTATGTATAGGATCATGTCATCTGCAAATAGTGAAATTTTGACTTCTTCTTTCCAATATGGATGATTTTTATACCTGTTTCTTGCCTCAGTGCTAGAGCAAGTACTTCTAACACAATGTTAAATAGGAGAGGGGATCCTTGTCTTGTTCCTGATCTTAGAGGGAAAGATTTTAGGATCTCACCATTGTAAATGATGTTAGCTGTGGGTTTTTCATATGTACACTTAATCATCTTCAGAAAGTTTCCTTCTATTCCTATCTTTTGCAGTGCTTTTATCAAGAAAATAGCTGTATTTTGTCTAGTGTTTTTCTGCATCTATAGATATGGTCATGTGATTTTTTCCTTTGATCTGTTTATGTGGTGTAGTACAGTGATTGGTTTTCTTATGTTGAAGCATCCCTGGACACCAGGGATGAAGCCCACTTGGGCAGGGTGTATAATTCATTTGATGTGTTGCTGAATATGAATAACAAGTATTTTGTTGAAGATTTTAGCATCTGGTTCATTAAAAAGATTGGTCTGTAATTTTCCTTTCTTGTGCTGTCTTCGTTTGGCTTTGGTATTAGGGTAAAGTTGGCATCATAGAATGAGTTAGGCAGTGTTCCTTCTAGTTCAATTTTTTGGAAGAGTTTAAGCAAGACTGGTGCTAGTTCTTTCTGGAATGTTTGGTAGAATTCACCTGTGAAGCCATCTGGCCCTGGGCTCTTCTTAGTTGGGAGGCTTTTAATGGCTGATTCTATCTCTTTACCTGTGATAGGTTTGTTGAGATCATCAATTTCTTCTTTCATCAATGTAGAATACTTACATGTTTCCAGGAATTTGTCCACTTCCTCTAAATTGTCCTTGTTGGCATATAGTTTTTCAAAGTATCCTCTTTTTATACTCTTTATTTCTGTGGGGTCAGTGGTGATCCCTTTCTCGTTTCTTATTTTTTATAGTTGCATCTTCTCTCTTTTTTTCTTTGTTAGTCTAGCTAAGGGTTTATCAATTTTATTGATCTTCTCAAAGAACCAGCTCTTTGTTTTGTTTTTCTAGTGCTTTCTTATTTTCTATTTCATTGAGTTCTGCTCTTGTCTTTGTTATTTCTTTCTTCCTTCTTCCTTTTGGGTTAGTTTGTTATTTTTTTTACTAATTCCTCCAAGTGTGCAGTTAGGTCTTCAATTTTAGCTCTTTCTTCTTTTTTGATATATGAATTCATGGCTATAAATTTCCCTCTCAGTACAGCTTTTGCTGCATCCCATAAGTTTTAATAGGTTGTGTTGTCATTTTCATTAGTTTCAAGATAGTTACTGATTTATTTTGAGATTTCCTCCTTGACTCACTCTTTATATAAGAGTGTGTTGCTTAACTTCCATATCTTAGTGCCTAATCTGGGTCTGTGGCCCTTGCAGATTTCCAGCTTCATTCAACTCTTGTCAGAGAAATTATTTTGTATTATTTCAGTCTTTCTGAATTTATTGAGACTTTCTCTGTAGCCTAGCATGTGGTCTATCTTGGAGAATGATCCATGTGCACTTGAGAAGAATGTATAACCTGCTGTATTTGGGGGTAGTGTTCTGTATATGTCTATTAGGTCCAGATCCTCTGATATATTATTCAAAGTCTTTGTCTTTATTGATTCTCTGTTGAGATGTTCTGTCTAATGGTGATAATGGTCAATTAAAGTTCTCCACTATAAATGTGAAGGCATCTATTCCTCCACTTAGTTTTTCCGGTGTTTGCCTCATGTATTTTGAGGCACCCTGGTTAGGTGTATAAATGTTTATGATTGTTTTTCTTCTTTAAAGATTACCCCTTTTTCTAATATGTAGTGTCCATCTTTGTCTCTCACACTAGTTTTGCATTTAAAGTCTATATTGTCCAATATTAGTATAGCTACTCCTGCCCTTTTTTGGTTATTATTTGCTTGTAAGATTGTTTTCACAGCCATTCACCTTCAACTTCCTTGAATCCCTGGGTCTAAGGTGGGTATCTTGTAGACAGCATATAGATGGGTCATATTTCCTTATCCATTCTGCCAGTCTGTGTCTCTTGACTGGTGAGTTTAATCATTAACATTTAGTGTTATTACTCTCAAGGAATTACTTACATTAGCCATATTTTCTTTGGATTTATGTCATATGTTGTTTTTATTTGGATTTGTGTATGTCATATGTTGTTTTTATTTCTCTTTTTGTCTTTTTAGTTGTTCTTACACTCTCCTCCAACTCTGTCTCTCCTGTTTTGTTTTGTTTTGTTTTTTTTTTTTATTTCAACCTGCATAATTCCCTTTAGTATTTCTTGATGGGCAGGTTTCTTATAGGCATACTCTCCCAGTTTCTGTTTATCTATGAATATTTTGAACTCTCCATTATTTCTGAATGCCAGCTTTGCTGGATAGAGTATTCTTGGTTGGAAAGTTTTTTCTTTTAGTACCTTGACTATGTCATACCACTGCCTTCTTGCCTCCATGGTTTTGGTTGCAAAATCAGCACTTAATCTTATTGAGCTTCCCTTGTATGTGATGGTTCTCTTTTCTCATGCTGCTTCAGTATTTTCACTTTGTCTTGAGCATTGGATAATTTGACAAGTATAAGTCTTGGAGTAGGCCTGTTGGGATTTATACTGTTTGGGGTGCGCTGTGCTTCCTGGACATGTACATCCATCTCCCTGAATAGGTTTGGGAAATTTTCAGGCATTATTTCTTCCAACACCCCTTCTGTCCCCTTTCCCTTCTCTTCTCCTTCTGGGATGCCTATAATGGGTATATTTGTGTGTTTTGTGTTGTCATTCAAATCCCTAAGTCCCTGCTGGATTTTTTCCTATCTTTTTATCTATCAATTCTACTGTCTGTTTGATTTCAGATGTACTGTCTTCTGCATCACTAATTCCTTCCTCTGTCTGTTCAAATCTGCTGTTATTTGCTATTATTTGCTGTTATTGTTATTTTTGATTTCTTGTATTGTGGTATTCATCACCATCATATCCATTCTCTTTTTGCATATGCTTATAATTTCTTCAGTATGCTCTCCAAGTGTTTTCTTAATATCCTTAATCTCTTCCTTCACTTCATTAAGTTGGCCCATGATATTTGTTTGGAGAGCTTTGATTAGTTGTTTGATGTTCTGCTCCTCTTCCTGGTTTTTAGTTCATTCATTGGACTGGGACACATCTTCCTGATTTGGGGTATGGTTTGTAATTTTTTGTTGCTGTCTGATCATCATTTTATCTTGATGGGTTTGCTTAGTTGATTAGCTTCTTTCTCTAGTCTTTTGTTTTATTTAGTTGCTATTTTTTTGTGTGTTTTCTCTTTGACACTTTGTTCTTCTTATTCTGTTTCCTTGTTGTTATCTAAGTTCCCTTGAAGGAAAAAGATTAGGACCAGGAAAAGCAAAAGAGGTAAGAAAAGAAAAAGTATAATAGTAGTATTGATGGCAAATGTTAGCAGAAGAACCATATAAGACCTAGGAGAATGAATATCAAACTCATGTAAGCAGTGTAGTATTATAGGAATAAAAATGTGGAGTACCTACAATGAAATGGGAAACTGAATATGGAGAACAATATAGTATGAATTAAAAGACCAGCATGATAAGGAGAGATGGAAAGAGAAAAGAAAGGACAATAACAGAAAGGGTTAAGAAAAGGTAGAAAACAAACTAGAAGTCTTAGAAATAAAAAGCCAGAAAAATTGGGGGCTAAACAAAGAGAGGTGGAATGTAAGAGCAACAACAGAAGGTGGAAGACATAAAAGATGTAGAAAGGAAAAGAGATAGCATTGGCAGCCAAAATTAGTACACACAGTAAAGAGGAAATTGAGGAAAAGGAAGCACAGAACAGGAAACAAGCCAGCAGCACCTAATTGTGGAAAAAAGGGGGGTGGGTGGTAAAGAGCAAGGAAAGACAAAAAAAAAAAAAAAACAGACAAACCCACAAACAAGGAGTCAACAACCAAACATTAAGAAAAATCAGACTTCCCTCTTAAGTCCCTGTGGATCTTGTCGGGCTGCTGGTGTTTATCAATCAATTACCCTGCAGCTTTCTCACTGCAGATTTTGAAGTGGGTTTCAGTGAGTAAACTAAGTTAAATTATGTAACAAAAATAATTTTTTTAAAGAAAAATAAGAGACCCAAGGGAAATTAATACAAGGATAATGTCTATGTTTTCCCTGTCCTAAAGTATCAGCTAGTTGTTTTAATATCCTAGTGGGTCACTACTCTCAGAGGAGCTGGGAGGGAATTGAACTAGTGACCTTGCACATTGAAGGCTGAAACTCCTCCACTGAGCTAAATTTTCTTTCTAGGGTTGATTTGCTCTTCAAAAAGAGTCCTTTTCCCTGGGGCAGGATCAATTTTTCCCAACTGGATAAACTGCTGATTAGGAATCTGTCCTTCTCCCACTTTTTTTCCCACTTGCTTTCTCTCCCAGGGCAGCAGGAAGCCTGTGTAATAGTTCCTTTTTGAAATTCAAATGGGGGGCGGACTTGGCCCAGTGGTTAGGGTGTCCATCTACCACATGGGAGGTCCACAGTTCAAACCCCGGCCTCCTTGACCCGTGTGGATCTGGCCCACGCGCAGTGCTGATGTGTGCAAGGAGTGCCGTGCCAAGCAGGGGTGTCCCCGCATAGGGAAGCCCCACATGCAAGGAGTGTGCCCCATAAGGAGAGCTGCCCAGCGCGAAAGAAAGTCCAGCCTGCCCAGGAATGGTGCCACACACACGGAGAGCTGACACAACAAGATGATGCAACAAAAAGAAACACAGATTCCTGTGCCGCGGACAAAGAAGACGCAACAAATAGACTCAAAGAACAGACAACCAGGGTGGGGGGGAGGGGAGAGAAATACATAAATAAATAAATCTTTTTTAAAAAATTCAAATGGGACCCTGGTGAATTGACTCATCACAGAAAATAATGACTCTCAATCTCTTTGAGAGGGAGCACCCACACCTTGCTGAGAACCCTAAATATGTCCTTGGAAGCTTATTAAGCACTTCCTACTGCCCTCCTCCCTTAGGTGTGTTGTACATAACTAGTTAATTGCCTGACTCCACTTTCTCCCAGACCAATTTTCCCTATCCCCGGGAGATTAGGTAAATCAGGCTGCCTCAGCAGTTTCGCCTCCCCCTCTTCCTGGTTTCTCCTCAAGCCAGCTGATATGCTCCTCAAAGCTCAAAAAAGGGGGCCCAGACAACTCTCCTCCCTTCATCAGAACCCTCCCATGCTTGGAGTTTGTCTCCCCCAGCTGTGTGACCAGCAAGGTTTGGTTAACACCCTGGCTTCCTGCCCTGAGGGAGGGGCTTAGCCATCCCACAGCTCCAGTCTCAAGCACCAGAAACTCATCGTTTTAACTTGAGCAATCACTGTTTTTGATCCACTCTCTCCAGATCGGTGTCCTGAAGCCTCCTGCTTTGTGGGTTCCCAAATCAGTTCACTCAGGCAGGATTTTGTCCCCGCTCAGCCATTTTTTTGTAAGAGAAATGCTGTGGGTGCACTTATTCCAGCACCATCTTGCCCCTCCCTCAAATCCTGTTCTTACAGCTAATCCATTCCCATGCATGAAAGCCTTTTGTAGGTGGGAACTTTTGATAAATTACTCCAGTTAAAGGCCTTTGATTAGATTGCCAGATGCAGGGTGGGTCTTAACCCTCTTCCTGGAGTCCTTTATAAATAGAGGAATAAAAAGACACAGGAAAAAAGGAGCAGGGAGAGAAGCTTCCAGAAGTTAAAATCAACAAAGGTAGGAGAGAAAAGCTACAGAGGGAGCAGCCCAAAGCTGAAAGCAATGAGGGTCAGAGGAGAGGGGAGAGAGGAACAGACCTGGCCATGTGCCTGATTGCCCACAGCTGAGCTCAGGGTGAAAGTAAGCCTGGAGGAGAAAGGCAGAGCCTGGCAGAGACCGGCAGAGTCACCATCTGGGTTCAGGAGTCCATGATCGCCAGCAGCCGACCTTTAGAGCTCTTTAGGGAAAGAACTCAGAACTGTAAGCTTATAAGTTAACAAATCCTATTGTAAAAGCCAGCTCATTGCCGATGTATTACTCCCAGCAGCTTTTAGCAAACTAAAACAATAGACTTTTGTGAACAGACCCTGTGAATGATAAAAAGTCTGAAATTTTCTTTCCTCAGGCTAGTTGATCAGAGTCATAAAGAAATCTCCTTACTTATGAATCTTCGTGGCAGTTGGGCAGGCTGGCCACCCAGGTAACAGCAGTCTCATAGAACAAGTTCTAGTACCTGGACCTCTAGGAACAGCCCCTCCCCCACACCTCCGAGTTGCTGAGTCATTACTAAGGTCTTCCACTGGTCACAATACTTTACTGACCTCAGAGTTTTTGCTAGTGGTCCATACTTTCAGTGGGAACAAAATATACTAGCATACTGTTTAATCGAGGATTTGTTTTAGCTGTAATAGAAAACTACCATCAATAGTGGCTTAAGTAAGATAGAAGTTTATTTCTTTGTGATGTACAAGCCTGGAGGCAGGTATGACAACCCACAATATCAGAAACCCAGGCTCCTTCTAGTCATTTTTCTTGCATGGTATCCATTCCAAGGCCACTTTATGGCCCAATATCACTTCTGTAGCTCTAGCCATTACATCCACATGTAATGGAAGGAGGAATGGCAAAGAATAGTACTCCTCTTCTATTTAAGGACATTTCCCAGAAGTTTCACAACACTTCCACTGACCATTCTTCTATTATCCATTGGCTGTTTGCTGTTGTTGTTTTCTAATAAGGAAGAAGAGGATGACTGAGGTTGAGTGACAATGAGCTGTGTGTGCCCTATATGCACATAGTCAGACATAGGGCCAAGTGATGAGTCTCTCTGGAAATTAGTACTAGGTTTTGTAGGACCCCTTTCCTCAAAGCCCCAAAAGAGAGATCAATTAAAATGACCCAGGAGCAAAATTAGGACCAATGGGGAGCAGGTGTAGCTCAGTGGCTTGAGCACCTGCTTCCCATGTACAAAGTCCTGGGTTCAATCCCTGGTATCTCCTTTAAAAAAAAAAATTAGAACCAATGAAAATGTATCCAGTAGAATCATGATGATTTGAGTAAATAGGTTCTTGGATCTTGGACCTTCTGGATTAGTGTTTCCATATGGGAACTCCTTCCCAGCATTTCTCATAAATAATATGTATTATTGTGACAGTTCAAAGTTCTTTTATGAATCCCAAAAAGGTTTATGTTCTTGAACTAATCAATTCCTGTGGGTGTGAGACCTTTTGATTGGATTACATCAGTGAGCCATGACTTAGGTTGGGTCTTCTCCCTCTTACTGGAGTTTTAAATAAACCAAGATACAAAGAGAGAGAGAGACAGGGAAAGGACACCACCATTTTTTCATTCTTCCATGTGAGAGAGGACTCAAGGATTGAGGATCACTAGGAGCCAAAGCTTAAGCACAAAGCCCCCAAGAGGCTGGGCCCACAAAGAAGCTTAAGGCTGAAGAGATGAGCAATCTGCCTGGCAGGCCACAGCTGAACTCGGGAAGAAAGCAGAGCAGCTGAGACTGAGAGTGGGGCCCAGAAAGACACAGGCCCTATGTCTGGTCGCCCATAGCTGAGCTCCAGGAGACAGTGGATTCTGGAGGAGCAGGTGGTGACCTCGGCAGAGATTGGCTGCCATCTTCACCATGTGGCAGGACTCCAGGACTTGACCCGCTGCTTTGGGTGAGAAGGCATCTCTGATGGTGCCTTGATTTGGACATTTCATGACCTTAGGAACTGTAAGATTTTACCCTAAATAAAATCCCCGTTATAAAAGCCAACCCATTTCTGGTATTTTACATTGGCAACCCTGTGGCAAACTAAGACAATTACCAAATTCCAAATCCCAAGAAAAATCAGTTGTGGAATCTGGAAACCTGGGGAAAGTAGTATAATTCTCCTCCTGCAAGAGGTAAAGCTTAACAATCAGCATAGAGACTTTACTAGTTCAAAGGAATCCACAAATATCAAATTAAAGCAAGAGTAGAAGATGCTGAGGCACTGAGTCAAAGGTGAAGGTCAATGTTTCTAGGCTGGAAAAGGAGATGGAAGAAGAGCAATCATCATTCCAGCAGCCTGGCTGGAAACTGTTGCCGTGTGATAAGCAGTGGTACTAGAAAAGTACTGGAGAAGCTCACAGAGGCTTCAGAGAGGCTGTCGTGTGCCTCTCTTCCCAATTCGGTGGTCAGTGACATCACAGTGATAACTCTGAACTGACCATAGTGGGAGTGTGTACATCTTCCCTCAGAAATCAGGGCTTCACCCCCCACCTGCCACCCCCCACCTCAGGAATTGGTTTACCAGCACACACAGGTTATAAGGTGGTATGTGCAGCCCAGTCTGCTTCTAATGGTATGTCGTCCCTGTAAACAAAGAGTAAATGTTGGGAAGCGGATGTGGTTCAACAGATAGAGCATCCACCTACCATATAGGAGGTCCAAGGGTTCGATACCCAGGGCCTCCTGGCTCGTGTGGTGAGCTGGCCCACATGCAAGTGCTGCTGTGTGCAAAGAGTGCCGGCCCACACAGGGATGCCCCCACATAAGGGTGTCCCCCCGCGCAAGGAGTGGCGCCTGTGCAAGGAGAGCCGCCCCGCATGAAACCGCAGCCTGTCCAGGAGTGGTATGACATTACACAGAGAGCTGATGCAGCAAGATGATGCAACAAAAAAAAGACACAGCTCCCCAGTGCTGCCTGATGAAAATACAAGCAGACACAGGAGAACACACAGCAAATGGACACGGAGAACAGACAACAGGGGGCGGGGAATAAATAAATCTTTTTTTAAAAAAAGAGTAAATGTCAGTAAGTTTATACACATAAGATTCTAAAAAAATTTTTGTGGAAGCAAACTATCTCCTTATATGGGCAATTTCAACAAGTGATTCTGTATAGTGGTGTCACCTTTGCTAGTGGATCTGAAAAAAAAATTTTTTTTCATTTTTAAAAACATTTTTTCCCAATAGTGATCACTGGTGTTTCCAAGTGTTGTTTGAAGATTCAGTATAGGCTACAATTCTTTTTAATTACTTTAACAAGAGAGATGCATAAAGAAGATATAATTGTTATTTTAGAACAGTCCAACATGAAAGCAGAAATCCCTTGAAAATCTCAATTAGCAAAAGCAATATCAATTTCAATAGCCAAAACAAAATCAGGGTAAGCAGACAAAAAATTTTCTTAAAGAGGAAATGAGCTTCCATAAAGCTACATGTACCTTAGTACCAATTTGAAAATGCTTTGGGGCACACTCTTGTAATTGGACCAACATCAATGCAAAATGAAAGAGAATGTTCTATGTCTGGAATATTTTCACAAAGCAAAGATCAAGACTATCAGATGGTGCAATGTTTTAGAGTTCATTTTTAAAATAACTTTTAAATATTAAATATTTGTGGTATTTTCAATTTTAAGTGATTTTTATTTGGCATTTCTTTTGTGTTAACATTCCAATCTTTTTTTAACGTTTTCTAAATCAAGTGTCTATACCAGGAAGAGATTAGTTTTACATGTTATTAAAATAATCTTGTTGAAATATATTGGTTCATAATAATAATCATAAATCCATTTCTCTTTTTTTTATTGAAAACTTCTGAAACCTTTAGCATGATCCTGTCACAGAAAATTATTCAGTTTATTATTATGGGCACTCATTATTTAAAAGCATGTAAATAAAGCATTATGAAAAATATAGGATAACATGATTTCAGGAATTTCCAAGAATTCCCAGAAATTCCAGTTTCTCATTCCTGAATATTAATATCAGTTGGTTATTTGGAAACACTATTCAGGATCATTGGCTTTCATACTTTTTAAAGTGGCAGACTCCTTTTCATGAAACCAAATCCACCCTGGAAATACAATATAGAAAACAGATAAAATCAGAGTTCTTTTTTTTTAAAGATTTATGTCCACTTATATTCTTGTCAGCAACACTGGGAATCTGTGTCTCTTTTTGTTTCGTCATCTTGCTGCATCAGCTCTCCATGTGTGCGGCGCCACTCCTGGGCAGGCTATGCTTTTTCGCAAGGGGCCACTCTCCTTGCAGGGCACACTCCTTGTGCGTGGGGCTCCCCTACACAGGGGACACCCCTACGTGGCACGGCACTCCTTGCGCACATCAGCACTGTGCATGGGCCAACTCACCACATGGGTCAGGAGGCCCTGGGTTTGAACGCAGGACCTCCCATGTGGTAGGTGGACACTCTATCAGTTGAGACAAATTTGCTTCCCAAAATCGGAGTTCTGGCTAAAGGAGATGGAAGAATAAGGAGACATGGTTCTATCCAGAACTTTGCTACCAGTTTGCTGAGCGACTTGGGGCCGTCACTTTGGAGTCTGTAAAGCCTGGTTTCTTCATCGGTCAACTGCAGGTAGTACCTCTTCTTCTACCCTTCCCCCAGGCTTTCTGAGAGGCAATTGAGATGGTGCCACAGAAGAGCTCTGCAAACTGAGGCACCTTGTAGCCTAGTAGGTACTAGACAGATACAAGATGTCCTTGCCCTCAGAGAGTTTGCAATCCTGTTCGGAAGAGAGGACATCCACACAGCTGAAACAACCTTTGTGATGTGCGCCACATGGGGAGAGCTGGGACAGGAAACCCGAACATCTGCTGTCTTCCTAGATTATTGGCCCGTGTCTGTTCCCTGGTGGGGCTGGGACTTCAGGATGCAAACAAGACCTTGGGTTTCAAGTGCAGTTTTTCTATAACTAGGTGAGACCAGGCAGTAAAACATAGAAAGCTTTTTCCCTCATATAAGAGTTAATGTATTTTTTAAAAGGGGAGTATGAGTTATAGGAAAATTCAAATTTCACTGGGGGCCAGAAAGTTGTATTTTCATCTGGAACTGCTACAGTCTGGAGATGCCATAAAATGTAGAGGAAGGTGTCAGGACCCCCCTCAGAATGCCAGTCTCACAGCTGCAAAATACCAGGAGACGCTGATGAATGACTCTACTTTTCCACTACGAGGATCGTTGGTGCCTGTTTCCCTGGGCGAGCTCCCACACACAAAGAAACCAGTTTTGTTCATCTCCATCCTGAGTGTGCGGCTAAATGGGCTCTGCATGCCTTAGCCCAGAGAGATGCAAATAACAACGATTTATCCCTGAGCAGTGAAGCTGGCTTTTCTTAGCCTTTGGACCATCTTTTTAAAACAATATTTTATTACATGTAATAAAAAGCAACTTGCGTTTGTTAAAATAAATTCAAACAACACAGAAACATATAAAGTAAAAAGAAACAGTCTCCTGCTCCCTCCAAGCCCAACCCCAGAAATAATCACACCCTTCCAGATCTCCCTCCTCTATTTTTATACAAACGTATACCCCTCTGTGTAATTTAGGAGTGATTTTTTTTTTGTTCTTATTTTTGTTTTCTTGTGGAGGAGGGCAGTATTTGTTTATTTGCTTTCTTTCTTTTTTAAAACATGACTATCCTGTTACTTGCTGTTTTTCCTCCGTAGATAGTGGGAAATTTCCAAGTCTGTACATAGAAGATTACCTCATTTTTTAATGACTGATTATTATCCAACTTCATGGTTGTACAATAATTTGTTTTTATATTTCCCTATTGATGGGATATTTGGATCTTTATAGTATTTTGCTATTAGAAATAACATTGTCAGAACATCCTTGGACATAAATGTTAACATACTTGAGTGGTTGTTTTCATAGGATAGACTGGAACTGCACAACGCCCAGCGCAGGGCCCGACAATCGCCCGCCTCATGGCTCTTAACCAACACATACGGTAATCCGGGAGGAGCAATTTCTATCTCCTCACCTGTTTCTCTAAATTTGTGCAGCTGGGAAGTGGACTTGGCCCAGTGGTTAGGGCGCTGTCTACCACATGGAAGGTCCACGGTTCAAACCCTGGGCCTCCTTGACCTGTGTGCAGCTGGCCCATGCGCAGTGCTGATGTGCGCAAGGAGTGCCCTGGCACGCAGGGGTGTCCCCTGCATAGGGGAGCCCCACGCACAAGGAGTGCGCCCTGTAAGGAGACCCGCCCAGCACGAAGGAAAGTGCAGCCTTCCCAAGAATGGTGCCACACACACGGAGAGCGGACACAACAACATGACGCAACAAAAAGAAACACAGATTTCTATGCCGCTGACAACAACAGAAGCGGACAAAGAAGAACATGCAGCAAATAGACACGGAGAACAGACAACTGGGGTGGAGGGGGGGGAGGTGAGAGAAATAAATAAATCTTTTTTAAAAATAAAAAATAAAAAAATAAATTAGTGCAGCCCACTCATCCCTCCCCCCACCCCCCAGCCCAGTAGGTAATGGGAGCTGCCCTCTTTTCTCCATCTCTGGCCCTGGGTCCCCTTGGAAGCCGCCTTCCTCAGCTCCTAGGCAGCCAGGAATGGGATTAACTAGAGGAGCAAATTCAAGCCAAAATCTTGGTGAGCTTGAATGGTTGCATCAAGGCTAATAGCGTTGCTGTCACAAATTGTCACAAACTATCACTAATGGCCTGAAGCATCACACAGTTAGTATTTTACAGCTCTTGAGGTCAGAAGTTCAGAATGGGATTCCCTGGGCTAAAATCTGAAGATTGTGGGGAGAATCCATTTCTTTGCCTTCTCCAGCTTCTAGAGGCTGCCCACATTCCTTGGCTAGTGGCCCTTTTCTCTCTTTAAAGCAGCAAAGGCTAGTGGAGTTTTTCTCACATTGCATCACTCTGACCTGACCCTGCTGCCTCCCTCACTCACATTTAAAGACCCTTAGATGCCATTGAGCCCCTAGGATCATCCCAGATTGTTAGAGAAAAACGGCACTCACTGGGACATGGAGACCGAGGATTGCAGGCAGGAAGTTTATTGGGAAGCTCTCCCAACGGAGGGGGTCTGAAGAATAGACTTCAGCCCCCACACACACCAGCATGGTGGGGTCTGAAGAGAGACTTCAGCCACCCCTGGAGGGTGGTGGGTATGACTTTATATGTCCATCAAGGGGAAACTGAGTACAGCCTGGAGCCAAGTGGCCAGGGGGAAGTGGGCCAGGAGCCGCCAGGGGAAGTGCGGGAGGGTTGGTGGTGTCTGGGCCTGGAGGGGGTATAGGCCCTTATCTGCTCTGCTTTGTTTATTCTTGGGAGGGGATGGGCTGCCTTAGCCCACAGGCAGCTTGTTCAATCGATTGGAAAGGAGTCACAGCCTTATGACCTGTTAATCACTGCAAACATTGTTGGGGGGAAACACTAACACAGATAATCTCCGGGTTTTAAGGTCAGCTGATTAGCAACCTTAAGTGCCCTTTACCAGGGAACCTACATATTCACAGTTTCCAGGGTTGGGTCATGAGCACCTTTTGGGCACCATTATTCTGCCTACCCCGGATACCAAGCACCTGAAAGTGGGTGCACAGGTCCGGGCAGTAGCTTCCTAAATCACGTAGAACTGTGTCTGAGAAAGCTGGTGAGGGAAGGCCGGGGAGACCACCAGAGAGTGTTTCGGTGGGACAGAGGTTGGGAAGGGTAGAGGGAGGGTCAACCAACTCTGAGCCCTGGTGGCAGGGACAGCCTCTTGGGTAGAAATCAATGACCTGCTACAGGAGGCGGCCAGGCCCCAGGCCCCAGGCACTCGGCATCTCAGACATTCCCAAGGCCACGGGCCCTCTCGATAGATCCAGCATGGCCCTGACCTCCTCAGTGTGGCCTGTGGGCAGCTGAAAAGGCCTAGGCCTGGTATCTCCCCTCCACAGCTGGGCGGTGGCTGGGAGTGGCCTTGGCAGCTTCCTCACAGGCCTGGTGGGGTCCTGGGATCAGTATCCCCACCCTCAGTCAAGCTGGGTGGGTGTGGGCCCACCAGCCTCTCCCTCAGCTAGGCTGAGGGCCAGAAGCTCAGGCAGTCACCGTCACATCATGCCAGATCCCAGCGTTTCCCAGAAACTTAGTCACCATCCCTCACTCCCCCATCTGACCCACCTCAGTCATGTGAATTAGGCAGAAGACACGCATGAGTGGGTCTGTCCATCCCTGTCTGTGAGCTGTCCTGAGACTCTGTTTCCATTTCTCTGTGTGTGCCTGACTGTGTTTTGCACCTTTATCTCATATATTTTTTTTCTCTTCCCTTCCCCCCGACCTCAGTTGTCTGTTCTCCGTGTCTATTTGCTGTGTGTTCTTCTTGTCCGCCTTTGTTGTTGTCAGTGGCATGGGAATTTGTTTCTTTCTGTTGTGTCATCTTATTGTGTCAACTCTCCATGTGTGCAGCGCCGTTCCTGGGCAGGCTGCACTTTCTTTTGCACTGGGCGGCTCTCCTTATGGGGCGCACTCCTTGCACGTGGGGCTCCCCTATGCAGGGACACCCCTGCGTGGCACGGCACTCCTTGCGCGTATCAGCACTGTGCATGGGCCAGCTCCACACGGGTCAAGGAGGCCCGGGGTTTGAACCCCAGACCTCCCATGTGGTAGACAGATGCCCTACCCACTGGGCCAAGTCCACTTCCCTCATATATTTTTAACATCCCCTCCCTTATCGTTGTTTTTGTGTTAGCTAACTGTTCCCTGTGCCCATTCATCTCCCTTTGTTACATCATCTTGCTGCACCAGCTCTCCGCAGCATGGGTTGTCAGCTTTCCTCACGGGCCAGCTCGCCTTCACCAGAAGGCCCCGAGAATCAAACCTGGGGCCTCCCATGTGGTAGACTGGAGCCCAAACGCTCAGGCCACATCCGTTTCCCTCTATCTCATATTGTAGTCTGTTTGTTTTATAATTTTAAAAATAAGTTTTGTTCCTTTTCCTTTGTTAGTTTCTTTCTTTTATGTTCAAAAGCTAAACATTTATTATGGGAAACATAGATAAGCAGAAAGGAAAAGAACTGAGACCCTACACACAATCCCACCCACCCGGAGACACCTTGACAGAGAGACCTCCACCGCCTCTCCTCTGCATGTAAGTGTATTTTAACAACAGTAGACTTTTACCATAGGGCACATTTATGCTCTACTCCAACTTACTCCAGCTTTTATTTCCCACTGTATAACTGCCCTTTATGTCAATGGGTTTCAATTTGCCTCATTGTTTTTAAGCCGGCACAGTGTTCCATTGTGTGGCTGTGCCAGGATTCGCCAGCTGGCCCCTTCCTGCTTGCTGGTGAGGTAATTTCTAACTTTTCCCTCTTACGAATGCATCTGTGTGCTCTGTGTGCCGTGTGGATGGGTCTCTGGGTCTGTCTTTTCAAGTGTCGTGTCCTGAGGGGAGTGGGGACCCAGCGAGCCACAATGGTCCTTTTCTGCTCCTTGGAACATGTGGTTTCCTTTAAGGAAAATACTTTTCCGGAAAACATGTTATTTCAGGGCCGCCAGCCTGTCCCAGAGGCCAGGAATGTGGAGAAAGGGAGGGGGCAGGCATCATGCCTCTTCCCCGCCCCCTTCCTGGCAATCTTCACAGTCTGGGGCATTTTTCCTGACAAGGTGGGACGGGATTCTCATCTCCTCTGACAACCAGGGAAACTGAGGCCCAGTGAGGCAAAGAAACAGCAAGCTAGCAGTGGAGGCAGAGTTAAGACCTGCCCTCTCAACCAGGCCAGATGGGGCCGGGGTGGGACAGAGGGGGCTTCTACCTACCCTTTACCCTGGGAGCTGCAGAGAGGTGATGGGTTGTGCAGGCTGATTTCTGCAGTTGCAAAGCCTCAGGGAGGCCTTAACAGGGCTGTCCCCAGCTGCGTCTGTCAACCAGGAAGCCTGACCCTTGCTAAATGTTAAATCTTGCGATGAGGCCTCTTGGCCTGCCTGTCAGGATGCGTATGGCAAAGACTTCAGAGATCCAGGTAGGTGCAGGTGCTGGCAAGACTTGTGTCCAGGTCAACCCGGACAATTCAGATCCCCGACTCCGGCCTTCCCTTCTGATGAGATGAAATGGGTTCAGCTAAGAGTTTGCCTGGACCAGATGCCATTTACAGGAAAAAGAACAGTTTAGGTCTTCTCCTGCAGTTCCCTGCCGCGGTAGCTCCCTAAGTATGGGCCCAAAGGGCCTCCCAGCCTGGGGGCTCAGATGCCTAATCTGTAGAGTGGGGATGACGAGGCTGTTTTACGCTCGTGCCTGGCCGACGGTGACGGTCCACTACTTGGGGTGCTGGGTTCGGGAGCTGGGAGGCCTGGCTTCAGGTCTGACCCAGCCCCAGATTTCCAGGGTGACCTCGAGCAGCTCCTTCCCTCACCGCCATCAAACACCCCAGCTGTGCTAGCCTTGTGCTGCCCTCGACTCCTCCTTGGGGGGCCGCCCTTCACTGGGAGGGCTTCTGGCTGGCCTCTTCCGAGCCCCGCCCTCTCCTGACACCCAGGAGCTCCCAGAGCCAGGGCTGCGCTGGGCAGGAGGGCAGGAGCGCCCCCCGCCAGGGAGAGCCCCCTCCACCCCACAGGCACACACAACAGGCACACCGCACGTTCCACAGCACACACACACACCACACGTCGACACACAAACTCCACACTCACACCACACATACCGCACACGCCACATACACTCACACACGTAAGAAAGGCAGGGCTGTGGGACTGTCGTCACCCAGGCTCTCCTTCAGCCCAGGCCCCTGCGCCTCCCCGAGCAGATGCTCCCAGTTCAGGAAGAAGAGACCATCTGGCAAGCCCCCCTCACCCCTGCCCCCTCCCCGCCCGCCCTCAGGCAGCATTGACCTGCATCCCCTCCCTTCCCTCCCAGCGGCACCACTCAGCCATGATCCTCCTCACAAAAGCTAATACACTCTCCTGTCAGGGCGATGCCCCTCTGGCCACAGCCCTGTTGCTCTTTCCCCCTTCACCTTGTCTCCAAGTGCCATCTCCCCTTTCCAGCTCCCACTGACTCCACTGTGTGTGCATGTGCACACACACACACATACACAACCCCACGGCACGGCTGCTCCCTTTGCTCCACTGAAACTGCTCTCACCAAGGTCACAGTTACCCTTCATGTTGCAAAATCCAGGCATCTCTTCCCCTGCTCTTTGCCAGCCTCCAGCTGTGGTTGACCAGTTGACCTACTCCTGCTAAAAACCATTCTCTCCCCTTATGGTTGCTGGATAAAGCACAGGATAATCAGTTCAATTTGAACTTCAGGTAGACAGTAAATAATGTTTTAGTATAAGTATGTGCCAAATATTGTGTGGGACATACTTACACTAAAAATTATTCCTTATTTATCTGAAGTTTAGATTTAACCAGATGCCCTGTATTTCTATTTGCTAAATCTGTGTCCCCTTTTCTCACGTTTCCCTGCCCCGCATGCTCCCCGCTTTCCCCCCTCTTCTCTAGCTGTCCTTCCTCGGCCCCGCCTTTCTGCAAGCCTGCTCCAGGGTGTTGACCTTGACCACCTGCTCTCTGGGAATGGCTTCTGCCTCTCCCTCAACTCCATCTCTGAGGAACTTCTCTTTGTTCCTACTGCAGGGGCCCCCTCTCCCCTGTAGCAACAGAAGATTGGGGTGCTGCTGTGTATGTGCTTGGAGAGACTTACCTGCCAGGACCAACAAGGGAGACTGCCTCTTGGCTATCTTTTTTTTTTTTTTTAACATTTCTTTAAAAAAAAGGAAAAGATTTATTTCCCACCCCACCCCACCCCACCCCGAGCATTGGTTGTTTTGCCAATGCTGTCTGCTCTCTGCGTCCATGTCCATGCACTGTGTGCTTTCTGTGTCTGCTCGCCTTTTCTTTAGGAGGCACTGGGAGCCAAACCTGGAACCTCCCATGTGGGAGGGAGGTAACTAATCCATTTGAGCCACCTCCACTCCCTGCTTTGTTGTCTCTCTCATTGTGTTTCCTCTTTGTGTCTCTGTGTTGTATCATCTTGTTGCATAAGCTTGCCACGCCAGCCTGTTGGGCTAGCTTGTGGTCTTGCTTATCTTCTCCAGAAGGCACTGGTAACCAAACCTGGAACCTCCCATGTGATAGGCAAGAGCTCAATTGGTTGAGCCACATCCGCTTCCCTCTTCGCCATCTTCATCCTCCATTGCCCAGAAACATCCTGGCCAGATGTGGTGCTTTCCTCAGGAGCTGGCTGTTGTCTAGCCTCATCTCCTCATGCTTGTCAGACTGCATGGCTTGCTTCCTGCCCCCACATGTTCTCTGAACTTCTGCCCATGTTGCTCCCTCTACTGGGAGCACCTTCCCCCAATTTCTGCGTTTTGAAGTCTTCTCTTTACTTCAAGTTCTGTTCAAGGGCCATCTTCTCCCAAAAGGTTTCCCCAGGTCTCCCCAACTCTCCCTCCATTGAGCACCCAGGGTGGGTTATCTGCAGCCTGCTCTTATCCAGGTCACTAAATTGGGAGGATCATCAAGCGCTGGGACCATGTCTGACTGACTCTCACGTCCCCTGGACAGTGCCTGGTACACAGTCAGTGCTCAGTCAGTGTTTATTGGATGAGGGATGATGGCTGAATAGGAGAATGAGTGAGTGACCAACTGAATGAAAAAAAGGCATGGGTAAGGGAGGAAGTAAGAATTAGTGATGGATGGGTGGATGGACAGATGCATGGACAGACGGATGGATGGGTGGGTGGGGTGGATGGGTGGGTGGCCGAGTGAGTGAGCATATGCACAGAACTCTCCTTTCTCTACTTCTAGGCCAATCACACTCCAGGACTCCACAGACCACCTGCCCCTCTGAGGCCAGCATCGCTGCCGATACTCTGTTTTCACAGGCATGTGGCGCCAGCCTGCAGACCCGTCCTCCATGGAACGAGTGAGGATTGAGGTCACACAGTAGAAGGCAGAACCCTGGGCCTGGGGTCCTGAGACTCAGGTGCAAGTCTCTGCCTCAGCCTTTCTGTGTAGCCCTGGGAGAGCTCCATTCCACTCTGGCCTCCGCATCTTCACCACTGAGAGACTGTCACCCAAGAAGACTGCTGCTGCCCTAAGAACCAGCAGAGCAGATTCCCCTTGAGGGTAGAGCAGGCAGAGGCCCACTCTTTCTCCCCTGCCAGGTCCAGCACAGCCATCTCTGCGTACCTGCTGCTCCTGTGCCTGGTATTTCTTTGTCTCTGGACATGCTCTTCCACCTCTGGCTAGTCTGGGCTCCTCTGAGAACAGGACCCCACTGAGTTCCCATGGAGATGGGCCATCTGGGTCACGCTCCACGGAAGGGGCCTCCTCCAGCTGTCAGCTCCTTCGGGGCCTGCTCAGCTGCAGAGTGCAGCTTTGCTTGAGGTCACACCCTGGGAGAAGGGCGAGTAGCCAGCACTCAGAGGCAGAGCGAAGGCAGGGGGATATTAAGGCCCCGCTGTGACAGCTCCACGTGGGCCACCCTGATGGAGCACTTGCTCCAGAACTCCCTCCGGTTGCCCGAGGCTTCGCCTGGCCCGCATCAACACTTGACTTCTTCCTCTTCCCATTCGTGCTTCCCGTTTCTGCCCCTCACAGGGGCTGACCCCTATTGAACATCTTACACCCCAAACCTCACTTCCAGAGAACACAACCCATGCTAGTTCCCTGCACTCACTCTTCCAGGGTCTCCTGCAGCTGGTTCCCTTCCATACACATCCGTGAAGACCCTGCTTGGGGGCTTGAGGGTCCAGAGGGACCCAGACATGGTCCCCAGAAGCTCCTGGCCCTGGGCTGTGCCTCTCCCCTCCCCATGCTCCCCCACCTCGTCCTTCTCCATCAGGCTCTCCCTGGCTGCTCAGCCCTCTGTGACTCTCCAGCCCCAAGTCTCACTCCCCTGGAAAGCCACATGGCAAGGGCAGCCCCGCCAGGCACCCTTAGAGGCCCGGGAAAGCCATCCATTCAGAACTGGATGGAGACATATGGACACCCCAGGAGGCTCATAATTTTGCACCCTTCAAACCATACTCTTTAAATATGGTACCTCATTTATTTCTTGGGCACACAGAAAAATATTTTCTAGTAATAAAAACCTAATACTTCTTTATTTGTGATTAAAACAAGAGCTTTGTTACATGCTCTGAATGTAACATAACATTTTAATTTATTTGGAATCATCTTTCAGTTCATGGTTTTTCATGAGTGATGTAAGTCATCATATTCTCTAAAAATAATAAGATAATAATAATAAAGTTATTACTCAAAATAGGTTTAAAAGTCTTCTTTCTGGCTTTCCTGTTACTAGAATATCTGCTTGCTGTGACTCTTATTCTCTCTTCTGTTTCCTTTGTGTGGTTTTCCAAACCAGACAGCTTTTTGGGAGGCCCATAAAAGGGTGTAGATTTTCAATTATATAATAAATCTCTTGCTCCCAGGAAACAGTTCTACATGGGGGCAGTCTTTGGTTTCAGAATTTTAAGCTGATTTCTTGCGACTGGCAGCTGGAAAGCCTCACGTTTGGGGTTCTGTGCAATCTGCGCGTGCAAGTTGCAAAAATACCCAATTAGGGAAACAGCTAAGAGGTGGTCTCTCAAAATGTCCACTTGAGGGCGCTGCTTCCTCTGGTGGGAAGGGACCAGTTTCGTAGGCGTCCTGTGGTAACCTGAGTCACGTTCTCCCCATTCACAGTAAATTTCTGTGATTCTCAGCGTCCCATACAGATCAGCAGAGCTGGCCCAACGTTGCATCAGCTCCTGTCCTCTTTAGATCCCTCCTAACCCTGACTCTGGTGGCAGGTCCTAGCTGAGCAATCTGTGGTCACCGCTGACCCCACCTGGTCCCACCACGGTGGAACCCCCAGGCCGGAGGGCAGAGCAAGCTGGGGTGCCGTCGGGGATTTGGCCAGACACAGGAGCAGAAGGGCAGGGGTGCTGAACCTGGGAAGACTCCTGGGGGAGGGCAAGCCCGACCGGCCAGTGGGGCAGGTCCCGGGGACCGCCAGGCCTCACATGAAGGTCCAGAAGTCCTGGGACCCCGCGGCCGGCTGGGCATGGCCGCCCGGCCCCGTGAAGAGCGACGCCTCCTGGCGAAACGTGGCCACCGTGAAGCTGGGGCCGGGGTGGGTCTTGGGGTCGCAGCTGAAGCAGCAGAGGACGCAGGCGATGGCCAGGGTCACCACGAACAGCACCACCACCACCCCGATCACGGCCACCTCCATGGCCCCACGAGCTGAGCCGCCAAGCCACCCCGCCTGGCCTCAGAGCCTTAGTTCTCCATGGGAAATGGGGGGCTCTGGGGAATCGCGGGGCCCTGTGCACCTCAGGCCGCTGTCCCTGTGGTCTTGGCAGGAGACGCTGGCCTGAGGCCCTGGGTCGTGCCTGCTCTAGGCCGCTGGGCACCCCCGCGTGGCCCTACTCCGATCTCGGACGCCCTTTCTTTTCTAAGCCCCCAGCCGGGCTTCCAGGAGCCGTGGTCGCCTCCGCTGGCAGCTTCTGGAAGAAGCGCTGATCCAAAGACGTGAGCACAAGACTCCCTGGACACGGAAGAATTGGGGGAGGAGAGGACAGATGATTTTGCTCAGAGGGAACCTTGCCAACCCTGGCTCTCTGGGACGCCCACGAATTTCAGGAGACGCTGTACACTGGGACAAAAGACATGATACACCCTCCTGTGGCGGCAGGACGAGCCTGGCCCCTCCCCTGGAGGGACCTCGGGCCAGTCCTTGAATCGGCCGGTTCTGCTGCCTCGCAAGCCCCTGTCCCTGTGCTGGGTAGGAACGAAGATGGGGAAAAAGGCAAGTGGGGAAGGGGGGCGCAGGAGGGGGCGGGAACACCACACCAGCTAGGATAACGGGAGTGCCCTGGGGGCGTTCGGCAGAGGCTTTCATTTGCCCTCCTTCCCGAATGGGAGAGGAAAACTGCAGTGAGGTAGTGGCCAGAGTGTCTGGGGCTCTGGAGAAGTCCTCTTCTGGGCCAGCACCCCCGCTCCAGCCCTCCTCGCCACCTCCCCTGTGCCCACCGCTCACTCTCAGGTGCTGTCAAGACTTACCGTGGCGTCCCCGACCGCAGCCCAGGCAGTGGTCTCCTGGTCCCGTGGCAGCCTCAGGGGCCCCACCATGACACGCTCATCCCTGGGTGCTGAGCTTTGTGTCCTGCTTGGAACTTGGCTCTGAGATGTTGGAGCAGCTGTGAGCACTTCCTGAATCCCTTCCTCCAATTGTGAGTGCGGGCCCAGGACCCGCACAGCCCCTGCCGCCCCCTCGCCCATACCCCAGCCCCCACGCTCTGCACATATCACTGCGGCCTTGCCTCCTGCCAGGACTTCCACTTGGCCGGGTCAGGGAGGCGAGCCAGGCCCGGGCCACTGAGTAAATCAGCCCAAAGTGGCTGCGTCCTGACCGGCACGCCTCAGCCCTTTCATACCCAATACCCCCTAAGGCCCCACCACTTCCAGAAGGGTAGCCCCACTTTACTGACACCTGAAAAGTGGAAGAGTGAGAAACAATGTCAGGTACTGGGCATAGCCAGGCATTGCCTTATATAATCTTCCTGGCAGCTGTGTGAAGTGATATTGTCCCCATTTTACAGATAAAGACGCTGAGAGTTACAGGGGCGAAATGTCTTTGAGGTCCATTGCTAGGCGATGATGACCAGTTCACGCACAACGGGAGGGTGAATGCTTGGAGCAAGTGACGCCCTGTTCAAGTCTCACTCTTCTCCTTTTCTGAACAATTGGACTATCTGGCTCCGGCTCCTCCTCCGTGTGGACAGAGGACCCATGGGGCGTGCTGTGGGCCGTGGCAGGAAGATAGACAATTTGGATTATTTTTCTGACCAGGCTTTGTTTTAACTGGGGCAATGACGAGCAGAAAGAAATCTGTAGCGCTTGAGGTTTCAGACTGAATTAACAAGATCAGCTAGTTGATTCAGGAGATAGAGGGCACTAGCAGGGGCTGATTCCGTCTTGGTTATTTGTTCCTTTGACTTTTCCTTATTTTCCTTAGCCCGCTCTTTTTTTGGGGGGGGAGGCGGTATTTAATGGTAGGCCACTTATGGGAGGTTTGAGTGGGTCAGCATTTCTAAACTGGAATAAAAGACGATTGCTTAATCTTGGTATCTTCTGTCTTGGATAGGTTTCCTCTTCAGTTTCTGAGATTTGTGGGACCTCCCTTATCTTTCTTTGATTCACCTGTAAAATAGGTACTCTGGGTCTTCCTTATAGTGGGTATTGAGTATGCGAACGGCGGCTGCGCAGCATAATGAGATGCCGCATGCTGCGGTGAGGACAAGCACAGCCTGGTTAGAAGGAGCTTAGGGGTCTTTGTGGACCTCACACTGGCAGTCTGTGACATGGGAATAACCAAAACGGCCGTGCAAGCCCAGGGCACAAAGAGTAACACTGAGAAGAGTAGATAAAGGTTACATCCCGCTCCAAAGTGCACAGATGCCACGCAGCTCACAACCCTCACCCCAAATCACAACCCTCACCCCTGAAACAACCTGTGGTGAGTCGCGGCAGCATAATCTGTAGAGTGGGGAAGAGCAAGCCAGCCACAGACGTTTGCCAGATATTCTGAGATGTTTGTCCTTAAGGGGTTTTTCCAGGTATATTCTCTTCTCGTGATGATTTTGTCACCCTGTGATATATACCCCTGCTCGGGAGCCCCAGATGGAACAGGGCGCCCAAAGATACATACCGCTTAGATACCTATGTGTCCTCCCAGCCTCTGTCATCAACTGACCACCCAACCGATCAGAGGAATGGCCCCATCAACAAGGGAATAGATGATGGTAGACACCCTAAAACAAAGACGCTGTAGGTGGTCAGAGGCTCCAGGCCTCCCTAGGAAATGCAGGCAGTCAGAGGTGGGGCAGGGGAGCTCCAGGCCAGCTGCTGCCTCTCGTTCCCTGTTCCCCACCTTTCAGGCGCCCCTGACACAAAGGGGGTGTGGCAGGAGCAGGAGCACCCTCAGAGAGGCCCCAGGAACCCAAAGGCCTGCCTCCTCGCCCTGGCGGGGCCCCACTGCTAGACTGCGTGTCTCTCAAACCCCAATCTTCTGGCAGTGGCTGTTTCAACCCAGTCACAGTAACTTTTCCAGAGAGCATTAGGTTGGACCGAGGACTTCTTCCTGGGCACAAGTACAGAGAGGGGAGGGTGCGGGCATGTTCTAGAGCCGTGGAGATAGGACAGAAGGTGCAAGGGGGTGGTCCAGTGAGGCAAGCAGAGCCAGAGGCACAGACCACCCCAGGGCAATGAGGACTGTGCAGGTCCCGCAGGCCATGTGCAGACCCTGCAGGAGGAGCAGGCCGGGCTGGCGGCCCCTGTGGCAGGAATCCAGGCTGGGGGGTGAGGTCAGAGCCAGGGCAGAGCACGGGGATGGAGGAGGGAGGTGGATTTGAAGGACAGTGCAGAGGAAAAATCAACAATACTTGGTGACCTACGATCCATTTTCCCAGCCCAGAAATCAAATTGGCCATAAATCTCGATTTGCCTCCCTCTCCCCCTCACTCCTCCTCATCCCTCACAGAGAATCCACTGGGAAATAGAAAGGAAACAGGACGTTCTGTTCCAGTGAGTCACCAGGCCCGAGTTTCTAGCCGCTTCTAAGCTTCTCCCCATCGCCTCGCCAGGCCCCCAGCCTCGCCTCTCTCTACCTCCCACCCCAGCTCACAGGCTGAAGGCCTCAGAACGAGACCTTTTTCCTCTGTGGAATTCCACCAGCCATTCCTGAGGCATTTGGGAACATGCCTCTGGGCTTTGGCGAGGAGCTGCTGCCATCATCCCATTTTAGGGAAGAGGAAGCTGAGATCCAGAGGAGGCAAGTACTCTCCCAAGGTCACCCAGCAAGTTTCACAGGCAGCTCGCCCCAGCTCCCCATCCTCCAGTTTAAAGAACTCCACCCCCCACCCCCCATCCCCACCCCCAGGCACAGGCTCCGTGGCACAGGCTGCCTGGAGACTCGGGGCTTGGATAAGAAACCCAGACCCAGTTACCAAGGACGCACTGAATTCCACACAGACCCCGGCAGGGCTGCCACAGGTCCCAGAGCGCAGGCTGGTACCGTGGAGGCTCAGAGGCTCGCCGGTGCTGGAGCTCTGGGCGGCCGGTCGGGGCAGCCTCCACCTCCACGGGTCTGCAGAGGCCTTCTCCGTGCAGGCCTGCGTGTGAACATGGAATCCTGCCGCGGCTCAGGGGGGTGCCCTGCGCATGGGGACTTTCCATGGAGCACGGAAGAACCCACCCTGTTTTCCCCACTCCACAGCCAGCCCCCAAGCCCCAGGCAGAAGCTGCAGGTTCCAGCATCTCTTCCGGTCAGACAGGAAAGCTCCCCAGGCAGGGCGGACACAGGCCCGGCACCACCCGTCATCTCCCTCCCACTCACATTGCAATCAAGAAGCCTCTGTACCAAAGCTCAAAGACTTTTATTTTCTCATATTAAGGCACCAGTGAAGGAGCTCTGCAGCCCTCCACTGCCTTCTCCAAACCAAAAGAACATTCCCAGAATCTCTCCCAGCTAGAGGCCAGAGGCTTGCAGCGGCATGAAGAGGAAGTCAAAAGATGAGCACTTCACAGCGAGCACTTTCCACGCAGGTGTGCGTCGCGAGGGCTGCTGTGCTGAACCGGCTCTGCTGCAGCATCCTTGTCAGTGCCTGCTGGGAGTTACAGTCCCAAGTGGGGCATCGAGCCCCAAAGGACCAGCCCCGCTCTCTGCCCATCGTCAGGGGCCCGCAGCGCCATGCCAAGGGTTCCTCTTCTCTGCCTCCGTAGCACACTGGGACATCGTATTCAAACAGAGCCTGAGCAGGAACCAGGTCCCAGTACCTGGTTTCACTCCAGGGATGCCTCCTTCTGCACCCAAAGCTCCAGGTCCACGCGTCCTGGCGGCGGCAGGGCGGGCAGCAGCCACCCTCCACGGGTGTCAGCGGCGGCCCCGGTGAGGGCGGTGGTGGTGGTGGTGGAGGCCGGCACGGGGTATGCGAGACGGGCGGCCGGGGTGGTGGGGCCGGTGGAGACCCCCGCGGTGGGGCCAGGGCCAGACCAAGCGGACTCCGGTTCTCCTTGCAGCCTGCCGGTTCCTCTCCACGTCACGGTCCTGCTGTCCGTGCTGAAGGCAGGTGGCCAGCAGCAGCAGCAGCAGCACGACGGCCACGGCGGCGCCGGCGACCAAGCCCACCAGGGTCGTGCCCCCCAGGAGCCCGAGCATCGGAGAGCTGGATGGTCCCTCTCCGGCTTGGTGGCTTCTTGTGGCTTCTTGCTGCTTCCTCCCCTTCAGCGGCCTCCGCTGCTCAGCCCTCACGGCCACTGAACTTTGCGGTCTCAGTTTCCGCGGGCTGGAGAGCGGCCAGGGAATGTGGGCGCAGCCTGTCTGGGCCGGAGCTGCTGGCCAAAGAGCGAGGCCAGGCGATTGTTAACTCTGGGGAGGCCGGCGGGGGGAGGGGCGGAGGATGGGGAGCTGCCGGGGGTGGGAGGGGTGTTGGAGAAGGGCGCTGAGGCTGGAGATAAGAGGTGGGGGCCCCTCCACCCCACCCCACCCCGCCGGGCTGAGGGACCCCTTCTCTCTGGGCCTCAGCTCTCTCCTCTTTTAGAGGCAGATTGGCACAGCAGGGAAGAGTGTGGATTCTAGAACTGCACGGCTTGCCCCTACTCTGTGCCTTTCTGTGCCTCAGTTTCCCAATCAGTAAAATGGCTAATAATAGTCCTGCCAAAGAAAAAACTGCACAATGGGAAGTAGGCAAGTGTGACTTTATTCAGGGGCTGTCCCTATAGGGAGGGAGAGAGGAACCCAACTCCGTCAGGACAGCCAGCTTTTCAAGGGCTGGGAGAGGGTGGCGGGGAGAGCCCTGGACCATCTCTTGGGTGGGTGAGGGGTTTACTGAGGTTGCGTTAGGACCGCTTGGTCAGGAACATTTCCCTTTGCGGTAATTAGGTCCCCTGGGTCTGGAAGGGCTGGGAGAGGGGAGGGAGATAAGGCACTGCCTAGATAGGAGCCTCTCAGGAGCCTGGGTGGGTGGATAAGCGGAGCTGAGCCGGAGGTGGGGCGTGAGTCTAATACATAGACTAGTGAGGGTCTGAGTTCTTTCTTCCTTTTTGGTTACCTTCCTCGGCAGTCGCAGCGCTGTGTGATTAGACTCGTGGTGGTCAGGCTGGGGTGGGTATAGGTAGGGGCACTCAGGGAGCCAGGCTGGCACCTTGGCCAAGAGAAAGAACACCAATGTTGGTCAGCGCCTACCTCACAGCGTCTGGGGCGGGTCGGAGGAGTTAATACAAGGAAGCACTGACCCCGATCCTGGCACGTGTTTGCCACTGACGGTGCCATGGAGCCGGGCTAGATCCCTCGGGAGGCCTTGCCCCGTCGGAGTTGGTGATGCGGGGTGCCGAGGTCCCCGGAACGAGTCAGTTTCTAATTGATGACCCCGCCCTTCAGGAGCTCAGCAGGGCACAGCGAGCAGATTTTCTCCGGCCAGGGAACAGCTGCCTCGAAGTCTTCGGTCCTGCTGGGTCTGGGAGGCCCAGGGGCTGGGTGTCAGCCCGCGGTGCCGAGGAGGGAGGCAGGGCAGAGGCCGCTGAGCCCCGCCAGCCCAGGCCCCGGCCTGGCCTCCTGGCACGGAGCGGCCTCCAGTGGCCATAGATGGCGGGCGCCTTGCTCCTTCTACCCCCTCTGCCCAGCGGCCCGGACACACCTTTCCTGCCTGGTGGGAATGTACCAAGAGCCAGAGTGGGTGGGACCTGAGCAGTCACCCCCTGCCCTGGCCTCTGCTAGTCCCCAAAGCCTTCTCCTCTTTACGGACAAGCCCAAGTCCAGGCTGCTCGGCTGCTCGGGGCCTGGCGCCCGGTGCCCACTGCCTCCCTGGGCAGCTCTTGCTGCTGTGGACTCCTTGGACAGTGCTCCGAGCAATCCCCCAAAGCCCCCCTCTGCCCCTGAGGCCTCAGCTCCTCCCTCCAGGCTTCTTCCTGGGTGGTGTCCCTCCCTCTGCCACCTGGGGGGATGTTTACAGAGCTGGGGGCTCTGAGTTCCTACAGCAACTCCAGCGTGTGACCTTGGCAAGCCCCTCCCCTGACTGAGCCTGTTTCCTGCTCTGGAAAAGTCTCCAGGCAAGACGTGACCGCCTGGAACCATTTGCTTTGACAGTGACCCCATCCCAGACCAAGCTCCCTCAATGAGGCCTCAGATCCTTAGCGAAAACCTCCTCTGGGTAAAGGACTGAACATTCCCTTCAACTAAATTGGGCTCAGGGGGCAGCAGGTCTAATGAATCCTAAGGCTTCTCTGGGGGAAGCCACTTGAACTTCTAATGATGCTGAAGGGAGAACTCCCTCCTGCAGATTTCTGGGGCGCAGGGAGTCCGGCTCCCATCCCGAGGGGGCTGTTAAGAAGGGAAGTCAGTGGTAATGAGGAGGAGGAAGGTAAACAGGCAACTTCCTTCTCTGGAACTTCTCTGAGGAGATTCCCTTTCCACACTGGCTCCAGGAGGGTGGGGCAGGGCCCTGCCACCTGCAGACTTGCAGGCCTTCGCTCAGCTCTTGGAAATATGGCACAGAGAGATGGGGAAGTGAGGCCAGAGGAGGGAAGGGACTTGTCCCAGGACTCCCAGTTTGGTGGGCTGTTCTGTACAGCAGGTACTAAATCGAGCACTACCCCTGGGGTGAGAGGGTACCCAGAGCAATAGGCTGAGAGCCGCTGGGGACCCCTTCCACTGAGATAAGAGGGAAGGGGATGTGTGGGTGTGCATAAGAGACCCGTGGGGGTGGAGACTAGGGGAGAGCCCCCCTAACACACACACACACACGGCATCTATTTTCTTGGGTACAGGTTCACTCCCCAGCTGGACAGATGACAGGACCCTGAGGTGGACATTTTATTAAGTGCTTTCATTGAGAGGAAGGTGTGAAGACCACAGTTCTCTAGGAGCTCAGAACCACCTGAAGGGAGTGGATGTACCACGAGGGGTTGAGCGCCTGCTTCCCATGTACGAGGTCCTGGGTTTTATCCCCAGTACCTCCAAAAATAAAAGAACCCACTAAGACCTTCTTAGACGCCTGACTGCACAAGAAGGACTTGCAGGACTGATGGCTTTAGAAAAACATACAGCCATGTATAGGCATTCTCTGCCTCAGAAAAGTTGTCCTGGGGAGCTGTTGTATTTCTGTCCCAGAGCTGGGTCTTCTGAACACCCCACAAGTAGCCTTCCTACCTGAAGGACAGGAGTTCACACCAGTGGACTGATGGGTAAACCTTTTGGGGTTCTTAGCATTTAGCTTCATGCCCATACTTTCCAGGAGACACAGACTCATGCGTGAACGTGCTTGCACATGTACACTTGTAAACCAGCATTGCTCTGTGGGAAAATTCATGAGCCAGTAATTGTGTGCACACATACTCATGCATACGGGCACAAGTGCACACAAGCTCCAGGCTAACAAACTTGTGCTTGTAGTGGCTGTGGGTGGCTCTTGGCTGTCCAGCAATAGCAATCCCATTGTTTTCATTAATTAGTGGCACCACCTAGTGGTGATACTAAATAATCAGGTTTGTATTCTGACCCACTCCACAAGGCACCTGTCTAAAGTTAGAGTCCTCATTGTTGTTTACAGGTCATAACTTGGACCTATATATTTAATGCCCCTCCCTCCTAAACTCCAACCGAAATGTTCAAAGAAGTAAATATGGGAAAATACTATTCCACATTGGCATTCCGTAGTCATATTATCAGCCCAGAAACTTTCAGGAATTTGTACAAACTATAATGCAAATAGAACTAGACTGATGGATGTATTGCTGAGGAAAGGGCATTCTTAAGAAGTAATGGGCAATATGCCCCAGAAGAGCCTCTCTGACACCTTATATTAGCCAGGCATGGTGAGGTTGGCACAGCAGGAAACAAACTGGGTGCCTGTGGGAACTGCACCCGTGTCTGCTGGCAGAGCAGGTGGTCACGGCTCAGCCCACCTTTTGGTTTGAACAGAAAAGCAGGGACCTTGGCCAAAGGGTTCCTAACATGGGCACTCACGCCAGTTAGAGAAGGGAGATATTCCTCCAGCTAACTCTGGGCCACCTCAGCAAACACTGAAAAGAAGTCGTCAGTATCAGCAACAAACTCCTCTCCTCTTCTCAGGAGCTTTCCAAGCTAAACTATAAGCAATCGTCATTTTTCTTCCTTTCTCCATTGTCTGGAAACCAATATACTTGAAAATGATCCACATAATCTTGTATAGTACCCATTTTGAATCCCAGTTCCAAACATAGATCTATTTCTTTCTGTAAAGATGAGCAAATAGTAAAAAATTACTCGACATATGAAAATATATAAGGTATTGTATCCTTACAAGGTTATTTTAATTCAAGTAATGGAGAAACATTTAAAAATCCCTAATTTATATTATAAATAAGATTCAACAGATCAATCCATATTGAATATGTGAAAATTTGCAAAACAGGATATTTTCCTTTATGATTTAAAAAACATAATTTTCAGATGCAGTGAAAGCAATAAATAACAATAGATTACAGAAAATCAAATCAGGAAAGCCTGCTTTGAGAAGAAAAAGAAGAGAAAAATCAAGTCTTTAGTTGAAAAGGCACCTTGAGCACTATGCAAACTATTTAGAAGGTCCAGACCATGGGAATAAGCAGATGGAATTTTAATAATAAAAAGATAAAGAAAATGATTGTACAAACAACAGGAGCTATTCAAACTGTTTCAAAGCATAAAGAGAGAGAGAAAGAAATCTCCCTTTCTTTTTAAGTTATGTAATTTATTTTATAAAACTAGAAGCTTGATCCCAAAACCTGGCAACCATACCATGGACAAATCTCAAAATTCTAAAAAATGTATTACATGTATATATTCCTAGCAGAACACTGAAAGACTAATACTCCATAAACAAGTAAAGCTTATTCTAGGAATGTTAGGGGGATTTGATATTTGTAAAAATCTATTGTTGTAATTAAATTGGTGAAAAAAAGGAAAGCCATATATCATCTCAATAGATTCCTGAGACATTTGATAAAATTCACTACTTATTCCCGGGTAAATATTATAAATGAACAAAAACAGAGAAATGTACTAGGATACTCTTAATATGATTAAAAGGGGAAAATCTCAAACCAGTAGCTAATATCATGATTTGTTTAAAGTAGGATTACAGGGTTTTTATTTTCTTCTCCATACATTTCCATATTTTCCAACTGCTCTATAATAAGCAAAATTAATTTTCTAGGCCAGGAAGAGATTGTGAAAGTTACATGAAGAATATATTCTTATATAACAAGTTCCACAAAGTTGAAAATTAAATAGGCTGCAGTCCATTTGTTTTCATTCTGATTGCTTTACTAGGAGAAAATTTGGCAAATAGAATACCTTTCAAATAGCTCATGTTCAAAGCATCTTGTCATCGCATTCCCACTATCAATTTCCCTAATTTTCTTTTTTTGGTAAAAGAAAAAAATATTTGCTTTAGGTATATAAGATATATATCTAAAATATGATCAGTGTGCTTTTTGAAAGGAAACTTTAAAATTTGAACTAGAAAACCTTTTTAACTTGAATGTACACTGTGGTTTGGTTGTAGAGGCAGCTGCTCTGTCACCTCCAAATTGTTTATTTTGTTTGTTTATTTTGTTTTGTTTGAATTTTTTTTAAAATTAAAGTTAATAGATCACAAGGAATGTTACATTAAAAAACATTTTTAAAAAAACATGAGGTTTCCATATAATCCCCTCCCCTCCCCCCACCGCATCATTTTTGTAAATTGTATTTTTTTGAAGATATATGCATCACAAAAAAAATGTTACGCTAAAAAATATAAGAGGTTCCTGTATACCCCCCACCCCACCCCCCACCCCACTCCTCCCACACCAACAACCTCCCTCATCATTGCGGCACACTCATCGCACTCGGTGAACACATTTTGGGGCACTGCTGCACTACACAAATAATAGTTTACCCTATAGTTCTCACTCTCCCCCAGTACATTCAGTGGATTATGGCAGGATATATAAAGTCCAGCATCTGACCCTGCAATATCATTAAGGACAATTCAAAATCCCAAAAATGCCCCCACATCACATCTCTTCTACCCTCTCCTTGCCCTCAGCAACTACTGTGGCCACTGTCTCCACCTCCATGCTAAAATTTATTCTATTACTAGTCACAATAGTTTTATAGTAGAATATCAGTAAGTCCACTCTAGTCCATATTTTATTCCTCCATTCTGTGGACCCTGGGATGGTGATGTCCTCTCCACCTCTGGATCAAGAGGGGGCTTAGATTCCACATGGATGATGGATGCAATTCCTCTGCTTACAGTTGTAGGCACTCTTGATTCCCTAGTGTGGTGGTTGATCACCTTCACCTCCCTGTTAGCTGACCTGGGTAAGACCAACGAACCACAGAGTAGGAGTCGCCACTCTGCTGAGGCTCAGCGCACAGCTGGCACATGGACAGTTCAGAGATTCAAGTCTCCTGAGTATGGACCATCCCTAGCACCAACCTCAGGTTCAGTAAAAGTGACAGAAGAGGCGTGTGTAGAAAAGTCACATCTGAGTCCAGCTCTGTCACACTCAGGAGCACAAATTCCAAAGTAGGGTCCTCTGACATGGGACAGAGCTCCAAATCCATCTGTCATGCCTATATACCCTGTGGTTCTCCATAGCCTTCAGGAGAACCAGTACCTAGGGTTGTATTGACTTTGGCTTTTTCTGGGGTCCTGCTTAGGTGTGCATAAGTACGGCCCCTCTGATGACCTCTCGACTCTTTTTGAAAGACTCTTAGCCATATCAACTCATTTGTCTTTGCCATTTTCCCCTTTTATTCAAGGTCAAAGACCAGTTTTTAACACGATCCAACACATAGGCTGAGATATTCTGCTAGTATATTTTGACCCTTTTATTCGAGGTCTCTTTCTAGTTGCTTCTCCAGTTAGTGATTGGTAGCAATCCCTCAGCACCAGGGAGGCTTATCCCCAGGAGTCATGTCCCATGTTGGGGGGAAGGTAATGCATTTACATACTGAGTTCAGCTTAGAGAGTGGCCACATTTGAGCAACATGGAGGCTCTTAGAAGGTAACTCTTAGGCACCCTACAGCTCTAGACCTAGTTCATATTTCAGGTACACAGGCTCCTAAGGATAATCATCAGTATCAAGGGCTCATTGTTGGACCATCCTTCCTTGTTGATCTTTGCCGTTGCACTTGGGGGATTATTGTTGTTCCATTGGGGAATGTGACAGAGCTCCCTGGGTGGGAACTCAGCATTCTCTCAGTTGACGTTTGTAACTCTAGCTACTATAAAAACACAAAACATATCCTAACATATTTAGGTTATCTGTATACATGCCCTGGACAACTCCCCACCACCCATATGCCTCCCATCAATAACACTCCACATCAGAGTTCCTCCCCTGCCATAGTTGAACCTCTCTGTGGTCCAAAACTTCTTCAACAATGAATCCTAATATATTGCCAAATTCAATTAATAGGAAATTGAAATACAGTGATGGGTTTAAAGTTTAGAAATAGAATACATAGTAATTTAGAAATACTAAAATAAAGTAAAAATAAATTGGTGTATTAATAAAATGAAAAATATTATAAAGCTTTGTTTCTAGTGTTTTGCCTTTCATCACTGTAATAGGTGTTGCCCTGTATGTACAGTCACAAGGTATTTTCATTTCTTCCTCAGTGTCTAACATCCTTTCTTTTTCTAATTTTTAATTGTGTCTTCAAAAAAGTTTTAGATCACAGTAATCCACATACACAATATAGGGGATTCCCAGATATCCAACATCAAACCCTTTTCCCCTTTCCCCAGCAATGATCTCTTTACATGTTCATGTTATATTTGCTGCAGCTGATGTACAAATTTTGAAACGTAGCTATCAAACATGGTTCCATTTTGGTTAACATTATTGTTTATATTTTAGACTGTACAAATTTCTAAATTTTTAGTTCCTTATGTTTTACATTATAGTTTACATTTTAGTTTATAGACTTTTATACACTTTAGATGTAAGTTGACATGTCCATCATTGCATGATCTTGTGGAGCACTTCCATTGCCCCCCAGTTGCCCTGCTTCCATCCATGCTATACCTCTCTCCCCCTCTCCTCAGGGCACACTGTGACATTCAATCTTCACTACTTGAGGAACCAAATTTACAGATCCTGCAACAATGTTGAGGGCTTGACATACTAGACTGCCCTAACTAATTGGGAACCAGCAATCCTCTCAAGAAACACAATTCCCTCTCTTTGGGAACATAGATCTCCCCAGGATGTGGGTACAGCTTCACACTCATTGTATGAGTCTCCATCCAATGATATAACACACTATGACAAAATGAGCACTCACATACTCCCTAGAAGCTTGCCCCTGTACGAGATGCCCGCCCCCCCCCCTTAAGCACCTTAAACATGTGATCCTTCCTTATTATATTTTCTAAAGAGTTTTCTCAACAATATAGCTTCAACCATATACCTGACATTCTCCCATATTCAATGGTTCCCCCCAGCACTCCCCCAAATTCCTTGGGTCATCTGACCCATCCTCCCAACCCTAGTCCCTCTCAAGCCCACAAAGCCCCACCCAAATGTATCCCTATACCCCCATCTTATCCCTTCCCTGTACAAATACTTACCTCCAGCTTATCATAGACTTCACCCATGTAGGCATCAGCTTGCAACCTTCCTCTCCCCCCCAAATTCCTTTAAGCCTATCTTCTAGTCTTTAGCTTTCTGAGATATCTCAGTTTGCTTGTTTCGTATCAGAGAGATCATGTAGTATTTGTCCTTCAATGCCTGGCTTGCTTCACTCTACATAAGGTCCTCAAGATTCATCCATGTTATCACATGTGTTTGTACTGTATTCCTTCTTATAGCTGCATAGTATTCCATTATATGTATATACCACATTTTATTTATCCATTCATCCATTGATGGCCATTTGGGTTGATTCCAACTTTTGGCAATAGTGTATAATGCTGCTATGAACATTGGTGCACATATATTGGTTTGTGTCCTTATTTTCAGATCGTCTGGGTATACACTCAGCAGTGGAAGTGCTGGGTCATATGGCAAATCTATAGCTAACTTTTTGAGAAACCACCAAACAGTCCTCCAGAATGGCTGGATCCTTCTGCATTCCCATCAGCAGAGGATGAGTGTTCCCATTCTTCCACATCCTCTCCAGCAGTTGTAGTCTTCTGTTTTTTTGATAGCTGCCGATCTTATGGGAGTAAGATGGTATATCATTGTAGTTTTGATTTCCATTTCCCTAATAGCTAGTGATTTTGAGCTTCTTTTCATGTGCTTTTTAGCCATTTGTATTTCTTCTTTGGAGAAGCATCTGTTCAAATCTTTTCCCCATTTTTTAAATGGGTTGTTTGTCTTTTTATTTTCAAGATATAGGAGTTCTTTATAAGTGCAGGATATAAGTCTCCTATCAGATATATGGTTACCAAATATTTTCTCCCATTGTGTAGGCTCTCTTTTCACTTTCATGACAAACTCCTTTGAGATGTTTGAGATGAAGGCTTTAATTTTGAGGAAGTCCCATTTATCTATTTGTTCTTTTGCTGCTCGTGCTTTGGGTGTGAAGTTCATGAACCCATTTCCTATTACAAGGTCCTGTAGATGCTTCCCTACTTTGCTTTCCAAGGTCTTTATGGTCTTGGCTCTTATATTTAGGTCTTTGATCCACCTTGAGTTGATTTTTGTATAAGGTGCGAGATGGTAATCCTCTTTCCTTCTTTTGCATATGGATATCCAATTCTCTAGACACCATTTGTTGAAGAGGCCATTCTCTTCCAGTTGAGTGGGCTTGGTGGCCTTGTCAAATATCAGATGACTGTATATATGAGGATCTATATCAGAGCTCTCAATTCGGTTCCATTGGTCATTGTGTCTACCTTGTGCCAATACCATGCCGTTTTCACTACTGTAGCTTTGTAGTATGTTTTGAAGTCCGGTAGTATGATTCTTCCAGTTTCATTTTTCTTTTTCAGTATGTCTTTGGCTATTCGGGGCCTCTTTGCTTTCCAAATAAATTTCATAGTTAGTTTTTCTAGTTCATTTAAAAATGCTGTGCTGATTGTTATTAGGATTGTATTGAATCTGTAGATCAGCTTTGGTAGTATAGACATCTTAATAATATTTAGTCTTCCTATCCGTGAACAGGGACTATTCTTCCATTTGTTTAGGTCTTCTTTGATTTCCTTGAACAGTGTTGTGTAGTTTTCTCTGTATAAGTCTTTTACATCTTTGGTCAAATTTATTCTTAGGTATTTGATTTTTTTATTTACTATTGTAAATGGTATTTGTTTCTTGATTTCCTCCTCAGATTGCTCATCATCAGTGTACAAAAATACTACTGAGTTTTGTGCATTGATCTTATACCCTGTGACTTTACTGAACTCATTTATAAGTTCTAGAAGCTTTGTTGTAGACTTCTCAGGGCTTTCTGTGTATAGGATCATGTCATCTGCAATTAGTGAAATTTTGACTTCTTCCTTTCCTATTTGGATTCCTTTTATATCTGGGTCTTGCCTCAGTGCTCGAGCAAATACTTCTAACACATTGTTAAACAGGAGGGGTGATAATGGGCATCATTGTCTTGTTCCTGATCTGAAAGGGAAAGATTTTAGGATTTCACCATTGTAAATGATGTTAGCTGTGGGTTTTTCATATACACCCTTTATTATGTTCAGAAAGTTTCCCTCTATTCCTGTCTTTGCAGTGTTTTTATCAAGAAAGGGTGCTGTATTTTGTCAAATGCTTTTTCTGCATCTATAGATATGGTCATGTGATTTTTTTCTTTCAATCTTTTATGTGATGTATTACATTAATTGATTTTCTTATGTTGAACCATCCTTGCATACCAGGAATGAAGCCCACTTGCTAGTGGTGTATAATTTGTTTAATGTGTTGTCGAATATGATTAGCAAGTATTTTGTTGAGGATTTTCACATCTAGGTTCATTAGAGTGATTGGTCTTCTGTAATTTTCCTTTCTTCTGGTGTCTTTGTTTGGCTTTGGTATTAGGTAATGTTGGAATCATAAAATGAATTAGGCAATGTTCCTTCTTTTTCAAGTTTTTGGAAGAGTTTAAGCAAAGTTGGTGTTATTTCTTTCTGGAATGCTTGGTAGAATTCACCTGTGAAGCCATCTGGCCCAGGGCTCTTCTTAGTTGGGAGGTTTTTAATGACTGATTCTATCTCTTTACTTGTGATTGGTTTGTTGAGATCATTGATTTCTTCTTTTGTCAATGTAGGCTGCTTATGTGTTTCTAGGAATTTGTCCATTTCCTCTAAATTGTCTTTCTTGTTGGAATACAGTTTTTCAAAGTATCCTCTTATGACAGTCTTTATTTCAGTGGGGCAAGTGGTGATATCACCCCTCCCATTTCTTATTTTGTTTATTTGCATCTTCTCTCTTTTTTACTTTGTTAGTCTAGCTAAGGGTTTGTCAATTTTATTGATCTTCTCAAAGAACCATCAGTTGGTTTTATATTTTTAAAGTGCTTTCCTATTTTCTATTTCATTTAGTTCTGCTCTGATCTTTGTTGTTTCTTTTCTTCTTTCTTCGGGGTTAGTTTGTTGTTTTTTTTACTAATTCCTCCAATTGTACAGTTAGTTCTTCAATTTTAGCTCTTTCTTCTCTTTTGATGTATGAATTTATGGCTATGAATTTCCCTCTCAGTACAGCTTTTGCTGCATCCCATAAGTTTTGATATGTTGTGTTATCATTTTCATGAGTTTCAAAGTAGTTATTGATTTCTGTTGAGATTTCCTCCTTGACCCACTATTTTTCTAAGAGTGTGTTGTTTAACTTCCATATCTTGGTGCCAAATCTGGGCCTCTGGCCCTTGCAGATTTCCAGCTTCACTCCACTGTGGTCAGAGAAATTATTTTGTATGATTTTGATCTTTCTGAATTCATTGAGACTTTCTTTGTGGCCTAGCATGTGGTCCATCTTGGAGAATGATCCATGTGCACTTGAGAAAAGTGTATATCCTGCTGTATTTGGGTGTAATGTCTGTATATGTCAATTAGGTCCAGAACCTCTAATATATTGTTCAAAGTCTTTGTTTCTTTATTGATTCTCTTTTGAAATGTTCTGTCCAATGGTGATAGTGGCATGTTAAAGTCCCCCACTACAATTGTAGAGGTATCTACTTCTTCACTTAGTTTCTCTAGTGTTTGCCTCACATATTTGGAGGCACTCTTGTTAGGGGCATAAATGTTTATGATTGTTCTTTGTTCTTGAAACATTATTCCTTTCACTAATATGTAGTGTCCATCTTTGTCTCTCACAACGATTTTGCATTTAAAATCTATTTTGTCTGATATTGCTATAGCTACACCTGCCCTTTTTTGGTTACTGTTTGCCTGTAAGATTGTTTTCCAGTCATTTACTTTCTTTTCTGTTTTTTGTTTTTGTTTTTTTGTTTGTTTGTTTTTTTCATTTTTTTCTCTATTTTCTTTTAAATGTTATATTCAAAAAATATGAGATCCCCATATAACCCCCACCCCACTCCACCCACGCCTCCCCTCCCACATCAACAAACTCTTCCATCATTGTGGCACATCCACTGCACCCAGTGAATACATTCTGGAGAACCGCTGCACCACATGGACAGGGGTCCACATTGTAGTACATACCCCCCCCCCCCCAGTCCAGCCAGTGGGCCATGACAGGACACACATCCATCCCTGCAGCACCACCTAGGACAACTCCAAATCCTGAAAATGCTCCCATACCATATCTCTTCTTCCCTCTCCCAAGCATCAGCAGCCACCGTGGCCACCCTCTCCACATCACTACTACAATTTCTTCCCTTACCAATCACAATATTTCCCCAGCAGAACACCAGTAAGTCCACTCTAATCCATACTCTATTCCTCCATCTTGTGGACCTGGGATGGCTATGTCCAGTCCCCCTCTACATCAAGAGGGGGTCATTCACTCTCAATCTCCTTGAATACCTGGGTCTAAGATGACTTTCTTGTAGACAACATATAGATTGGTCATATTTCTTTATCCAATCTTCCAATCTGTGTCTCTTAAGTTAAGATGAGTTTAATTCATTGACATTCAGTGCTATTACTTTTAAAGAATTACTTATATTAGCCATATTTTCTTTGGATTTACGTTGTCTTATGTTGTTTGATTTTTTTTTTCTCTTTTTGTAGTTTTAGTTGTTCTTACACTCTCCTCCAACTGTATCTCCTGTTTTTTTCTTTCCTCCTGCAGAACTCCCTTTAGTATTTCTTGTCAGCATACTCTCTTAGTTTCTGTTTATCTGTGAATATTTTGAAGTCCCCATCATTTTTGAATGCTAGCTTTGTTGGATAGAATATTCTTTGTTGGAAATTCTTTTCTTTTAGTACCTTGATTATGTCATACCACTGCCTTCTTGCCTCCATGGTTTCAGATGACAGATCAGCACTTAATCTTATTGAGCTTCCCTTGTATGTGATGATTCTCCTTTTTCTTGCTGCTTTTAGTATTTTCTCTTTGTCTTGTGCATTGGATAATTTGACAAGTATATGTCTTGGGGTTGACCTGTTGGGATTTATGCTGTTTGGGGTGCATTGTGCTTCCTGGACATGTACATGCATCTCTCTGAATAGGTTTGGGAAGTTTTCAGCCATTATTTCCTCCAACTGCCCTTCTGTCCCCTTTCCCTTCTCTTCTCCTTCTGGGGTGCCTATAATGCATATGTTTATGCATTTTGCATTGTCATTCAGGTCCCTAAGTCCCTGCTGAATTTTTCTATCTTTTTATCGATTAATTCTACTATCTGTTTGATTTCAGATGTACTGTCTTCCACATCACTAATTCTTTCCTCTGCCTCTTCTACTCTGCTGTTATTTGCTGAGAGTGTATTTTTGATCTCTTGGATTGTGCTATTGATCCCCATCATCTCTGTGATCTTTTTGTTTCATGGTTTTTAGTTTGTTCATTGGATTGGGCTATGATTTCCTGCTTATTGGTATGGTCTGTAGTTTTTTGTTGCTGTCTGGTTATCATTTTATCTTGTTGGATTTATTCTGTTGCATATCTTCTTCATCTAGTCTTGGGGTTTAATTAATTGTTGTTTTTGTGTGCGTGTCAAGTCTTCTCTTTGTCACTTTTTTCTTCTTATTCTATGTCCTTGTTGTTGGCTAAGCTCCCTTGAAGGAAAATATTAGGTCTATAGAAAGCAAAGGGGTAAGAAAAGAAAAATATAATAGTAGTATTTGTAGTGAATGTTAGCAGAAGAACCACGTGAGATCTAGGAGAATGGATATAGAACTCATGAAAGCTGTGTATAGTTATAACCGTAAAAAAGTGGGGTACCTATAATGAGATACTAAACTGAATATGGGGAGGAATATACTATGAATTAAAAGGTCAGAGTGATCAGGAGAGAGGGAAAAAGAAAAGAGAGGACAATAATATAAAGAGCGAATAAATGATAGAAAACAGATTAGAGGTATTAGAGATAAAAAGTTAAAAATATTGGGGGCTAAACAGAGAGAGATGGAATGTAAGAGAAACAATAAAGGATGGAGGAGAGAATGATGTAAAGGAAAGGGGATAGCATTGGTAGCCAAAATTAGGACATATAGAAAAGAGAAAATTGAGGATGAGGAAGCACAGCAAATAAGAAATGTTGCCTGCAGCACTAATACAAATAAAGAAAAAAGAAGAAAAAAAAGGAAAAAGAAAGAGAGAAGGAAAAAAAGCAGAGCAAGAAAAAGAGAAGGGAGAAAAAGGAAAAAGAAAATAAAGGGCGGTGGCAGGGATAAAGAGGAAGAAAAAACAAGAAAACAAACCAACAAAAAAGACCAGACAAGACCTCAGGCAGAGAATCCTCTTTGCAATTGAATAAACTGCTTAGGAGTCTGACCTTCTCTTTTTCTCCCTTCCTCACTTCCTTCTCTCCCAAGGCAGCAGGAAGGCTGCGTGAGGGCTCCTGTAGGAAATTCAAATGGGCCCCTGGTGAACCAACTCGCCTGAGAAAATAATGATTCTTAATTTCTTGAGAGAGCACCCACCCCTTGCCAGGAACCTTAAATATGCTATTGGAAGTCTTTAAAGCACGTCCTACTGTCCCTCTCCCTTAGGTGTGCTACAAGGCGGCTTGTTAATTTTCTGACTCCACCTTCTCCCAGACCAAGTTTCCTATCCCAGGGCATTTAGGTAAATCGCGTTCTCTCACCAGATTCATCTCTCCTCTCCTCCTAGGCTCTCCCCAAGTCAGCTGATATGCTCCTCCAAATTCAATAAAAGGAGGGGACCAGAAAATTGAACCTGCACTCCTTGGCCCCTCTGCACCTCCCACCTAAACTCTCCTACTCCCGGAATTAGTCCGAGACTGGAGGGTAGGGCAATGCTGGATTTCCAGGAATGCCAGGCTTGGGAAACAGAGGCCCGGGAGAATGTGGACTTGGGGTATGTAGGTCTGTGAAACATGGGCCACGGGGGTTCAGGGGACACAGGCTTGGGGTTCACGCGTTTGGGAAACACAGGGCTTGGAAACTCCGCCCCACGACCTGCAGTTCTCAGTGAACGCCGTGGCTTTTAGCCCTAGGGGTAAGGGATTTACCTTCCCACGGCTTCCGCGTTCAGTGTTAGAAACCCGCAGTTCTACCTTGAACAAGCACCAGTTCTGCTGCGGTCTCTCCAGATGGATGTCCAGACACCTCCCGCCCTGCAGGTTCCCGAAACAGCCTGCTCTGGCAGGACTCCGTCACCACACAGCCGGTCTTTTGTAAGAGAGATGACAACGGGGTACTTACTCAGATGTCACCTTGCCCCGCCTCCCAATATCGTAATTAATGGTGATAAAACAAAGGCATTCCCATTAAAATCAGGAACAAGACAAGAACACTTATTCCCATTACTTTTACTTAGCTTGGTACAATTAAATAAGAGCATAAAATAAGAGGTATATATATTGGAGATAATATGATTACATACCTAGAAAACTTAAAAGAATTTGCTGGAAAACTATTAAAACTAATAAGAGTTTAGTAAAAAGAAAGATAATTTAAAAATAAAAAAAACAAAAATCAGGGATTTTCTACATAACAGTAATAACTGTTGTCTAGTACTACCCAATTCGAAAATACAATGGAAAAAAATGTTGAAATTGGCAAAAAAATACAAAATTTCTAGGAATAAGCTTAATAAAAGATATGGAAAACCAATATGAAAAAAAAATGACATCATTTTACTGAGGACCTTGAAGGAAGACCTGACTCACTGAAGTGACCCATCCATCATGACTCTGAACGGAAAGAGAGCACATTTTAAGTCTAGACTAAACACCAGGGGATACTGATCATGTTTTACCTAATAAAGGTAATATTTTGAGAAGTATTAATGTGTTTTTCCATTTTGCCTTTCTAAACACATGAGCATCTTCCTAGTTGCCCAGGACATCCATCTGGAGAGAAATTTCAATTATTACAAAAAAATGCAGAGAGAAAAAGGAGTTAAAATGTGATCGTTGACATTCAAAATAGGCCTTTGTCCTGTAAGCCAATTTCCAGAGAAGATTTTTGAAATTGTTTTTTTTCCCTGCCTTCCAGCATACTGAATCAAGACCAAGCTGAAGGACCCCGTCCGAGAGGTTCTCTCCGAATGTAGAATGCTCCACAAGTGACAACTGAGTAGCAGAAGTTTGAAAAACTAAGGGAGCTGGAAGCCAGGGGAAAGCCAGGTACCCCCTGGCCCTAAGGGATGATGAGAAGGAGACAGAGAGAGGAAGGAAGAAGGAGGTAAAAGATGGGAGACAGCCCCTGGGAATCTCCAAAAATGAATGAAGGGACATTGCTGTAGGTTGGGGGTAGAAAGAGGTAAACGGAGACAATGAAATTATTTGGGTGAGGACTATGGTCTACAAAATCTGGGTATTCATGAAAATGTGACCTCATTTGTATGTACAGGATGGGTGATGCTAAGAATGTTCATGTTTCAAATGTAAACATTTGCACAGACAGAAGTCTGGATAGCTACACAATGTAAGGTTAACAGTGCTTCTCTCTGAGTGGTGGGGTTAAAGGCAACAAGAAACATGTATTACTTGCATAATAATGAAAGCAGCAAAAGTTATGGGTGCTTTAGAAAAAAAGATTCAGAAACCACACCCACCCAAATAGAATAGGTCTGAATCCTAGCTGAGCAATTCATGTCACTCACAAAAGATGAGAACAACCAGTCCCTAGAATCATAAACTCGATTGGGTCAAACTAAAAATGCTCAGAAGTGCACAACGTGTCCCAGATTGCCTTCTCCCTCCTCCCCCAGCTGGGTTTGTAGACACGTGTACAGGTGAACATAGCAAACCTTCAGTTTCCCCTTCTGCAGAATGAGGGAAAGATTGAAGAAGATGATTAAACCTGTGTAGTCTAGGTTTCCTCTCTGACTTCCAAGCCTCTGGAATTTTCTGAAACCATCTTCTAAAGATCACTGTTGCATGTCGCCATATATTCTTTCATTTAACTAGCATGTATTGAACCAGGGCCTGTGTTTGTTGCTGAGGAAGGAGAGAATAAAGAGACAGTCCTTGCCCTCAGGAGCTCTCTACCTTGTACAGGAGACAGACATAAAAATAAATGATTTTAGTGCACAGGGCAAATGCTGGACCAAAGTATGCACAAGGCCCCAGGTAAGCACAATGAAAGGGTCATTCATAAGCCATCAACTCCGTTCCCTTTCCTCCCCCACCTACTATTGGAATAACTGTACTTTACAAACCTATCTTATTTGAAGCTCACAACAAAACTCATTGCACGCGAGGCTTAGAGAGTTCAAGAGCCGTCCTAGGCTGCACAGGTAGTAAGTGGTGGCACCAGAATCAAGCTCAGGCAGCCTGGCCCCAAAGCTATCCCTAAACTGTCACTAAACTGTGCTAGACTGAGGAGATCGGACTGAACAAGGCACGACGCCTCGCCTGGGAAAGCTTGCCCTCTAATAGGGAAGAGAAACCAGGTCTCTGAGAATCCGCAAGGAAGGAAAATGAGGACAGGAACAGGGGAGGACCATGGAGAGAAAAAGGAAAGAGCTTTCAAGGACTTTTGTCCTGAACATTTGAAAAACTCCAGGTTAGGCTTTAGGAAATAATGTTTAAAGAGATATTGGTTTCTTGAGTAGCTTTCCAGCATGCCTCTACATGCACATGCAAATGTACACACACATGGTGTCTTCTAAAAAGTAGACAATAATCAAAAATTTTTTTAAAAATTAAGATGGCTTGATGGGTGGATACTGGGTTGCATATATGGATTGATATGTGATAAAGCAAAGATAACAAATAGTTAACAGTTGTAGAAACTCGGTGTTGAGGATATGGCTATTTTAATGTGCAATTCTTTCAACTTTTCTATGTTTGGAATTTTTCACAAAAAAAAAAGTCAGAGGAAAAAAAATAGGCAATAGATGGGGAATAGGCAAACAGAGGTTTCTAGCATTGCTCAATGCAGTGCACACATGGCTACTGAGCACTTGAAATGTGGCTAGTCTAAGAGATTCTGGAAGCATAATATACACTCCAGATTTCAAAGACTTCATACCCAGAAGAATGTAAAATATCTCATTAATAATTTTTATTTGGTTGACAGATTGAAAGGACAGCATTTTTTATATAAGGGTTGATATATCAAATTATAAAAATAATTTCACCTAGTTTTTTTTGTTCATTTGTTTGTTTGGTTTTTTTGTTTTGTTTTGTTTTGTTTTGCTTTTTGAGCATGGCTACTAGAAAATTTCAAATGATATACTTGGCTTGCATTGTATGTCCACTGGACAGCAGTGCTCTGGAACATGCAGGCATCACTGTACATGCTCACTTGCTCGCTCACCCCTGATCTGGACCAAGTCCTGTGCTGGGGAAGGCAGAGATGAATCAAGCACAGTCACTGCCTTCAGAAAGATGAAGGTCTAGGTCCTGAAGGCAAGACAAGCCAGAGCGAAAAAGCAAGCATCAGATGATTTCAGCATCTCGGGAATCTCGGTGACTCCCTTGCTTGTGGGTGCCTATTGGTGCCTTTGAAGTTAGAACTGGAGCACGTTTAGAAGTATGTGATGATGTTAGAGTTTGAGCAGATGACTAGGGGGGCAAAGCCAGCATTAGGTGTACAGGATGGTAAACGTCCTGCAATGTGTGGGACAGTCGCACAGGAGGAAGGACTGTCCTGTCCAAAATGCCAGGAGTGCCTCTGCTGAGAAACCTGAAAGGAGAGGAAACACACCTGTTTCTGTATCTTGGAGGAGGACCCCAAGGCCTGTACTCCAACCCATTACTTCTACAGAAGGAACCAGGAACTTCCTAGCATACTGAGTCACATAATCCAAGTCTATGCCTCTTTAAGGGTAGGTAAGAGACACCCAAGGGTTTGGCTCCCAGCGGGAAACCTATTTGATTATGAAAACTGCCAACTTCAGGGTTCAATTAATTCAACCTAATTGGCTTTCTGAGAGACTGTCCCCAGGGCACAGGGGGCCAGCCTCCAGCATCAGGCCCTAAGGGCCACAGGAACAGGAGCATTTCTGGTGGTGGAACCCAGGGGAGATGTCATCCCTCTGGTCTGAACTTAGAAGCTGGTGCTATGGGACCCAGGGCTGTGGGTGGATATGTCCCCTGTGACTTGGATTGAAAAACCTGGAAGCCCCAAAACTTAACAAATCCCCAGAGGGCCTTGGTTGAGGAGCAGGTCAGAGTTTAAGGACTCCAAGGAGAGGGAGGATCACTGCCAGCTTGTAGAAGGATCAGAAATGCCTGCCTAGAAAAGGCACAGAGGTCCAGGCAAGAGATATTGGGTGCTTGCATCATGTCAAATAGAAAACATTTAAAATATATCTTTAAGATGGAACTAAGAGGACCTCCTGACTCATTTGAGAAGGAGAATAGAAGAGAAGGAGGAGCCAAGTACAACTCCTCTGTATGTGGATTGAGCAACTGAATGGTAGAACAGGCAGGAAGAGCTTTTCAAGAGACATGGCAGGGAAGGGGAGGAGAGCAATGGGGAAGCAGGTGGAGGAGAAATTATGCCAAAAAGGTTTTATTTTAAAGATAGGACATGTTTGAGTCTTCTATTCTGAGGGGAGTCACCAGGGGAGAGGGGCTTGACTCATGGAATGAGGTTCCTGCAAAGGAGAGAGATTAGGGTCAGGGGCAGGTGTGCAGTGGGATGTTCTGAGGCTGATTTCCTTCCTCAGTGCCTGGTGTCATGAGTCTCCTGGTGACTAGAGCTTTGAAAGTGTTCTCTCAGGCCTCATTCCTCTCTCTTCCAGCCTACATTAAAACACACACACACCAAAAAAAAAAACTTTTTAAAACTATGCTGCTTAAAGAAAAGTCTAAAACTTACAGTTACAGAAAGGTTGGAAGCAAAAGCATAGAAAAAGATATGGCAGGGGAGTGGATGTGGCTCAAGCAATTGGGTGCCTGCCTCCCACATGGGAGGTCCTAGGTTCAGTTCCCGATGCCTCCTAAAGAAGATGAGCAGACAGATGAGGGAGCATGGAAGGGGGGAAGGGATAAAAAAAAATTTTAAGGAAAAGGTATGTCAGACAAATACTAAATAACAAGAAAAATGGTAAAAATGTATTAGTAGTATAAAAATAAGTTTCACCAGGAAGATATACCAATTCTACTCTTTATGCACCTAATAACATATCCTCAAAATACATAAAGCAAAAAATTAAGAGAACTGTAGGGAGAATTTGACAAATCCACAATAGAGGAAAGGATTCTATGCAAATATCTTTACATAACTGAGAGATCAAGCAGAGAAAAAAATCAATAAGGATTCAGATATGGAAAAGATAATGATCAAGCTTGATGAAATGACATGTATAGAAACAATGCCCTCATCAGAGGAGATATTTTCAAGCACACAGAATATTTATAGAAAATGACCGGAAAGCAGTTCACAAAGTAAATCTCAACAAATTTTAAAGGATGGATATCATACAGACCACATTTCCTGACCCCAATTAAATTAAATCAGAAATCAAGTTGAAACAAATTTTAAAAATTAAAAGTTTACTCAAAACTCTCCACTTGAGCGTGGACTATGCCGTGGCTGCTGGTCCCCGGAAGGTGCAGAAGGCGCACAGTGGCCAATGCAGCAGGAGCTGGGAGGCGGGATGCCACGGCCTGCCTGGGGCACAGGGGTGGGCAGAGCAGGGCAGGGAGATGGATAAACTGACTGTCATCTCAGGAGGCTTCTTTCTGGCCACCATATCTTCGCCATGGCCAGCAGTGCGAACCCAGACTGGGTCAGCAGAGTCTACAAAAGTGCTCAGTGACAGGACAGTGTCAAAGCCTCCATGGACAAGACCTAAAAGTGCATCCCCGCCAGGCTTGCCCCAGAATGGGTCACCACAGTTTTTTATCATTGTGGGAATCATTGCATTCTCTGTCACATGTGGTTTGTTGGTGGCTTCCCACTGGCAGAGAAGCTAAAAGTCATGTTCCATGGATCACATTCAGTGAGATTAACCTGCGCTACCAAAATTGTCCAGAAGGCTCAGACACTGGTATTTTTATGAAGGTAATCAAGAATCAATAATAAAGACTCCATAATCATCAAAGAACAACTTGAGATAGACTCTCTGCAGTCTCCACCAGTTCAGAACTCTCACCACTGTCACATCTTATATGAAATGCTATTTTTTTAAAGATTTGCTTATTCATTTATTCCCCCCCCCCCCCCCATTGTCTGCTCACTGTGTCCATTCACTGTGTGTTCTTCTGTGTCTCCTTGTATTTTCTTTGGGTGGCTCTGGGAACTGATCCTGGGACCTTCTGGAGTAGGAGAGAGTTGATCATTCTCTTGCCCCACTTCAGCTCCCTGGTCTGCTGCGTCTCTTATTATCTCTCCTCTGTGTCCCTTTTTGTTGCATCATCTTGCTGAGCCAGCTCTCCACATGGGCCAGCACTCCTGCATGGGCCAGCACTCCTGCATGGGGCAGCACTCCTGCGCAGGGCAGTACTCCATGCAGGCCAGCACTCCACGTGGCCAGCTCGCCACATGGGCCAGTCTGTGGCCTGCGCATCGAATCCTGGACTTCCTATGTGGTAGGTAGGAGCCCAATTGCTTGAGCCACATCCATTTCCCTGAAATGCTATTTTAATGAATTTTATTTTTGCTCACGTTTTGCAATAAATGTTTCAGGTTTGTAACTCAAAGCTACAACTACCCTGAGTTTTTTCCTCTTTTTGAAGATATTGGTGTCTTCAATCCAATAAATATAATGTTAGAAGAAAATATAGCAAAAAATATAAATTAAGGGGAAAAAATAATTTGTTTGGAAATTAATACACTTCTAAAATAACCAGCAGAAATAATGGAAATTAGAAATTATTTAGAACCAAATAGAAACAAAAATTTTAAATATCAAAGCTTGTAGAAGGAAATGAAAAGAGTATTTATATTCGGGGGGGAAATTCTGAAATTTAATGCACCTAACTGAGAAAAAGACCAACAGCATAAATACAAGGAAAGTAGAAGAAAGGAAATAATTAAAATAAGAACAGACAGCAAAGTCAAAAGTTGGTTCTTTGAAAAGACTAATATAATTAAGAAAGCTCTGGCAAGACTTATCAAGAAACAAAAAGAGGGAAAGCACAAATAAATTTAGGAATGAAAAAAGATATTACTAGGTGTACTAGGTGTATTACAGAGATCTTAAAGCAATAAAAAGATATTATAGCAAGCAAAAAGACTAAAATAAAGATTAGAGTGGAAATTAATGAAATAGAGATTAGAAAAACAATAGAGAAAATCAGAAACAAAAAATTGATTCTTTGAAAAGATCAATAAAATTGACAAGGCTTTAAGTGTATTGGCGTAGAAAAATAGAAAGAGGACTCAAATTACTAGAATTAGAAATTAAAGATTTTTAAATTATAATAATAAAAAGATTTATAAATGAATGCTATGAACAATTGTATGCTAATAAATTAGATAACTGTCTTAGTTTTCCTGAGCTGCTTTGGCAAATAGCACCCAATGGTTCGGCTTAAACAATGGGAATTTATTGGCTTAGGTTTTGAGGCTAGAAGAAGTCCAAATTCAAGGTGTCAGCAAGCTGATGCTTTCTCCCCAAAGTCTGTGACATGCTGGTGCTGGCAATCTTTGGCTTGTATCCCTGCCCTGTATCACAAGACAAATACCCTCTCCTTTCTCTTCTGGGATCCATTGACTTCTGGCTTCCAGCTCTTCCACATGAATTTCTCTCATCCTGGGTTCTGGTTTCTCTGTCTTTATAAGGCCTCCAGTAATCCAGATTAAGACACGGCCCCATTCAGTAGGGGCACAGCTTAATTTAAAGTAATGTTTTCAAGAGATTCTATTTACAATGGATTCACACCCACATGAATGTGGATTAAGATTAAGACCATGTCTAAATTGGGGTACATAATTCAATCTACCACAATAAATTGGACAAAATGGACAAATTCCTAGAATGGCACAAACAACTGAAACCAATTCAAGAAGAAATAGAAAATCTTAATAGACCTATAACATGAAAAGAGACTGAAGTAATGATCAAGAAACTACAAACACACACACAAATCCCAAGCCCAGATGACTTCATTGGCAAATTCTACCAAACATTTAAAGGAGGATTAATACCATTTCTTCACAAACTCTTCAAAAAACAGAAGAGAAGGAATTACTTCCCAACACATTCTATAAAACCAGTATTACCCTGATACCAAAACCAGACAAAGACATCATAAGAAAAGAAACCACAGGCCAATATCTCTTATGAATATAGACACAAAATACTAGCAAACTGAATCCAGTAAATAATTTTTTAGAAGAAGAATTATACTCCATGACCACGTGGGATTTATTCCAGGATTGCAAGGTTGGTTTAAAGTTATGTACTACACCATATTTTTATTTTTATTTTTATTTATTTTTTAACTGATTTTGTAAAAATATTACATTAAAAAAATATGAGGTCCCATTCAACCCCACCACCCCCACCGCACCCCTCCCCCCCCCCCCCAGCAACACTCACTCCCATCATCATGACACATCCATTGCATTTGGTAAGTACATCTCTGGGTATCTCTGCACCTCATGGTCATTGGTCCACATCATGGCCCACACTCTCCCCCATTCCATCCAGTGAGCCCTGGAAGGATTTACAATGTCCGGTGATTGCCCCTGAAGCACCATCCAGGGCAACTCCAAGTCCCAAAGGCGCCTCCACATCTCATCTCTTCCTGCCATTCCCCATACCCATCAGCCACCATGTCCACTTTTCCCACTCCAATGCAACCTTTCCTCTGTGGACCATATTTTTAGATAAAAAACAAAAACCACACAATCATCCCAATAGACACAGAAAGAGAATTTGACAAAATCCAACACCAATTTATGATAGCAACACTCAACATACTAGGAATAGAAGGGATCTTTCTCAACCCAATACGAAAAACCCACAACTAATTTCATACTTACTGAGGAAAGACTAGATGCTTTCCCCCTAAGATAAGGAACAAGGCAAAGATGCTCAATCACATCACTTCTATTCAACATTGTACTGGAAGTTCTATCCATAGCAATTAGACAATAAAATGAAATAAAAGTCATTCAGAGTGGAAAGCAAAAAGTAAAACTATCTATTCACAGTTGACATGATCTTGTATATAGAAAATTCAAAGGGATCCACTAAAAACTATAAGAATAGAAGAGCTCAGTAAGATTGCAGGATATCAGATCAACATTCAAAATTCTATGGTCTTTCTCTACATTTGCAATGAAAAAGCTAACAAAATTGAATTAAGGAAACAATTCCATTTACAACAGCAACAAAAATGTAAATATTTATGAATAAATTTAACAAAAGAAATACAAAACATACATTTTCAAGAGATTCTATTTGTAATGGATTATACAAAACATTGCTGAAAATAATTAAAGATCTAAATAAATAGATTACCCTGTTCATACATCAGAAGACAATACCGTTGAGATGGCAATACTCCCCAAGTTAGCTGTGGATTCAGTGCAATCCCTATAAGAATTCCAGCTGACAACTGTAGAAATTGACAAGCTGATTTCAAAATTCATTTGGAAATTCTGAAGACCCATAAACAATCTTAAAAAAGAAAGAAAAGAAAGAAAGAAATTCAGAGGACTCTACACATCCCAGTTTCAAAACCTATTACTAAGCTAAAGTAATTGAGAAACTGTGATATTTGTATCTGGAATTAAGCCTATGAATCCATGGTCAATTGATTTTCAACAAAGGTGCTAAGAACGTTCAATGGAGAAAAAGTGCCCTGTTAAACAAATGGTGATGGAGCAATGGATAGACCAGCAAAAAACTGAGATTAGACCTTTATCTTATACCTTACACAAAAATTAATTCAAAATGGCTCAAAGACCTAAGGTAGGAGCTAAACCTATAAAACTCTGAAAATAAAACATAAGATAAACTTTTGTGACCTTGGGTTTGGCAACTGATTCGTAGATAGGACACCAAAAGCATAATTGGCCAAAGAAAAAATAATTCGGATTTCACCAAAATTTTAAAACTTTGTGCTTCATTGACACCCTCAAAAAAGTGAAATGCAGTCCACAGAATGGGAGAAACTATTTACAAATCATTATCTGATAGGGGACTTGTATTGAGATTATATGAAGATCTCTTAAACTGAACAATAAAAAGACAAATAATCCAATTTTAAAAGGGACAAAGGATTTGAATAGACATTTCTCCAACGAATTTATACAAATGGCCAATGAGCACATGAAAAGATACTTAAACTCATTAATCATCAGAGAAATGCAAAGCAAAACCACAAGATAACACTCAATACCCACTAAAATGGCTATTATAAAAAGTCAGATAATAATGTGTTGATGAGGATGTGGAGAAACCAGAACCCTTGTCCACTCCTGGTGGGAATATAAAATGGTACAGTTGCTCTGAAAGCATTCTGGCAGCTCCTTAAAAAGTTAATCATAGTGTTACCATATGACAGCAATTCCACACCTAAGTATATATCCAAGGGATATGAAAACATAGATCCACTTACAAAAAATTTGTACACAACTGTTCATAGCAGCTTTATTCATAATAATCAAAAGGTGGAAACTGCCCAAATGACCATCAACTGATGAATGGGTAAAGAAAATGTGGTATGTCCATATAATGGAATATTACTCAGCAATTAAAATGAATAAAACATTGATACATTGCTACTTTGTAGATGAACCTTGAAAACATTATGAAAGTGAAGGAAGTCAGTCACAAAAGATCACATATTGTATGATTCTATTTATATGGAATGTCCAGACATTCAAATCTATAGAAACAGAAAGTAGATTTGAGGTCATACAGGACTGAGGGGGATGGAGGGAGATGGGAGATGAGTGCTAATGTACAGGATTTCTTTTGAGGTGATGAAAATATTGTCACATTGATTGTGGTATGATAATATGATTTTATGAATATACTAAAAACCATGAATTCTGTACTTTAAATCAGTGAATTTATGATATGTGAATTACATATCAATAAAGCTGTTACAAATATAAGGAAAAAATATAAACAATAAACTTGTAAACCTACACTAAGTATAAAAAGTCCTAAAAATATGAATTTTGCTTAAACTGATTTGTGATATTATAGAAAACTTAAGTCAATAGTTAAAATCTTCCCATAAAATAAAATCTAGATCCAAATAACACCAACTTGCACAAACTATTGGAGTATAAAAAATATAAGCTAGCATTACAATTGTTTATTGCTAAAATAATACCAAATGATTACTAAAACCTGACAAGGCCCTAAGTAAAAGAAAAATTAGGAAACAATTCCACCTATAGGTATTAGATATAAGAATCTTAAAAACATATTAGCAGGGGAGTAGATGTAGCTCGAATGACTAAGCACCTGCTTCCCATGTACAAGGTCCTAGGTTCAATGCCCAGTACCTCCTTAAGAAAACAAACAAACAAAAAAACATATTAGCAAACTAAATCCAGAAGTGTATGAAAGCATTATCCATTATGACAAAGCTGAATTTATTTCAGAAATATAATGTTTATTTACCATTAGAGGATCAATTAATGTAATTCACTATATTAAAAGAGTAAAGAGGGAAGTGGATGTGGTTCAAGCAATTGGGCTCCTGTCTACCATATAGGAGGCCCAGGGTTTGATGACCAGGACCTCCCAGAGAAGGCAAGCTGGCCCACGCAGAGTGCTGGCCTATGCAGGAGTGTTGCCCCATGCAGAAGTGCTGGCCCACACAGGAGAGCTGGCCCACACGGAGAGCTGGTGCAGCAAGATGATGCAACAAATCTTTAAAAAAAAGAAGAAAGAAGAAAGCCTTTACTCTGTTTTTCTTCATCACAACAGATGAAGAAATGTGACTGGATAAAATTCGACATTCATTCATGATTTTTAAACTTTTAAAGAAAAAAATCAAATGAATAACTGCATATACTATATCTCCATTTGGGTAAAAAAATTAAGGGAATACATACACACACACACATGCATACGTACATATATACTTAAATGTACATAGAATATATCTGGCAACTGGTGTCAGTAGAGTGACCAGGGAGTGGATCTAGGAGGCAAGGTGACATTTGCAGGAGGAAGACTTTGTTCACATGTTTGTTTCTACCATTTGAATATTGTACCACATGAAAGAACTATTTAAAATAAAATTTAATTAATAATTCTATTAAATTTATAAAAATTTTTAACAAATTAAGAATCGAAGGAATCTTTCTAAACCTGGGAAAGAGTATCTAAAATCAAATGTCATTCTTAATATTGATATTTTAAGGAATTCTCTTTAAGATCAAGAACAAGGCCATTATGCCTACTATTACCACTTATTTTCCATGTGATACTGAAAGACTTTAACCAGCACGAAAAGCAAGATAAAATGTACAGAAAAGGAATTAGTCTTGCAAAGAAGAAATAAAATGATCAATATTTGCAGGTGATATGACTGTCTAATAAGAAAACCCAAAATAAATTACAGATAAACTATTACAATTAGTAAGACAATGTAGTAACATTCCTGACCTCAAAAGCAATAAAAACTTAATTTCATAACAATGTAACAGCAATAGTGAAAATGTAATTTCTAAAAATTATACCATTTACAATAATATTAGAATATATAAAAGAGCTAGGATTTACTCAAAAAGTAAAAGATGTGCCCAGTCATTATCAAGAAAGTTCTTCTAATTTATTGACTTACATTTAAAGAAAATCAAAATAAATGGAGTAATATACCATGTTCGTAGAGTGGAAAACTCAATATCATAAAGATATCAGTTATTCTCAAGCTGATCTATAGATTCAACGTACTTCCATTCAAAATTCCAGCAAGTTGTTTTTTTTAGGACTTGCCAAGCTGTTTTTAAAATATATATGAAATGATCAAGGCGTTATGAAGAAGAATAACAAAGCAAGGGTGCTTGCTTTACCAGATAACAAGTATTATTCTAACATTACAGTTATTAAGATAGTGCAACATCGCTGGAAGGAGAGACAAAAAGACCACAATAATGAACTCAAAAAAGACCTATGCTACAAGAAAATTTGAATTATGACAGGACTGGCATTGAAAATTGTTGGGAAAGTGATGGGACTTTCAACAAACCTACTGGGGAAATTGGTGATGCATATAGAAAAATAACATTGGGAAAGTGTTTTCTGAGGTGATAACTTTTGACCTGAGGTCTGAATGAAGAGTGTGAAGATCATGTGAAGATCTGGAGTTAAGATTGGGTCATGGTGCAGGAGTGTTCCAAGCAGAAAGAACAAAAAACACAAACAAATCAGACAAGAACAGGTTTGCTTGTGTGAGGGAGGAAAAGAGGGACTATGTGGTTGGAGCAAGAGAGTAGAGAATTAAACAAGGGTGGAGGGAGATGATCACCACTAAACAGGTGGTCTAGTAGAGATACCAGGTTGAACTAGGTGGTAGTAGAGAAAAAGGAGAAAAGTAGGCAGATTCAGCATATGATTTCCTGGAGGTGTCAGTAAGACTTGTCAGTGGGGCAACCCGGTTGGTACAGAAAAGAGAGATAAGTATGACTACCAGGATTTTAGCTGAAAAATTACCCTGAGATATGGGAAGTCTGGGGAATTGGAGGGGGTGGGGAGGGTAGGCAGTTAAGTTTTGGCAAAGTTAAGTTTCAATGCCTAATGAAGACCCAAGTGGATATATGATAAATCTAAAGTTGATGATTCTTGATTCTCATAAGAAATTTGTTCTCTCTGGAGGGCTTTGAGAATTTTTGCTCTCTCAGTGGAGCTCTGAAATGTGTCTAGCTGTGAGTGGGTTTGTTTTTTTCCTGCATCTTGTTTGGTGGACCCTTTCACTATGAAGAGTAACATATTCCTTCAGCCCCGATAAATTTCCTTCTGCCAAGATAGATATAGATAGATGACAGGGTGGATGGATAGATGTATGGATAGATAGATAGATAGATAGATAGATAGATAGATAGATAGATAGATAGATAGATAGATAGATAGATAGATAGATAGATAAAGATGGATAGATAGCATTTCTTTCCCCTCCCCATTCTCTCCATTCTATTCATCTGAAGTTCCTATTATCTGAGTTGAAAATTGGAAATGCTGAATCTATCCTTCATATCACTTGCTATTTCTTTCCATACCTTTGCTTTTTTGCACTGCCTGCTGGGAATATTCTTCAACTTGACCTTCTGGCTTGAAAATCTACTCTGCAAATGTGTTTGTGCATGCACAACCTATCCACTGAAGCTTTTGTGGTTTGTTTTTTCAGTTAAAAAAATTTTTTTTTATCCCCCTTCCTCCCCCCCCCCCGCCATTGTCTGCTCTCTTGTGTCCATTTGCTGGGTGTTCGTCTGTGCATTCTTGGCAGCACCGGGAATCTGTGTCTCTTTTTGTTGCATCATCTTGCTGCATCAGCTCTCCGTATGTGTGATGCCACTCCTGGGTGGGCTGCACTTTTTTCACAAGGGGCGGCTCTCCTTGTAGGGCACACTCCTTGCTCATGGGACTCCCCTACACGGGGACACCCCTAGATGGCACAGCACTCCTTGCATGCATCAGCACTGCACGTGGGCCAGCTCATCCCAAGGGCCAGGAGGCCCTGGGTTTGAACCCTGGACCTCCTATATGGTAGACAGACGCACTATCAGTTGAGCCACATCCGCTTCCCTCAGTTTTGTTTTGTTTACCTGTTTGTCTTATTTTATAAGTCCACAGACTCTCTAATTAGCTTCCCCCACACCCATATTAACTTGCTGTTGTTCCATAGATGAAAAGTCCATTCTTGTCTCTCACATGATATAATCACACATCTTTCAAAGTCTTCTGTTTATTGTTTCCTTGAGTATCAGTTCCTCTTTGTTGAATTTGGTTTCTCTCTTTTATGATGTTTTTGTTTTGTTTTTCAAAGGATTTTTTTTTTTTAATTTACTTCTCTCCCCTTCCTCCTCCCTATCCTTATCAGTGGCACCGGTAATCTGTGTTTCTTTTCGTTGCATCATCTTGCTGTGTCAGTTCTCCCTGTGTGCGGCACCATTCCTTGGCAGGGTGCACTTTCTTCACACTGGGCAGTTCTCCTTATGGGTCGCACTCCTTGTACATGGGGTTCCCCTAAGTGGGGGACACCCCTGCATGGCAGGGCACTCCTGGCATGCATCAGCACTGTGCATGGGCCAGCTCCACATGGGTCAAGGAAGCCCGGGGTTTGAATCGCAGACCTCCCATGTGGTAGATGGATGCCCTAACCACTGGGCCAGGTCTGCTTCCCTCTTTCGTGATGTTGGTTTTCCTTAAGTGTGTGCTTATTCTTATTAGTATGTCATCTCCTTATTTAAAACTCCTTACTGATCTGTCTGTGAATGTGATTTCCATTTACTATCTCAAGGAATTGTGATGGCAGGGCTGGAGTAGTTGCCGGGAGTGATTCATCTAGGCTTGGGCACTCCCCATTCTCCTGGGAACTTCTCTAAGTCTCTGCTTCCAGCACTGACAATCACCAACTCAGTTCGAGGAGAATTATCTCTGATGCCCACTACCTCGATCTGCCCATTTGCTACAAATTAGGGTCCTTAACCAGTCATCCTGATGGTGCCTTGGATCCCTCCTCTTGCTCCTTTTAACTGTCGCCTCCAAGCTGAGATCTCCCCAGAAATACTCCCCTCATTGCAGCAATCCCCTCATTCCTTTGTTTGACTGTGGATTCCTCCCACAATCCAATCTCACCCATTTACCACTTTCCAGGAATTCTCAACATTTCTGATCCGCTTATTGGCACTTTTTCTTGTTTTCAGTGCTAAGAATTAATTTTTGGTTAAACATATACAAGGTCTATCTCCTACAGCTTTTCAGGAAGATCTCCAGACTACTGTTGAGTCTCCAAACCGGGCTGGTGCCAGCAACTCAAGATCCTTCTGGACCAAATTTGGGGCATAGCTTTCTGATTTGTAAGTTATCTCTATGAAAATCCATCCATATTCATAAAAGTGAAACTACATTTGAAGGTTTACTCTTACTGAAAATGACAAAGATAATTATAAAGCTTAGAGAAAAGGGCATATCAGGAAATGGACTACTGGATTCTGAGAGGGTAGATTCTTTTAACACAGATATGGTCTCTCCCCTCAGTGTCTCCAAGCAGTGAGAAACTGTCAGAGCCCTAGAGGGCAGGATAGAAGGCCAAGTAACCTGGGCACGCAAATTTTATGTCGCTCAGATCTGTAAATCTACGATTCTGCTACCACAATGATTTGCCTGGGCCTGGGGCTTGGAGTCCAGAGCTTCACAGCTACCGCAACCCCAATCCGCAAAGGTGGTGAAGAATGCCTCGATGCCCACCAGGGGGAGCCCAGGAGCTGGAGCAGATCAGTGCACCTCCAAATCAATCTTGCACCTATTAAACGATGGTTATCCCAGAAATACAAGAGTTAAGCTCCAGGGAAAAAAAATTACACTGATGGAAGTTACTTCATGAACAGATTAAGAGACGAGACATATGATCAGGACTTAGCAAAACCTGGATTAATGAAGGCACAGTGTTCCTAGATGAGAAAACTGTATTTTTTTTTTATTTTATAAAGGTATCTATTCTGTCCCAAGTTAGTCAATAAATTAAAGGGAAAATATTAGAAGAATTTTTATGAAATTTGACAAACTATAAAACTTATCTGAGAAATAAAATGTGCAAGAACTGTTCAAAACATTTTTGGAAAAAGTCAGTAAAAGGGGATTTATCCTACAAGATATCAATAAACAATATAAAGCTATAGTTATGAAAACAGTGTGGTTTAAGGACAAGAAAAATAATAAAATTTGTTTAGAGCATAACAGTGAGGTCTATAAAAAGACTCATAAATATATGAAAAGTTGGTGTATGATAAAGATAGTATTTTTAGATGAGTTTTTAAAAAATGAACTTTACAATAAATTCTGTTGGAACAAGTAAATAAGCTTACCTTATCTCACAAAATGCAATAATTAATTAGTTACTTAAATCCAGATAAGATAAGAGTAAAATTTAAAAACAAAACTCTTAAAGAATTAGAAGAAAATATAGAAAGAAGAATGTAATTATAACCTTGGAGATATGAAGCAAGAGACACACACACAAAAAAAGATAAATTTGACTACCCCAAATAATTAAGCATCTATATAACAAAAGATATCATAAACAAACAAAAAAGCCAAGTGACAAAAAAATGTGTACCACACATATATTAGACAAGGGAATACAACAGAGAATATAGAAAGGGCTCCTAGAAATCAATATTTTTCAAAATTAGAAAAATTGACACAAAATATGAAGAGACAATTTACAAAAAAAAATTACAAACAGCAAAACAATTCCATATAAAATGGTGCTAAACATTCCTAATAATCAAAAATCCAAAATAAAATAATAAAATATCATTTTTCACCTATGATAATGCAAAATTAAAAAGACTGATAACATTCAGCATTAGTCAGGGTATGAAGAAATGAGTACTCTCCTATACTTGGAGAGATAAATTAAGACAGCATTTCTGAAGGTAATTGGGTTTTATCTTTCAAAATTTAAAAAAAACACACATTTGAGATAATAATTCCCTGTCAAGATATCTATCCTAGAGAAATGTACATGTTCTAAAGAGTCATGTATAATGACATTCTTTGCAGCATTGTTTGTACAGCAAAGGAAAAACAAAGTTTATAACCTAAATGCCCAACAACAGGAAATGGTCATATAATTATAGCATATTCATACAATAGAATATTTTTTAACAAATCAATTTTATTGATACATATTAATGAAGCATACAATTCACCCAATGTATACAACCAATGGTATTTGGTATAATCACATAGTTGTACATTCATCACTTCAATCATTATTGGAGTATTTTCATTATTTTAATAATAATAACAAAAGTCAAACGAGCAAGAAAAAATATGGAACACATCACAAATTTGCATGTCATCTTTGTTCAGGGGCCATAATAATCTTCTCTGTATAATTCCAATTTTAGTATATGTGCTGCCAAAGTAAGCACAATAGAATATCATGTACCACTGTAAAAGAATCAAACAATTATATTGAAATGTCTCCATGACATATTGTAAGTTGTTAAAAGCATGCCTCACATATTAAGGAGAGACATGGAAGATTTTTTAAAGTCACAAATAGAAATTTTAAAGATGAAAAATACAATTTCTGAGATTAAAAATTATATTTGATGGCTAAATGCAACAAGCTATCCTGGATTTGACTAAAACAGAAAAAGAACATTAGTAGAAAAATAGTGATATCTGAATCATCTGTAAATAAATTGCTTCAATGCTGATTTCCTAGTTTTGATAAGTGTACCATAGTTATATAAGATGTAACATCAGGGAAAACTGGGTGAAAGATATATAGGAACTCATATGTACTATCTTTAGAATTCTTCTGTCAATCTAAAATTATTTCAAAATAAAAATTTTTTGAAAATACTTCAGATGGGATTAATATCAAATTAGAACCTGCAGAAGAAAATATTAGTAAACTTTATGACATGGCAATAGAAACTATCTGAAATGAAACATAGAGAAAGAAAAATGGAAAAATAAAATAAACAGAGCATCAGTGAGCTGAGGAACAACTTCAAGTGGCCTAAAAGTGGCCATACAATTGGGGGGGGACAGAAAAGTGTTTTTAAAACTAACAGTAAAAATTTTTCAAAATTTGATGAAAACTATAAATACGCAGGTTGAAGAATTTCAACAAACTGCAGCAATAGAAACATGAAGTAAACTCCACCAATACACATGATAATCAACTTGTTTAAAACCAGTGATACAGGAGCAGATGTGGCTCAAGCAGTTGAGCACCTGCTTCCCACATGGGAGGTCTCAGGTTTTGTTCCCAGTGCCTCCTGGAAAAAAAAAAAAAAACTACTACCATTACAACAAGCAAACAAATGAGATCCTGGGTACAATCCCCAGCCCAAAAGCAGTGATAAAGAGAAAACCTTAAAAAGAAGCCAGGAAAGAACATATATTATATACAGAGGAACAAACATAATAAAGATGTCAGACTTCTTAGAAACAATGTGGGGAGTACAGGTGGCTCAAGCCATTTGGTGCCTCCCTCCCACATGGGAGATGCCAGGTTCAGATCCTGGTGTCTCTTTTTAAAAAAAGATGAGCACACAATGAATGGACAAAGAGATCTGTCAGCCTGTGAAAAACAATAAGGAGGTGGAATAAATAAATAAAATAAATCTTTTTTTAAAAAAAGAAATGATGCAAGTCATAATATAGGAAAGCAACATCTTTAAAATGCTAAAGAGAAAAATAAAACAAAACTTCTTTCTAGAATTCTTTACCCAGCAAACACCTCTCTCAGAAATGAAGGCAAAATAAAAATATTTTCACACATACAAAGGTTGAGAGAATTTATCAGCAGCAGACAAGATCTTCAAAAATGTTAAAAGAAATCCTTCAGGTGGAAGAAAATTGTACCAGAAAGAAATCTAGATCTACACAAAAGAATAAAGAGCCCTGGAAATGACAACTATGTGAGTAAATATAAAACACTCTTTTCTCTAATTTTTAAACCTCTTTAAAACATAATTGACTTTCTGAAACAAGGATAATAACAATGTATTATGGGACTTATAACACATGTGAAAATATAAGGTATGACAGCAGTGGATTAAAGCCAAGGAGAAGGAACAATTCATATACTATACATGAAGGAATAAATGTTTATTAAAGGTAAACTGTGGTAAGTTCAAGTTAAAGCGACTACTAAAAAAATAAAGGCTAGTATACCAATAAAGAGGACAAAATGAAATCATAAAAAATACTCCATTAATACAAAATAAATGCAGAAAATTATTTAAAAGGGAACAATTACCAAATAGGATAAAATAAAACAAATAGCAAGATGGTAGATTATATCCATAATCATATTAAATGTAAGAGGCCTAAATATGCCAATTAAAAAGCAGAGATTGTTGGATTAAAATTTTTAAAATACCCAATTCTATATTTATACCAGACAACATAGATTTCAGAGTAAAAATATTAACGCTAATAAAGAGAATAATTTCAAATTGGCAAAAGGGTCAATTCACCAAGAGGACATAACATTCCTAAGAGTTATGTACTTAATAACAGAACTTCAAAATATATGAAGCAAAAATTGATAGGACTAAGAGGAGAAATAGACAAATCTATGATTGTTGCCAAAGATTTCAACACTCCTCTCTCTATAATTGATACAAACAGACAGAATATGAGTAAAAACATTTAAGATTTGAAAAACACTATTAACCAACTTTACCTAATTGTCACACAATAACAACAGAATACGTATTTGTTTCAAGTTTAGAGAGAACACTAACCAAGCTAGACATATCCAGGTCATAAGTCCAGTATATCTTACCAAAAAAAGGCAGGCTACCAGCATTTCTCATCCCCTCCAACTCTGAGAGGCTTAATTTATGGTAATCAAGGGTGAGAGTTTAGGGCTCCCTTCTTCAACCCCCACTCAGAGAATGAAGGTTCTTTTCAGGTGCAGTAGGCCAAGAATGGTGGGTCCCTCATGCACTTACTCCAGCTGGTAGGATAGAGATTCCACACTGGGAGAGCAAGCTGAGAAGGGCGCTCAGTGCCCCAAATGGTGGCTCAGAGATTTTGCCCAGGTGAGGAGGCAGTCTATAAGAACGGAAATCTCCAAAGCTCTTCCCAAAGGAACTGACTTTATTTGAGGCAGAGTGCAGGAAAGTCTGAAGGCTCTTGAAAACAATGGAAATTTTGGTGGTGAGCAATTAAGTGGCAGCTGGTAACTCTGTGTGGAATCTCTGCCCACAGACAGACGTCTCTGTCTCTTTGTGGATGGTCAGGACTACAAAGTGGCCCAGGAACCACCATTATGAATTTGGAAAGGAGAAATGGTCCCTGGCCTCCTGTCACAGAGACAACTCTCCCCAGAAGAACTTAGCAGCATCAGGCAAGGTGAGCCAGAGTGCAAACAGTCTGATTGACCATCCCAGACATAACTGTGTAAATAAGAGTGCTTCATTCAAATGCTAATAAAACTTTACACAGTAAATAGGGAAAAAAAATATGTTCCAGAACTACAGGAGGGGGCAGATATGGCTCAGGTGAGCCCCTGCCTCCCACATGGGAAGACCCAAGTTCAGTTTCCAGTGCCTCCTGAAAAAACAAACAAGCAAAACAAATGAAAGAACCAACTCAAGGAAGCTGATGTGGCTCAGTGTTTGGCAGCTGGCTTCCCATAAAAAAAAAGGTACCAGATTCAGACCCCAGCTCCTGGTACCTAAAAAAAGAAAAGAATTACAGGAAACCATGCTTAAAGAAGTGAAGGAAGTTATAATAACGATGTCTCATCAAATAGATACTATCAATAAAGAGATGAAATATTTTTAATTGGAATCCTGGAGTTAACAAATAGAATAACTGAAGTGAAAAATTCACTAGACCTGGCAGAAAAAGCATCAAACTTGAGGAAAAATCAATGGAGATTATGCAACCCAAAGAAAAGAAGAAAGAAAGAAAGAAAAGAAGAGAGAGAGAGAGAGAGAGAGAGAGAGAGAGAGAGAGAGAGAGAGAGAGAGAGAGAGAGAGAGAGAGAGAGAGAGAGGAAGGAAGGAAGGAAGGAAGGAAGGAAGGAAGGAAGGAAGGAAGGAAGAAAGAAAGAAAGAAAGAAAGAAAGAAAGGAAGGAAGGAAGGAAGGAAGGAGAATGAAGAAATGTGAAGATAGCCTCATGGAAATGTGGGAAACCACTAAGTGTATCAACATGTATGTGATTGATGGGAATACCAGAACAAGAGGGTAGAAAGAAACAGAAGAAATATTTTTTTTAAATAATGACTAAAAACTTCCCAAATCTAATGAAAACCACTAATTTGCACACCCAATAACTCAACAAACTCCAAGTAGGATAAATACAAAGAGATCCACAAACAGACACATCATAGTATAAATGCTGAAAGACAGAAAATCTTGAAAGCAGCAAGAGAAAAATGACTCATCACATACAAGTGAACACCAATAAGATTAATTGCTAAATTCTCATAAGAGACAATGGAGGTCTAAAGGCAGTAGGATCACATATTTTAAAAGAATAAAGTGCCAACCAAGAATCTAATATACAGAAACACTGTCTTTCAAAAACTAAAGCAAAATAATGGCATTGTTTTTTAAAAACCTTACAGAATCCACTGCTATCACATCTACCTTAAATAAAATACTAAGCAGGAGCCAATGTGGCTCAGTGGTTAGGCTCTAGCTTCCCACATGCAAGGTCCAGGGTTGAATCCCCAGCCCCGGTACCAAAATATAAATAAAAGCTAAGGAAGTTCTCCAGGCTGAAAGTAGGTTAACCCAAATGGAAATTTGAATCCACACAAAAAGAACAAAAAGCGCTGGTAAAAGTAAGGCCCAGATGGCTTCACTGGTGAATTCTACCAAACATTTAAAGGATAATTAATACTAATTCTTCACAAACTCTTCTAAAAATTAGAAGAGGAGAGAACACTTCCCAACTCATTCTATGAGACCATACTACCCTCATACTAAAACCAAAGACGTCAACAATAAACCACAGACCCATATGAATACAGACTCAAAAATCCTCTACAAAGTACTAGCAAACTGTATTCAGCAACCTACACGAAGGATATATACCATGACCAAGAGGGATTTATCCCAGGAAAGCAAAGTTGGTTTGACATTCAAAAATCAATTAAACAATATACTGTATCAATAGAATAAAGGACAGAAACCACATGGTCATCTCAATTGAAAGAAATACAGAAAACCATTTGACCAAATTCAATATCCCTTCATGGTGAAAACATTCCACTAACTAGAAATAGGTGGAAACTTCTTCGTCCTGATAAAAGGCATCTACCTATGAAAAACCACAGTTAATGTTATACTTAACGGTGAAAGACTGAAAGTTTTCCCTCTAAGATCAGAAAGAAGAAAAAGATGTTTGCTCTCTTCATTTCTGTTCAACATTGTCCTGAAGTTTCTGTCTAGAGCAATTAGGCAAGAAAATGTAATAAAATTCATCCAGTTTGGAAAAAAAGAAATACAACTATCTCTATTTTCAGATGACATGTTCTTTGTACAGAAAATCCTTAGGAATGCATTAAAATTTATTAGAACTAATAAAAGAGTTCAACAAGGTTGTGGGTACAAAGTGAATATACAAAAATCAATTGTATTTATATACACTTGCAATGAACAACCTGAAAATTTAACTAAGAACACAATCCCACTTACAACAGCATGAAAGAATAAAATACTTAGGAACAAGTTTAACAAAAGAACTTAAAACTTATACTCTGAAAACTACAAAACATTATTGAAAGAAATTAAAGTACACCTAAAGAAATGAAAAGACATCCCACATCCCACATTCACAGAAGGAAGACTTATTGTTAAGATGGGAATACACCCCAAATTATCTACAAATGCAATCCCTATCAAAGTCTCTATTCCAGAAGGTTTCTTTACAAAATATGACAAGCTGATCCTGAAATTTATATGGAAACTCAACAGATACAGAATACCCAAAGCAATCTATTTTAAAAAAAGAAGAACAAAGTTGGAGGACTCACAGTTTCTAATTTCAAAATTTACTACAAAGCTGTAGTAATAAAGACTTCGTGGTACTGGCATAAAGATAGACATATAGATTAGTGGAATAGAATCAAGGATCCAGAAATAAACCCTCATATTTACAGTTAATTGATTTTCAACAAAGGCAAGACAATTCAGTGGGAAAATAAAGTAATCTTTTCAACAAATGGGGCTGGGAAACTAGACATTCAACATGAAAAGAATGATGTTGGACCCTTTGCTCACACCATATACAAAAACTTAACTCAAAATCTGTTTAAAATCTAAATATGCATTAAGGCTATACAACTCTTGGAAGAAAAGAAAAGGTTAAATTAGGCAATGGTTTCTTACATATGATACCAAAAGCACAAGTAACCAAATAAAAATTAACAAATTGGATATAATAAAAATTGAAAACATTTGTGCTTCAAAGGATACCATCAAGAGCTTGAGCAAGCAAATCACAAATGCTTATGGAGGGAGTTAGGGGCTTTTAAAAGGAAATGTCACTTTTGTACACTACATACTCATGTATTCTTTAAAAATTTTACAAGAATGTTCTATATGTATTACTTGTGTAAATAAAGTGTTAATAAGTTTGCTTGCAATTTAAAAACGGTTAAATAAAACGCTAACAACAATAACAATTCCAAAATGAAAGGACACTATCTGATAGAGACCCGTCAGCCTGCAGACTCATGGACATGGAATTAGAAGGAACATTAAGGAGGAATCACCAGGACAGATACTTTGAGTGCAGAGAAGATGAACCAAGTGAAGATTAAAGGAACCTAATCATAACAGACCTGGGCAGATTTGCTGTGCACAGACTGAGGAAAATATGATTCAAGGGTGGGTATTCAGTGTCATATGGCAAACCCCGAGCTGTCCTGCCTCCCTAGGTGACACTGAGCTAGCTCCTTCACTCCTCTCAGCCAGTTCTCCTGTCTGCACAAGGAGCATTGGTCAAGGAGGCCTTTAAGGACTTCCCTGCTCTGACATTCTGTCATTCTCTTTGTCTCTCTGCATCCAGTTCATTCCCCTTTTTCGCTTTCCAGATTTTGCACTTTCTTAAGATCCCCAAGACCTCTAACTTCTCACCTGGAAAGCAACTCTGCCTGGTATTTGTTTACTCATTCTTTCATTTATTTTTAAAGTTATTGGTTGAAGATTGCTTATGCATTCATTTAGTTGTTCATCCATCCATCTATCCATCCATTTGTCCATCCAGCCAGCCATTCTTTCTATAGACATTCCTGGGTCAGTAATGATTGGGGACCAGCCTGTGAGGGTGATTCCTGGCCCTGAGCCACTTTCTCCAACTTTTCCACACCAATTAAGATTTCTAAACAGACTCTGTGTAATTGGGTCTTTGGGACATCATCCCTGAAGCACCCCAAAGTTTCTAAGCTGGGCACATTTCCTCTTCTCTCTCTAAATTGCCTCAGGGATTGTGCAGTTCCCTGGCATGCAGGGAGCTTTGAAAGGTGCCTCTTTCAGTTGGTCTGTCTGCTCCCTGGGAGGCTGTCTGTCAGGATGGAGCTGGGAGCCGCCCAGGTCCAGGAGTCACCGGCCGCCCAGAGTAAACTGCTTGGTGCTCCCTTCAGCCTTGAGTCACTGGGCTTTCCTAATTCTACCAAACCTGACCCACTTCAGAGAGCCCCATTCAATTCTAAAGCACTTTGCATAATTCCACCAAATTCTAGAAGCCCCACTGAATTCTACAAGAGCCAAGGCATGTTTTCAGTTTGGAAAGCTGGGCCACTGTGAAACCTGGGATCCTGCCCATGAGGAGGGGTGGCCTGCTGCGCCTCTACCTACAGCCAGAGGAGAGAGTTCTTAGTCTCAAGTCCTCTGAAATCTCCTCCAGGCTGCTCAAGACACGGAGCCAGAAGATAAATGAGACGTGGGATGTAGGAAGAGGAAGGAGCCTAGGCTGGGAGTCGGGCGCCGTGGGAATGCCTGGGGCCTTGGCCTCCCCCTCTAACTCACCGTGTGATGGGAGCAAGCCCCCTCCCCTCTCTGGCTCTGTTTCCCCATGTCTAACACAGGGTGGTCTAGCAGATCTGTAAGTCCCCTCCCAGCTCTTCCAGAGTGCCATGTGGGCTGGGAAGAGGCCGTGTCGGGCAGCAGCTGCACATTCCCAGTTTGCCTTTGCCCCAGCAGGGCAGTAGAAGGGTCGGCTGTGGAGAGGAAGGGAGGTGGCACCCCTGCAGGCTGGCAGGGCTGGGCAATGGGCGGGGAGCAGGGCAGAGAGTTGAGCATTGTCCTAGAGATGCAAGCTTAGGCCACAGAGCATAAAGGAAAAAGGGCTGGGGGTGGCTTAGGAGAGGACAAAGGAGGCTCCCTGGCAGAGGTCATGTTGGGACTGGTTTTCAGGTAGGATGTGGCCAGGGGAGAGGTGAAGGCAGGCAGGATGGGGTGGGCTCTGCAGACAGAGCTTCGGAGTTCCAGAGCATTCACCCACAGTCCTCGTGCCCACTCTTGCCCCAGCTGAAGGACAGAAGGCAGGGCAGCGAGACATGGATCCTTGGCCCTCAAGCTGGGAAGCAGACAAGACACCGAGCCGGTTCGGTGGCCTTGACGCTGCTCTGAGGCTCCCTCCTCCTGGGCAGAGTTTGCTTCCTGCCCCCAGAGCTGCCTCTTCTCCCGTGAGAGCCCCACACCCCCTGCCTGGCCACGGTCTCTGCACCCACCTCCCAGGGAGACGTAGCCCTGCCCGGTCCCCCGACGGGCTGGCCAGGGGGCTGCACTACTGTTGTTGGATGCCAGAGCTGTGTGTGTGTCTGTGTGTGTCTGTCTGTATGTAAAAGAGAACAAGAGTGAGTGGCTGGTTCATGCGGACATCACACATGTGAAAGATCGTACATGAACACAGGAGACTGTGGCATGTATAGGAACACATGCATGTGCCGGTGGGTGAAGCAGGTGTTGGGCGTAAGCATGTAGGCGGGTGCATATGTGTGTGCCCCCGCGTGGGTGTGTGTACGTGGGCAGGGAGAGTGCAACGCCGCCTGTGCCTCCCCCCGGCCCTGGCTGGTGCCCGCCGCGTTGACGCTGCTGAATGGAGGCGCCCCTCCAGGAACTCAGCCTCAGGGTCTGGGCGGCGCTCACAGCTCCTGCTCCCCTTACCCCACGCGTCTCCACACGCGGTGGAGCTGAGGCAAGACTTTCGACAGGAAGCCTCGGGGCTAGTGGGAACCCTCCTTCCTGAGGTAGCGCCTCAGGGCTTAAGACGGAGTCTGTGTGAGAGGAAAGAGTGGGTGAAGGGTCCCTCTGCCTGGAACCCCGATGGGTGGGGAGGCCAGGAGACTCCTTCTCAGGAAGGATTCTGTGATCCTCTGAGTGGCCTAACAGAAAAAAAAAGCCTGTTTGTGGAAGTAAAGAGCCTCCTGTCACTAGAGGCAAGCAAACAGAGGCAGCACGAGGCTAAGAAAGGAGGAGCGGACAGGATTTCTACCTGAGAAGAGCTTGGATTGAGGGACCTGTGGGCACACCTAACTTCATGTGCGCCCTGAGGCCTAGCACCATGCCTGGTGTGTAGTAGGTCCTCAATAAATCTTGATTCTGGAGCAAATAAACCAATGAATAAAAGAGGGCAATGGTCACGCAGGTGAGGCGATGACAGGAGCTGGCGCTCAGCCCAGGGCCCAGCCTTGGCCTTGCTTCCAGCGGGGTTACTGGCATCGTGCTCAGGGCCCCAAACGGTAGGAAAGGCTGACTCAAGCTCCTCAGCTGGTGAGAGGATTGTGGGAGAAAAGCAGGAGCAGAGGGCCATCGCGTGTGGTAGAAGCTGCCTTTGGGGACTGGGTGGAAGTCAACACTCATTCTGAGCGTGGAGCAGGCATCACGTTGTCGGAGGCCTGCCTCCCAGGCTCACCCTGCCAGAGACCCACTGCATGGCCTCAGTTTCCCCGTTGCCCAGGTTGACCTCTCAGGACATGGTCCCAGCTGGTGCCCGGGGCTCAGCAGCCCTGGCTCAGGCCCACAGGAAATAGGAGGTTCAGTGCAGGCCCAGCAGGCCCAGCGAGTTAGCCAGAAAGCCCACGACGGAGGCAGATTCTGGGGGTCCAGCGCATGTGCAGTGGCTGATGAAGCAGACCCTGTAAAAGGACAAACGGACAAACCCACCAACAGGCTCAGAGGCCAGCAGGCACCCGGATCCGAGGCAGGATGTATGTTTCGGGCATGGAGACCAGAGCTGGCCTGAAGATGCAAGTCAGGTTCCTGCAGACTGAGAGACAAAGAAGAGGGGTACTCCCAGCGGCGGGAACAGTGCAAGCAGGAGGCCCCTTAGAGACCATTCAGCCCAGAGGTTCTCAAAGTGTGGGCCTACTGGTCAAAGTGTGGGCCTACTGGTTCAAAAGCCCGGGGGGTGGGGCCTAGCATTCTGTGTTTTAACAAACTCTGCAGGTGATTCTGGTGCATGCTGGTTTCAGTGCCTCTGATCCCAGACTGTGTTCTTGGAGCACTTACCAGCAGTACGTTAATGGGTGTTCTGGGAAAGGAGGATCCAAGGTCCAATAAATCTGGGGAGCACAACATACTCTCCACTGCTTTGGGAGAGTCACAAATCACATTTGAAGTCTTAAAGGCTCTGAGAAGTCCTGCAGTAAAGAGCTTTATTTATTTATGAGTGATTCAGTGTTACTTCCAGTTGATTTTTCAGATTGCCCACAAATATCTCACGCTAACACTCTCTTTGGGAAATTCTGATCTAAAAAATCCTCCTCATTTTTCAGATGGATAAAATAAGGCCCAGAGAGAGAGAGGGATTACCTGAAGTCACACAGTGAGTGACAGAGCTGGAAAGGAACCCAGCACTCTGCCTCCTCCCAGAAGAGGCTCTGTGGGTGTCCCACGACGCTGTGTCCTCCTTCCCTCCAGCCCAGCTGCACGTCTCCCCAGAGCCCTGCAGCATGGAGCCGGTCAATAGCACGGGAGCCTCTGAGTTCTTTCCGAAAGGCTTTTCAGGCTACCCAGCCCTGCAGCGCCTGCTCTTTCCTCTCTGCTCAGCCGTGTACCTGGCGACCCTGCTGGGGAACACGGTCATCGTGGCGGTGAGCCTGCTGGACGTCCACCTGCACACGCCCCTGTACTTCTCCCTGGGCAACCTCTCTGTCCTGGACATCTGCTACACGTCCACCTTTGTGGCCCTGATGCTGGTCCACTTCCTGACGGCCCGGAAGACCATTTCCTTTACTGGCTGCGCCATCCAGATGTGTCTGAGCCTGTCCACGGGCTCCACGGGGTGCCTGCTGCTCGCCATCAGGGCCTACGATCGCTGCCTGGCCATCTGCCGTCCACTCCGGTACCCCGTGCTCACGAGCCGCCAGCTCAGCGAGCTGCTGGCAGGAGCCGCCTGGGCCCTCTGCCTCCTCAAGTCGGTGACAGAGACGGTCCTCGCCATGAGGTTGCCCTTCTGCGGCCACCACGTGGTCAGCCACTTCACCACCGAGCTCCTGGAGGTGCCGAAGCTGGCGTGCGGTGACACGTCGGTCAGCGAGGCCCTCCTGCCGGCGGGCAGCGTTCTGCTGCTGCCCATGCCCCCGGCACTCATCTGCCTGTCCTACGCGCTCATCCTGGCCACCGTCCTGAGGGTGCCCTCCGCCGCCGGGCGCCGCAAAGCCTTCTCCACCTGCTTGGCGCACCTGGCCATGGGGCTGCTCTTCTACGGCACCATCGGCATCGCCTACGTGAAGCCCCAGAGCAAGGAGGCCCGTGTCTCCGACAAGGTCTTCACGATCCTCTGTGCCTTGGTCACGCCCATGCTGAACCCCGTCATCTACAGCCTGAGCAACAAGGAGGTGAAGGAGGCCACCAGGAAGGCGTGGGGCAGGAGCGGCACCTCCAGGTGAGGCAGGGCGGGCCTGGGCCCCGGCACGGCCCCGGGGGCGGGCGAGGCCACCTGCAGGCCCCAGGGAGGGTGGGATGGGCACAAGCCCACGGGTGTGGTATCTTCACCCCAGAAGGCCCCCAACAGGCGGCTCCAAGACCCACTGACCCTGTCACAGAAAGGGTTCCCAAGTCTTCCTTCTGTTCCTCCCCCTGCCCCGACGGCGTGGCCCTGAGCCAGCTCTCAGCATCACCCCCTGGACCTGACGGCATTCAAGGGCCTCCCAAGCTGGCCCCGCCTGACTTACCTTCCCAGCCCTCTGCCCTGCAATCACACACCAGCAGATTGTGTGCCTCAAAATTCCCCTGCACCGCCCAGCTCTGTGCCCTTCTTGGGCTCTCCCCGCAAGGCGGCACCCTCGCAGCACAGAACGCCTTGTGTAAAATTAAGTACTGCCTGAACTTTAAGGATCAGCTCAAATGTCACCTCCACCAGGAAGCCTTCGGGCTTTGTTCCTCTCCTCCTGCTTATTCTCAGTGGTTCTCTACGAGTAGGGAATTTCAGATTCCATTCTGCCCCAAGGTGCAGCCCTGCCCGATTCAGGCCTTGGAGGAGTTTTTAAAAGTAGCAAAGGAGCACTTCAATGTAGGATGATAATGACAGACCCTAGTGTCCTTCCCAAACCCAAGCAGTGCTGGAATTGGGGTGCACAGATGACAGACATGGCCTAGCCCCCCAGGAGGTGACAGCAGAGCAGTAATAAGGCCCAGAGTCCAAGACCCCCAGGCTTGTCCATCCACTGGGATACCAATCACCCGGAGCCCCCAGACCCCCCTATCGGCCGCTTCTGCCTCCCCACGGAGGCCCCTCCGCCTGGCATCCACGCCTCACCTGGCTTTGGGGACTTGCTCTAGCCTTGCTCACCCTACCCCCTCAGTTCCTGCTGTAGCCACTCCTTCCTGAGAAATCAGTGAACTCACAGTGGAAACGGACCCAGAGGACCCCACTGACAGAGCATTTCCATTCCCTGCGCCCCTCTGGCCTCAGTGGCACCATCTGGGTGATGGGGGAGCTGGGCTCAGAGTCCAACAGCTGCCCAGCTTCTCTGCCCTCTGGCTGCAGGTCGCACAGCCCCTGCATGAGCCCTCGGCTCCCCTCCCGGGCCCTGGGCTCTCTTTTGGCTCTCTCTGTTGATCAGAAACGGTCCTAGTTGTACCATGCTGAGGGCACCCTGGAGAGAAGCAGCCTGCTCTCCGCAGCTCACAGCCTGAGCAGAAAGAGACACACAAGCCTCTCTGATCCAGCCAGTCGAGGCTGTTGACAGGCCTTGACCACCCTCTGGGCAGTGGGGGGGTTATAATCAGATTGGATTTTTAGAAACATTGCTGATTAAATGCTGTTCTTCACCAATGAAATTGGCAGATTGTTTTTATTTTGTTTTTTAACTATAATGCCTATTATCAGCTCAGACACAATGAAATAGGCAATGCCGTACCCTGCTGGTGCGAATGGAAATAAGTCGATGTGAGCTTCCTGGAAAGTAGGCTGTGAAAATAATCAAGACCCTTTGACCCAACACCTCCACTTCTAGGAATTAACCTAAGAAAATAATCAGAGATGCGGTCAAAGATTTTTTTTTTTTAAGATATATTTTATTTATTTCTCTCTCCTCCCCTCCCCTTGTCTGTCCATTCTCTGTGTGTTCTTCCATGTCCATTTGCATTGTCAGGCGGCACAGGAAACTGCGTCTCTTTTCTGTTGCATCATCTTGCTGAGTCAGCTCTCCATGTGTGCGGTGCCACTCCTGGGTGGGCTGCACTTTTTTTGGGCTGGGCAGCTCTCCTTACGGGGCGCACTGCTTGTGCTTGGGGCGCGGGGCGCCCCTGCATGGCACGGCACTCCTTGCGTGGCAGCACTGCACATGAGCCAGCTCACCACACGGGTCAGGAGGCCCTGGGGATCGAACCCTGGACCCTCCATATGGTAGACGGATACTCTGTCAGTTGAGCCACATCTGCTTTCCTCTAAGATTTATGATAAGGACATGTAAGCGGATATTAATCACAGCATTACTTATGGTAACAAAATTGTGATCATCTAAACGTCCAATCCTTAAACGATGTTTAAATAAATCCTAGTAGATTCCAACAATAGAATGTGATGCAGCCACCAGAAATCCTATTTTCTGAAGAATATTTGATCATGGGAAATGCTCACAATGTAATTAGTAGGAAAAAAAAGTAGAACACAGAATATTGTATTCAATGATTTCAATCTTGTTTTTTAAAATATTTTTCTAATGGATATTTGAATAAATATATATGTAGAAAATTCTGAAAATCTATGACAAAATATTAACTAAGAACATTTCCTCTGGGTGATGGGGTACAGATAAGCATTGTTTTGTTATTCTTTTCAATTTTTTTAAAAAAATGGAGTTTCCAATTTTCCTAAAATGAAGGTGAACTTAAACTTTTAAAATAATCTTACTCATTTTTTTAAGAAGTGGAAAATCAACCAGGTCCAGGGTAGAAGATAGATGAGAAGGGCTCCAGACCAGGAATAGGGACTGGGGAAGCTTTTGCAGTAATCCCGGCACAAGCAGAGAGGGGAGGGCTGAGAAGTCCTTGGGGTGTACATGTGATACAGAAGTGGGTGAGGGAGAGAGAGGACTGTGGGTTGAAGCCGAGGCTTCGGGTTTGTTTGGGGGCATAGCGCTGCCCTTCAATGAGTTGCCTAGATGGGGACCAGGGCAGAAGAAGGCTACAGGGGGGAGGAGATTGTGATGAGATTGTGGGTACCCTGAACCCACATACTGGGTAGCAGGAGGGCACAGTTCTATGAGCTCTTGGAAAAATTATTGGTTACAATCTTCTGAGTCTTTACTTTGACCTGTATTCTTGATAAAAATCCCAAAAGACAAGTCAGCATAAGGTGGGAATTTACAGCTTCTGCTGCTTTATTTAAGGTCATTTTTCAGTTCTTAAACTGTGTGAAGTTTTTAGTCTTCATTGCTGAAAAAAAAAAAGTACAGAAAAAGATATCTGCAAAAGCCTGACTAAATCCCTGGCTTATTAAAGTCCCTCACAAGTGCTCAGAGTCTAACACTTCACAAAGCAATTTACTTTCTTTAAGCTGTCATGAACCCAGGTCTGCACAGCAATCCTGGAAGGACACAGGGAGGGACTTTCTCAGCCATTGCTCATCCTAAGACAACTGGGCCCAGGGACAGGAACTGACTGGCCCCAGGGCCTGTGGCATCAAAGCAGGGGCATCTGGAAGAAGACCTAGTTCGTCAGATTCTCTGTCCAGATTCTCACCCCAGCCAGGGCCCTCCTGGGGCCAAGCAAGGAACCTGGAGTCTCGGAAACCCAGGCCCCACAGCTGCCAAATCATCCACTTTGTGTCGTTGCAGAACTCAAACTTTAAATTGGGCAGGGACTTTAAGGTCCCTGAGAGCAGGGAGCAAGTGAGCTATGTGGCAGGGGGCCAGGACGCTGGTCCTCAGGGCCTGTCAGTCCAGCCCGTCCCAGCACAGGGGGCTGCTGGTAATGAACTCAGCTCTCCCCTCCTGTGCTCTCCCAGACCAGCCGGTCAGCTCACCTGGCAGCCACCTCCAACTCTCGGCTTGTATTATGCCACTGGTCCAACAGGTAGGAGGTAAAGAGAATCCATCTGGCAGGCGGATTATTCTCACAAAATCTTTTTTAAACATTTAAAAACCAGAATACTGGCTTGAGGGAGGAGCATACAGATAATAATAACAGCTACCACTTACTGAAGTCACCGTGTGCCCGGCTCTGTGCTGAGTGTTATGTGCATTATCTCACTGGATCCTCAAAATAACCCCAGGAGGAAATACAGCTAGCTCCAAGTTACAGGTAAGGAAGCTGAGAGTGAGGAAATTGTTAGCAGGGCTGGGACCTGAACCCTGGTCAGTCTGACTCGAAGCCCACACTCGATTCCACTGCAACCCAGCAAGGACATGGCAAAGCAGGAATTCCAGGTATCAGGCACAGTGTGACAGAAGATTTCTTGTTAGCTTCCCACCCCACCTCTAATCTTTAGCAACAATTTGTGAAGCCTAAAATCATATTAAATGGTTAAAACTAGATTTACCAGTCAAGGAAATTGATATTTACCTTGCAAAATATAAAAATATTTGATATTTACCTTGGAAGTGGCTAGAGAAATGTGAGGAAATGTTTCTGAGGTTGCAGAATACCAGAGATGATGTAATTGTAAAAGATCTCCACTTCACAGAAATGGAGTTGATCAAGGTCACAAGCAGATTAGAAACAAAGGTGAGAACCAGCTCGAGGTCCCCTCACAGCTAGTCCAGGGCTCACTCCACAACATCACCCTGCCTCTCAGGAGGCATAAAACTGGAAGAGTGAAATTAGACAATTATTTTCAGACACTCACTGTCCTTCCACTCCATGGATCTGATTTTCCACGAAGTGAGAGTATGTGCCATTGGCAGGTAGCTGCTCGAATGGCTAAGTGGGTTGTGAAATGCCATCATACCCAATGCAAGTATTAGTGCTGCTCAGCAATATTTCTGGTTCTCCTCCTTCTAAGCATGTGGTAGTTACTAAGCATGTGTGCCCGTGGGTTGTGGGCAGATGTGACATATGTCACTTTTGGGCTGGAGGATTTGACTGCTGGTACAAAACGTCCAGTGTGCTCTTTCCCTGCCATAATGACTAGTGACGTTCCAGACAGTGGAGCCTCAATTAGCTAGAGTCCCTGAGAAGAATGACATGGAGCAGAACCCCCAGAAAATCCACAGTGGAAACATAACATGAGCAAAAAACCAACTTGTGTCAGTTTAAGCCACTGAGATTGTGGGGTTGTATGTTACTGCAGGAAATTCTAGCCCATCTTGACCAACACATCACGAGAAGAGCAGCTCTTACCTGATATCCCATCCTGTGCCCGTGTTGGCAGAGTCAGAGCTGCTGATAACCCAACACAATGATGCTTTCTAGGCACAGAGTTATTGGGGGGAGGGGAGCCTGTGGCCTCCTGGTTTCTAATTTCCTTGAATGTGTTATGATCAGCCTAGTGAACTGTGAGGAAACCCACCACTCTCCTGATTTCTTTTCTTCAAGAAGAGCAGCTGTTAGTTCAAGTAAGAAGCTGGCACCCCCAAAGCTCTTCTCTAGCAGTCACAATGGCCACATCACTCTGTGGGGGTGTTTGGGGGTGGCGATCTCAAAGTAAGGCATTTGGGATCAGGACTTTGGGCAGAGTGGCACTGGATCCCAGTAAACGAGTGGTACAGTTCAAATGGCAATCACTCATGGGTGTAGGGCACTGGAGAGTGGCAGTGATAAATTTGACACAGCCCTTTGTATTCCATAACTAAAAGCTAGTCAGAGGAAGCTATGGAACAAGCCAACTCTGATGCAAGGCAGAAGGAGATCAGTCTGTGCTAAATGGCTGTGTGACCATCAATGTTGTCCACGTGGTCACTTCTGCAGAGGCCCCTCAGAAGGCTGCACAGGAAAAAGGTGGAGTGTGTGCTGACCCTTGAGGAACGAGGGGAGGAGAAGGGTCATTGCAACCTGAGGAAATAGCTGAAGAGGGAGAAGATGCGGCGTGTAGGGTTTCTCCGGGCGATGGGAAGTGGTCTGGTGAGGCTGGAGAAGACGTGCGTGAGCGGAGGTGGTAGAAGGTGGACAGGAGGCAGGCTAGAGCTTGATCACAAAAGACCTCAAATGCCTCTGCCATTCCCACTTGGTCTTTTCATTAGAGACAAGGGTAAGGAAGAAAAATGCACAGTCAGGTGATTTCCTACCTTTCCCCTCCTTGAAAACACTCCACAGCTGAGTCCAGTGTTAAAATTTCAGGCTAACATAGGTCTTGCTCTCAAAGTCATCACCCCAGTAAAGACCAAACCCTTATAATTCTTCTTTCCGGATTTCAGGAGTTATTTTGCTTTACATCTCTTACAGAAAGCCCTTTCTTATCCCCCTAGCTGGGTGTGATCTGTCTCAACTCTACCGCCCCTCTCAATTCCTTTGGTGGTCTGCTGACTCTGTCCTGAGTCCAGCTCTACTGTGATGGGATAGTATTTATGATATGGGAATGGACACATAGCCCACATCCCCTCGGTCCTTCTCACCAAAAGACTGGCCACATCATTCTCTGACCAGTGCCCCAGGGAAGAGACCTGATTGCAGAAAATGGAGAACTAAGGGATCTTTTCCTGGCTTCTGGCCTTAAGAAACTGAGGCCCTGAAGGGAGCAGAAAAGACTTGAGGCACAGACAAAAGATTTGGGAGAAAACCAGCTAAGTAAAAGGAAGGCTTCCCCACCTCCAGATTAACAAACATTCCCTGAGCTAAGGGAAAGGAAGAGAGAGAAGGAGGAGAATTAATGAGAGCATTGGCATAGAAGGTCCCAGAGGAGACCCTGAGCCCCAGTTCCTGGGCCAAATGCTGGGAAGGTGACAAGTCCCTGGAGAGATGTACAAGATTTTAAATCTGGGACAACCCATGCCTTGTTGGTCAAGTCCAGTCCAGGAAGGTGTCCAGAGTAGAAATGGCTTCAAGGTGTGCCTTAGACCACCTCCCAGATCTTCACAGGTGGCACAAAAGTGGAGGAGAGAGCCTCAGTTCAGAAAAGGGTTAGGCACCTCTAGGGTGACCTGTCCGGACCACTGAAGGGGACTAGACGGAATGATGGAAATTTCAGGAAATGGATGCAATAGGGACCCTGATGACAGAGAGGTCACACTCCCAACATCTTGGCATTATGTAAGACTCTCAGAACCCTGCAGTGACTCTCGTGGAAAAAACAGAAATCCTGAATTGACAAAAGATTCTATTTCTAGTCCTCATATGGGACGGGGTGGGGGGGCTCAGAATAGAGGTTATACTCTTGAGTCAGAATGTGAGACTAACATAGGTCTTTTTATAACGACACCCCCAATAAAGACCAAACCCTTCTAATTCTTTCCAGGCTTCAGGTAGTACTTTGTTTTATATCTCAGTCTTAAAGAGAATGGGATCCAGGAGGAGCCTCAGAAATCTCTAAAGCCCAGAGAGAGGAAGGTATGTGTCCAAGGTCACTGAGCGAGTGAATGATTGTAAACTCCATGAGGGCAGGAGTCACATCAGTCCACTGTATTCTCAGCACTAAGCATGGGACTAGAGCAGAGCAGTGCTCAATAATTATTTGCTAAATGAGTAAATAACTGAATGAGCCATCACACTTGGGATCTCTTTGCCAAACCTCGGCAAAGGAAACCCTACTCTAAATGTTCACATGGATGCGATTTAAGATAAATTGCTGACCCAGATTAGCCAACTACCCCTGTATGTTCCAGAAACTGTCCCTTAACAATTATCCTGATTCAGGGAAGTAGAGGGAAAACCAAACTAGGATCTGGGGAGAAAGGGGGTCATGTGAGATGCTGGAGCTCTTGTCCATAAGGTGGTGAGCCCAAATCCAGCAGATGCCTGCTGAGTAAAGATGCAGTCTTCCAAATTCAGTCTCAACATGTTATTGCACCACCCGAGGCAGCTTACAAGCACCTCTGTATGTCTCTTCTGAACTACACAGCTTCCTTTTTCTTCAGAGGAGGAAAGTGAAACTCAGAGAGGCCAAGTGACTTGGACAATACCACTCAGCTGGTCAGTGCTGAAGCTGGGACGCAAAGCTGGACTTTTGAATCAGGCAGTCAGTATCTGCAGAGTGACTGCACTTAGCAGGACCCACTGTACAGGGTGCTGGAAGGAAGAAGACAGAGTCTTGCTCTCAAGGTGTAATAGAGGAGACAGGTGCACCACACAGCACACAATAATACAGAGGGGTAGCCATAGGGCTGTGGGAGCACAATAAGGAAGCAGATAATCCTGCAAGGGTGACAGGAGGTAAAAGGAGGTGACATGGAGGTGGACGCTGAAGAACGAGGAGGAACGCCCCCACTAAGGAAGGGGAGAGGACATGCTTACAAAGGGAACTTCCTGGGGACTTACAAAGGGGACAAAGATGTAGAGCTAGGAAAATGCATAGTTTATTCAGGAAAGGGTGAGCCCTTTGGCTTCTATAAATGGTTAATGCAATTAATCAAGAGAAATGAGGAAAACATCTATCCCCAAAGAAGGACAGATGGTGCTCCAACACGTTCATAGGACAATGGCCTCACAATCAATCCAGGATGGCAGGGAGAGAGTTGGGGGGTTCCTCTGAAGGGTGAACATTCACACTCAGCTCCTATTTCTCCTTTAGACCAGGGAACTTGAGCCATGGAACAGCTTTCCTGTCCATATGAGCTCGCTGTGCCTTGGAGACACTTGGGTTCCCTACTGTGAATACCTAGTGGTGGCCCTTCCCAAAGACAGTAGTGAGTCGAGTTCAGAACATCGATGGAGGATACTGGAGAAAACTGAAGCTTCTTCTGACTCCTCCCTTAAAAATCTAGTCAGTGATTTATAACACCTCTGTCAAATTTAGAATCTGGTTTTTCCTTCTTGTGTGGCATCATTATCAATACCATTTATCTTAAAAAGCAACATGGAGGCCAAGAAGTGAATTACTTGGCTTTCATGACCAAGGTTAAATCTGTGACCAGTAGCTCTATTGGGTATGTCTGTTCTTGTCTGTCCTTTTATAAATCAGTGAATCTTCTGCAATTCCTTGAGGAGAGATGACCAGGAATCAGACTTACATCCTGTGGAGCTGAAATGTTAGAAATTTATGGCCCAACCCAAAGATGAGCATCATCTATCATCCACCTGCTTGCCAGAGCTCATCTCGCCTAACGTAGGAAAGAGGGGACATCTTTTTTGTTTTTTCTTACTGCTGCTGCCCCTGTACCTAAATTAATACCTAGCACAGAGTAGGTGCCCAATACATATCCAGTGAATGAATGGATCTTAAATACTACAGGCATAATTCAGCCATCTCAAGTCATAACCTAGAAAAGATGCTTCTTTTTGAAAACTTAAAAATGCTTTAGATTCCAAAGAAGCATATCAAACATAAATCCCACCATATCGTCTCTGCTGAGTCCACTCTGGGGAGAACAGAGAGGTGCCTAGGGGACTGGAATGTGCTACCTACTCCCCTAAGTTGCATCAGTAAAGCTGCAGAGCTGAGTGACCAGCTTACAAACCCAAAGTCCAACACTCTCATTATATAGATGGTGAAACTAAACTCTAGAGAGGGAACTGACCTGCCCCAGGTAACAGACCCAGGTTGCTTGACTCTAAAGTGAGTCAGAGCTTTTTCCAAAACTTGTGTGGTCCAGATGGAAAAGGTAGAATGAGATGGATGGGGCAAACCAGACAGCTGTGACAGAATATGTCCTGCTGGGGCTATACGAGCACCATAACCTAGAGCTCATCCTGTTTGGGCTTTGCCTGGGAATCTACTCCATGAATGTGCTGGGGAACTCCCTCCTCATCGTGTTGAACATGCTGGACCCCCACCTGCACAGCCCCATGTACTTCTTCCTCAGCAACCTCTCCCTCATGGACATCTGTGGCACATCCTCCTTCATACCCCTCATGCTGGTCAACTTCCTGGAAACCCAAAGGACCATCTCCTTCCCTGGCTGTGCCCTGCAGATGTACCTGACCCTGGCACTGGGCACCACAGAGTGCCTTCTCCTGGCCGTGATGGCATATGACCGTTACATAGCTATCTGCCAACCGCTTAGGTATCCAGAGCTCATGAGTGGGCAGATATGCGTGCAGATGGCAGTGCTGAGCTGGGGGACAGGCTTCTTCAACTCACTGCTGCAGTCCATCCTTGTCTGGCGCCTTCCCTTCTGTGGCCACAATGTCATCAACCATTTCTTCTGTGAGATCTTGGCAGTGCTGAAATTGGCCTGTGGGGACATCTCCCTCAATGCGCTGGTGTTAAAGGTGGCCACAGCAGTTGTGACACTGGCCCCGCTTCTGCTCATCTGTTTGTCCTATATTTTCATCCTTGCTGCCATCCTTAGGGCTCCCTCTGCTGTGGGCCGGCACAAAGCCTTCTCCACCTGTTCTGCTCACCTCACAGTGGTGGTGATTTTCTACGGGACCATCTCCTTCATGTACTTCCAGGCCAAGGCCAAGAAGACCACCTGGGATAAGATTATTGCATTGTTTTATGGGGTTGTGACACCCTCACTAAACCCCATCATCTACAGCCTGAGGAACACAGAGGTAAAAGCTGCTATGAGAGCCCTTCTGCAGGGAGAGCTCTCCAGGAAAATGTCCCACTTTTATTGCTGCTCTCCATCTCTACCAGTCAAGATAGGTTAGGATGCTGTGGTAATGACCTCAAAATATCAGTGGCTTAAAACCATAAGGGTTTGTTTCTCGCTCGTGCTGCAGGTTCATTAGAGCATGGTGGGGATTCTGCTCTACATCATGGCTCTTCTTCCTTTAATACTCAGCAACTACTATCTGGAACTTCATTGATCACCATGACAAAAGGAAATGAGAAAGTGACAAAGCATGCACTGACTCTTAGAGTTTCCACACAGAAGCGATACATGTAACCTCTGCTTACATTTCATTGGCCAACAAAGTCCTGTGGTCACATCTAACATCAAAAGGGAGGGAAAGCTCACCTACCCTGTATCTTGAAGGAGAGAAAGAACTGAGATATTTGTGAATAGCCTAATAACTATCACACCACCCTATAGAGTAAATTCATGAGCTAACAGAGACTTAGATTTGGCTTCCTTTTCCCTGACCAACCCTCCTCCATAGGCTGCTGCTAGATTAATTATCCCAAGAAAACACTGGTTAACTCCTTGTGATGCCTCTGTAATGTGCTGTCCTAACTAGGTCAGAACTGTGTTTCCCAGAATTTCCTTCTCTGTTATGACACTGGGTTAGGACTGACCATCAGAGAAATTTGCATGAGCTTTGGAAGGTGAAGTGAAGCAGCAACTAATTTTTTATGCTCATTACAGAGAAGGGCACCAGCTTCTGTGGGTGCACTCATTGTCACCAGTCTTCTGGCTCACTTTGTGAGCCATGGGGCAGGAGTTGGGCCCACAGCTCCTACGCTTCTCACCAGATCATCTCCTTCAGCCGTTCTGAGACCCAGATCAAAAGCAGCTCCATGGCGAAGAGTGCCAGCTTCCCCTGCAGATCACTAGTGTCATTGAGATTGAAGGCAGTGAGAGACAGACACAGGTTCCAGTTTGTCCTCATGAGTTCTAATTTGTCCTTACTCTCCTCCACTGCACAGCACTCTCCTTCCTGACTACCCGACTGCCTACAGCAGTTTCAGGCTCTACAGCAAATTCAGAGGCCACAGCTTTACATGGTCTTCTCCCACAATTGCATAGTCTATTCTCTATAATAAATCTCCTATATCACTCATAGTGGTTCTATTACTTTGATCAAATCCCAAATGATTCATCATTCTTCTGATCAAGAACATTTAGTGGCTCCCCATTACCTCAGTGTTAATTTTAAATTCTTCAGCTGAGTCCTCAAGACTGTCCCAAATCTGGCCCTACCAGCCTCTTCAGCCTTATTTTCCATAAGCCCCTTCAAGTGGGCCATTCCCTCTTTGTACACTGTTTTGTCCTGTCTCCTTGTTCTCTGATAGGACTTGGACTACTTTTCAAAGCCAGCTTAGATGGCTTTTCAAAATCATCTCTTTACATTCTACAGTATTTTATTGGAGCCTTTCACTCAGAACCTATCCTGTCCCACCTGGTATGAATGATACTTCACCACAATGTGAGCTTCTTGAAGGCAGGATTCAACCAGGTCCAGCCCATCTCTGTAGCTCCCACATAGCCTTCCCTATAGATGGTTTGCTGAACTGAATTGTCACTCAGAAGCCCTCACAATGTCACCACCTGGGGATTTAGCCCTGTGCTGATGAACATGCTCCAGGCAATTGTAGATGAGGGACCAGCAGCATCAGCTGCCACAGTCCCGGATTCAAAGAAGAGAGAGGTTTTTTGGATCTTGTGCTCTCCTCCAGTCAGGAAGGTCATGAGACAACAAGGATCCCCATTTGGGCAGCCAGGACCCAGGGTTTCCAGGCTTGATTCAGCTGCTATGCCTAGAGCTGCTGCACTGCAGGTCCTCTCCTTCCAGGAATTCTACCTACAGGCACCTAAATTTCAAAATGCCCAAAACTGAACTCATCATTCTCCTCCTAAAATTGTGTCACCATCTCAGGGAATAGCACCATCATCCCTGAGTCACCAAGCCAGAAACACGGCAGTCATCACAGACTTCCTCTCACTCCCACCAACCCACACATCCAATCACTCAGTCACTAAGTCCTAAAGAGTCCACCTACTAATAGCCACTGCATTAAGAAAGACTTAACATCTCTCTCATATATTGCAATGCCTGCGTCACAGCACTCCCATCCTCCAAACTCTCCCCCAAATCTATCCTCTACACCAGCCATCAAAACACCAATCTGACCATGTTATTCTCCTGCTGAATCCCTCCAATTTCCTATAGAATAAAAGCCAGAGGTTGGAGCGTGTCCAACCTCAACACTGGCTGCTGCCTCCACACCCTCTCCACTCACACACGTCCTCCAGGCCCAGGCACACACTGAACTAGTCACAGTTCCCTGAGTAAACACCAGTCTTTCCTGCCTCTGTGCCTCCTCCTTGCTCTTCCCTCCCCATGTCCAAACACATCTTGCCTTTCACTGATATTCAGAACACTTGTCATGTTAGGCACCATTCCAAGTGTTCTAAGAGCTTTACTGACGGGGGACCAGATGGAATGATGGAAATCTCAGGGGATGGATGCAATTTGGACTCTGGCAACCAGAAAACACTCCCAACATCTTGGCATTATGCAAACACATTTAATCCTCAGTCAAACCACCCTCCTCCAGAAAGGCCCTTCTTATCCCCCTAGCTGGGTGCGGTCTGTCTCAACTCTATCGCTCCTCTCAATTCCTTTGGTGGTCTGCTGACTCTGTCCTGAGTCCAGCTCTACTATGATGGGATAGTATTTATGATATAGGAATGGACACATAGCCCACATCCCCTCGGTCCTTCTCACCAAAAGACTGGCCACATCATTCTCTGATCAGTGCCCCAGGGAAGAGACCTGATTGCAGAAAATGGAGAACTAAGGGATTTTTTTCCTGGCTTTTGGCCTTAAGAAACTTAGGCCCTGAAGGGAGCAGAAAAGACTTGAGGCACAGACAAAAGATTTGGGAGAAAACCAACTAAGTAAAAGTAAGGCTTCCCCACCTCCAGAATAACAAACATTCCCTGAGCTAAGGGAAAGGAAGAGAGAGGAGGAGAAGAATTAATGAGAGCATTGGCATAGAAGGTCCCAGAAAGGGCCCTGAGCAGATGTGCAGGATTTTATATCTGGGGCAACCCATGCCTTGTTAGTCAGGTCAAGTCCAGGAAGGTGTCCAGAGTAGAAATGGCTTCAAGGTGTGCTTGGGTAGCCAAGGCCTTAGACCACCTCCCAGGTCTTCACAGGTGGCACAGAAGTGGAAGAGAGAGCATCACCATCCCAGGGTCCACAGGATAGAGGAATAAAATATGGACTAGAGGAGACTTTACTGGTATTCTACGACAGAATTATTGTGACTCTAGCAATGAAAGAAATTATATTGTTGATGTGGAGACAGTGGCCACTGGGTTGCTGAAAGCAGGGAGAGGGAAAAGGAGGTGTGATATGGGAGCATTTTTGGGACTTGAAGTTGTCCTGAATGATATTGCAAGGACAGATGCAGGACATTATATCTCCCGCCATAATCCACTGAATGGACTGGGAGAGAGTATAAACTACAACAAAAACTATAATCCATGCTGTGTAGCAGTGTTCCAAAATGTATTCATCGAATGCAAAGAATGAATGCACCACACTAATGAAAGAAGTTGTTAATGTGGGAAAACTGGGGTATGTGGGGAGTGGGGCATATGGGAATCTCTTCTATTTTTTCAAGGTAACATTTTGTGTGATCCATGTATCTTTTAAAAATAAATTTAAAATAGATTTTAAAGAAGAAGAAGAAGAAGAAGAAGTAGTGGAGGGGAGAACCTTGGTACTGAAAACGGTTAGGCACCTCTAGGGTGACCTGCCTGGACCACTGACAGGCACCAGACAGAATGATGGAAATTCAGGAGATGGAGGTAATAGGGACCCTGGGGACAGAGAGGCTAATCTCCAACATCTTGGCATTATATAAAACCCTCAGAACCCTGCTGTGACCTTTGTGGAAAGAGTAGAAATCTTGAGTCGACGAAAGGTTATATTTCTGGTACTCAGACAAAAGGGGGGAGCTCAAAATAGAAGACATTCTTTGATATTATGCATCTGAAATTTGTACCTACTACACCAGATAGCTCAATTTCCTTCCCTGCTTGGTGTGGGCTCCACGAGGGAGGTCTGTCTCACTGACTTAAATTATCTCAACAGGCACACACACTCCCTACTCCAGCTCCTGCAGTAGGGCTGCCTGGGAACAGCAGGCAGCAGGAAGTATTTGGAAATCTATGTAGGCATTTGGAAATGGGAGGGATGAGCTTGGCTCCCCGTGTTCACTGCAGCTGGGCTCCCATCAGCCCTCACGGTCTCTCTTTCCCTCCCTCCCCACACCACTGGCCCCACAAAAAAGGGCAGCACAGAACCAGCACGTACTTCATTGGAGACACACCAGACTCCACCTGCATCGACTCAGGACACCAGCTGCCCCAGCCCCAGCCCCATCTGTCCTGCAGTCGGCCTCCCTAGCATAGCTCAGCACAGCACAGCCCAGATGCTGGCCCTGGGAAGAAAGCCCGAGGCCAGATGCTGAGCTGCTGAGCTGCTGGGAAGATCTGGAGATTCAGTTCCCTGAAAACAGATTACATTTCCCCAGGAATGACACCATGTTCCTGAGAGGGCTCTGTCTCCCTGGGAAGGAATCCATGTCTTCAGGAGGGTTCCGCATCTCTAGGAAGGGCTCCACACCCCTAGGAGGGACTCCCTGGTCCCCAGGGGCTCTGTGTCCCTGCATAGGCTCCGGTCCTCCTGAAGGACTCCAGGTGCTCAAGAAGTGCTCCAGGTCCCTGGAAGAACCCCGTGTCCTGAAGATTCCATGTCCTCTAGAAACACAGCTTGTCTCCTGCCACTGGGAGGGTTCCAGCTCAGGACCTCAGGAAGGTCCCTTTGCCCCTGGGAAGGGTTCCTGTTCCCAGACGGCCAGGCCCAAAGCCCCTCTCAGCTGGCACAGATGCTGCTGATAGCAGCCCCTCCAGGGCCGACGAGTCCCAGCTCCTCCTGCTCATTGATGCACAGCTGGTAGCCGCAGCCCCGGGCCCGAGCTCCAGATGGCACCCGGCGGTCAGTCTTGGCACGAGGGGGCAGCAAGAAGCCCACGCTGCCGGCAATGAGCATGTGCCAAATGCTATGGATGTAGAAGTAGTTGTCCCGGGTCTCCACAAAAGCATAGAGGAGGACAGCACTGCCCGCAATAAGGCTGCCTGGGCACAGGTAGAAAAGCCAGCGGCGCCAAGTGGGAGGGTAGCAGTGACGGCGGCGGACGCTGCGCACTGTCTGGGGGGAGGCAGAGAAGTGGGGCTCAGGAATGGAAGGCCCTGGAACAAGCCAGAGCCAGTCACAGGCTTGTTCCCCGAGCCCTGGTTGTGACCTGAGTAGGGATGAGAGGTTGCCCAGTGATGATGAGAGGGCCCAAGTACATCTTAAACTAGGACCAGGCACCCAGAGCCCTGTACCCAGGACTTATTAGGACCCCCATAGCCCTCCCCACCACCTTACCCAGGCTGTAGCCAAGATCCCCAAGGCGAAGAGACTGGGTCCAAGCAAGTTCCAGAGTCCATGCCGGTCCAGCTGCAAAGCCATGGAGAGCAGCATAGCCCCCAGCAAATACAGCACCTAGAGAAAGAAGACTTCAGGGACTGGGCTCGAGCAGGTGGCAGCACTCCAGGGGCTGGGCCAGGACAGCCAGAGGCATTCAGCAATGACCCCAGGGAGAGGCTGGGAGTGAACTTCAAGGAGACATTAGCCATGGTTATCCCCCAGGGCCCACTCTGGACTGACCTGCTTGACCACGGGCTGTAAACGGGCCATGGCAATGACAGTGACCCACACAGACATTAGGGAGCCCAGGAAATCACAGAACTGCAGCACATCGTAGTCCATGATGCAGAAAACCACAATGCCTGGCTGGTCACAGGCATGATAGAACTGGAGGAAGAAATGACGGACATGAGAGAACTTGGGGCAAGGGTCCCGGTCCACTGAAACTAGAGAAAGAGTCCCCAGAGGTGTGTGCTACTGTCAGAGAAGGTCAAAGATCACACGCCAAGCAAACTTGGGAAATGTCTGAGAATGCGGTAGGAAGACCTGGTCTGCCCAGTAAGCCGGATATATCTGGCAGCCCTCAGCCTCCTGCATCTTCCTGCTTCTGCCAGTCCAGACCTCTCATGCTGAAGTCATTCCCTTTCCCGTCCCCTCATGCTCACTGTGGGCCCCACCTCTGATTGCCACGCTTAACCCAAGCTCTGGAGCTGAGCTCTGGCCTCTTGGCCATCTCAGACCTCAAGTCTCCCCCTGCACATCCCAGCTTCACCTGGTAGCTCAGACTTCAAGGTGGGCTTCACCCCCAAGACTCCACTAGCTGGCCCTCTTCAGCCCCTCCCATGGGGGGACACAGCAAGAAAAAAGACAGTCCCTGAGACCAAGGAAAATGTGGAAGCTCATATTACAGGGAAGAACATGGGAGTGGGCCAGTGTCCACCTAGCCTACACTGTGGAGAGCATAATAAAGGGTAGAATATCAAGGAGGCTCAAAGGGGGTGCACGGGACACAAGTAGTGGTTTAAGCTGTAACTGAGCAACTTGATTAAGGAAGCTGTTAGGTTCTGCCATCAGCCCCTGTTGACCTATGATTCCAGCCCCGTTTCTCTGGAAAACGCTATCATGGCCTGTGACACCCTACACTCTTCTTTGCGAAGAGCAGTTGCCAGGATTGGACTGAAACACACTAGGCTGAACTGAAATCGGGGCAGCTTATATGACATCCAAGGGCGGCCTTTGGAGTGGTTGTGTCACTGGCAGAGGGAACTGTTCAGGCACTATCTTCAGCCCTGGTGAGTTTCTTCATCATTCTATTAAAAGGCAACCCTACGTCACAAGTGCTCTGAGCCTTGGTGGGACAGGTATCAAGCTGTGAGACTTAAATTACCCTCCTTCTTTTCCTTCACTTTGGAGGTAAAGGATTTTGTTCCTGCAGGAAAAGCCTGCCCTGGAATGATCATGTTTTAAGTGAATGTCCCAAGCTTTTGAAATGCCTTTTGAATTTGTTTGGGGACACAGTTGCCTCTTAATATACTGTTAAATTAAGAAAATGAGTTCCTACTGGGAAATCGATTTTTCGTATGGACCCACAGATTAATTAGAATTAATGTTGGAATGTGCCTAAGAGATGTGTTTATTTTTTCAACATTCATTTTCTTGTATGGGCAGACTGAGAGTCAATTTGGTTCCTCAATGAATCACTGTTTTGTTTCTTTTTTCTAAGTTAGCCATGGGACGTTGATTTCTGTGCCTCCAAGACCAGATATAAGTACTACAGGTCGCTGAATTTATTCAATGTTGCTTTATGACTTGGATTTTATTTTAAAGCATTAATTTTACATTTCAGGGTTAACTAAACACTTACCTTGCACATGAGTTTCAAGAATAGAGAAGGAAATGCCAAAAAATTCCTAAAAGAGGGACTTGTAAGAAATCCTTCAATCTCAGATAAGGAAGGATATATAATAGCAGAAGAACAGCAAAGCTTAATTGCCTGATACTGGAGATAAACCTAGGGGAATAATTAACTAAACGCTGATTTTTCTCCTTGGAATTTCTCTGTACCAACAAAAGTGTGAGGAAAATAGAGATAATACCTTTGGAGCGGAGAGATTCTGGGGAAATCATTCTATGACTGATTATGCTTTAAGAATACTAAAAGCTAAAATTGTTTAAAGTGGTAAAAAAAAAAGTCTATAAAGGTAGGGCTAAATTAAAGTTGCAGTGTGAGGGAGTTGTTCCATTAAATAACTTTTATACTGCTATTCCTTTTGTCAACAGCAATAAAATTTAGTGGTATAAATGATACAGGAAAATTGGAAATTTAAGAAACTTAGACTAGAAACTGGCTTCTGTTAATATAATTCTAATCTAACCTGATGCCTTCCTCAGCTTTGAACATTTCCTAGGCTCCTAATTTGGGACAATTACTCTAAATTGATCTTTTCTGTGGAATTTTACATTTTTATAATATAACTATTTAGTTCATCTAGGTCTCCAAAATAAGGTATCTGGGTACCACAGAATGTAAAACTGGAATATAAGTATATTTAGTCCATGCAAACATTGGGATATTTACTCCTATTTCCCTATTTCCTTATTTTCAGCTTTCTGCTTCTGTTTTCTCTCAAAAACAGTTATAGGACTTTGCCAAGGGCCACTAAGGATTACTTGTGATGGTTTGGGGAACAGATGAGGTCATGAGAAGGGGGATTTGCCACCAGGAGGTCCACAATCAGCAAAGCAGGCTGCACGGTGCCAGGCTGTCAGCTTTGTCAGGGTCATTAGGGATCCGATGGTGAGAACCCAAGAAACGCACTGTGAAGGTTTTGTGCCTTGAACTGTATGGGCTAAAGGTGTACAATTGCAATGTTTGATATATTTTCCCAGATGATTTTTTCTATTTGGTTTAGTTACATTTTTTTAAAATCTTTTAAGAATTTGGGAAGAACTACTAAAACCGAGGCCATGCATTTCTGTATATACTGCAGGGCTTCTGAGAAACTGAAGTCAGGTTGGGTTTTTTCAAGGAGAGCTCACTGCCCTGGGGCAAAGGGAGCAGTACAGCTCAGTGATTATGCAGGAGCGACCTGCAACCCCGCTGAGTAAAACTCTTGACTCTACCACTCACCTTATACCTAAGCAAAGTCCTCAATCTTCCCTCATCTGCAAAAAGGGATGATATCTATTATTAAACTGCTATTGTGCTATTGTGAGGATTAAATTAACACAGTGTCTGACACACAGCAAGTATTCAGATGTTCGTTTGCTATTATCATTATCTGAATTGTTTGGCTATTTTATAAAAACAAGTGCCGGGTTTGTGGTCTGTTTGTTTAAAAAAACAACAATACACACATTTAACATCTGTAAACTCCTGAAGAACAAACCCACAGTCCACTCCTAGGCCTTGAATAGGAACTGATGCATTGCTCCCAGGTATAGAATATCCTAGATTTGAAGGTAAAGAAAAAGACTATCTTCTAGAGCATCCTGATAACTGCAATGTGACCAAAGGGTCCTTACATGGAGACTGCTGAGGAATGACATAAGTCTAAACCAAGTACAGAATGGGGACCGTGGTTTAGCCTTATGGATGATCAACAGCTCTACGTTTTAGCCCATGTGGAAAAAAACAGGAGCTAGAGCAGAACTTCAGGCAACACCTCAGAGCCAGTAGTCTATCCTTATTCTTTTGCTTATCACCTTCTTTCAGAAAGCAGGGAGCTCCTTATGTGGTGCCAGGTTTAGGTTCCCAGTCTTCCTCCTGGGAGAAGGTCTTGTCTTTTCTTTTCTTGCCTTTTCTTTTCCAGTTGAGGTGCCATTGTATCCAGATAATGAGGAGTCAGCCAGGACTGACTGAACACTCTCGAGCCAAGGACCAGGATGCTTGTGCCGAAAGCCCAAGAGAATGAACATGTCCCCCAACATGCTCCAGGCTCATGATATTCCGTGTATTCCACTTCAGTAGTCTTACTAATTGTGAATCACGTTAGATTTGCATGTAGCCCAGAGTGGGCTGATGGAACAGCTGTTGCTAGAGGATTTGGTGAGCAACAGAATAAAGGGAATCTGGCAATTTAAAAAAATGTGTGTCTAACATAAAAATAGAATGAGGCACAGTACTAAAAAGGGGCCTGCCAAGCAGTATGTTACTGTTATGTAGCTTAAAGGGCCTACAAGCATGGTTACAGCCTACTCTTCCTCATCTGATGAATGTCCAGGAGGACCCCATGGACATTCACCCCCCACCCCCATACTTTTGCCTAGATGATAGGTAGGATCTTGGGGATTTATACATAAGTCTGACCCATTAATGCTGGATACCAAGGAGGCATGATATATTTGTTGCTAAGGCATGAGGAAAATATGGATTCATCTATGATTTCTGTACTGCTCATGGGCAGGTACTGTATGCCACAAGAGGCCAAAACCCAGAGATGAGATGAAAATACCTCTGGATGCAGCATCTCAGGGGAAAAAAAGTCTAAATTGGGGCTAAAATCACATTAGCACACTCACTTCTCTATCTTTCTTAATAATATCGGCAATGCTTGCTTGTAATATGAACTTTGCTAGTTATGGAGGAATGGAAAAACACTGGGAAGGAATTGTGTAGATTCTGTAATGGGAATGGAGGGGTTTTAACCTATATTAACCTTCATCAAAATATATTTTTATGAGGTGGGATTTAGTATTACACCACCACTTCTCATGATGCCTCAAGACATAGGTGAGTCTATAAAGTTTCTTAGGATTCTGAAAGCAAGTTTCTATAAATTACCCAATTATGGAGATACCTTCTGTCTTCCAAATTTTCCATGAGACTCCAGGGAGGCCAAGAAAACTGAATGGAGAGACAGTCTTTCATACCATAAGAAAGAATATGCCAGAGATGTAGAAGTCTCCAGCACAGTATAGCTAGTCCTTGTATCATGAAACAACATGAAGGTCAAGACTCTCCAGGCAGAGACGTGGGTGAAAGTGTAGACTTCCTTTCTCCCCCCACCCCCATACAGAGGAGGAAAACATGGTGACCGTGTAGATAAAATTGCACACTGTAGGACAGTTTCTCAGCCAGTGGGTTGAGGCAAGGGTCCCCTCAACCCTCAGGGTAGATGGCAGCTGGAAACCCCAAGCTTGTCATCTTAAGGGCAAACAGCCTTGTCCATGAACCACAGCCCCCCATGTGCCATCCTTCTCCATGCATGCCATGATATGAAAGGTTGGGGAGCACTGCCACAGAAGACATCATGAAGGACTGACCCTTCCTGTGCTATGCCGCTGTAACATCCCCACACCTGTGAAGAACAGGGTAGAAATGCAGGCTCTCACCGGCCGCCAGGGATAAAGGCGTGGTGGAGACACAGATGCCCCTGCGTACCGTGGAGAAGAACATGGTGAAGGTGTAGACAGCAGCTTCCAGCACATATCGGCTCCGAATGGCCAGGACGACGGGTGGCAGAAACATGAGGTTGCTCAGGCAGAGCAGTAGCGTGGACAGCAGCTGGAATCCATAGGTGAGTGCGTCGGCACTGTCGGTGCAGCCCCAGCCCCGCCACCCTGTGGGTGGGGAGGCACAGGATGGAAGGGGACAGAAGACAGCCATGGGTTCAGCAGACACGGAAGCCAAACCTTAAGACACTGCGGGTGAAGGGTGACCTCACCCTGGCTGTGCCCCCTGTCCCCAACTCTAGCTGACACCCGCCCCTTGCCAGGCTGCTCCCCGCCACGCCCCACCCCACCCCCGAGCCCAAGAGCCCACCGCAGCCGGCTCCCTCACCGGCCCTCTCACCGGCCTTGCACTCGCAGGCCGCGTACAGGTAGTTGTGCGTGCGCAGCAGCTTGCACTGGCCGTAGGGCCCGCAGTCATCCACGCACGGGGACAGGAAGGTGCGCAGCCGCACCTCGGCCGTCGCGTTCCGGCACCGCACGAACCTGCGCACACACTCGCTGTCACCTGGGGCCCGGGCCGCTCCCTCCGCGGCCCACCCTGTCCTGCCCCAGGCCGCTCACCCAGGCCCCAACCCGCACAGGGAGCGGAGGGTCAGGAACCAGGTCCCGGTCTGGGGGAACGGGATTCGCAGCCTGGCCACTCTAGAGGTGGCACTGACCGAGAGGAGGAAGCCAGCTAGGGACTCTGAGGGGAGAAGAGAGAGGGGAGGGGTCAGTATGGGGTCAGGACACAAAGAACCCTAACCCACCTGCCCCCACTTCCTGAGACCGTAGCCCACCCTTCCTCCTACCACCCCCGTGGCCCCTGAGCGGGACTTCCAGCCTCCTCTCCTTCCCCCATTCTTCACCCCCACCTTTGGAACAGGTCACTGCTGCATCCCCCAGGCTCAAGGGCACCTCATGAGTCAGGCATCCGAACACTGTCACATTTTCCTGTCGCAGGGAGCTCTGGGAAGAGCAGGTATGGAGATGAGGCTGTCACCCCCTCCTGGTCCTGCCACCACCACCGCCAGGCCCCTACACCTGTTAACTCCTTCCCGGAAACCCGTCCAGGCCCTCCCTGGACAGCACATTCCTCCAGGTTCTCTTCTCCCAAAAGCTTCTACCTTTCCATTCTTGGAACAGAAAAACTCTGAAAAACGTGACATCTTCCATATCAGAAAATCTTTCAAAGTCTGATTAGATGGCAAGGGCCCAATTTGGACTCCTTTCTTTGGGCAGGACTGTTTAATTGTTTAAATTTTGTCCAAACAAAAGGGAAGAGCCTCTATTTTAGTCTTGTGTAGCTTGTTGGGGGAGGGAGCTTGGATGTAAAAACTAGTTGTGAACAAAGTAATTGTAAGGTTTTCAGCCATGTTCTCCTGAGCCTGAAGGCAGGCATGTAAGGAAATGCATTCTTCCTCTGGTGGAATGATGCCTGGCCCTGGATGGTGGCCACAATGCCTGGGGATTAAATGTAGCAAGCGGCTGGGGTTAAAAGTAAGCTGATAGCCACAGGAGTAAATGTAAGGGGTGTCTACAAGAAGAAAGGTAACAGGATGCCATAAGCTCACCTCATTCAAGAAGGATTTGAGACAGCTTATTCCAAACATATAACGGGATAAAATAACGCATGAAGGAGATTAAAAACCCAGGGTGGGAAAATAAAGTCTGTTCCTAGAGCTGGGCCATACATTTGATGATAACCTTTCAAACAACCAAAGCAAAGAAGGAAACATGATGAGTTATCAGATTTGTGAGTCCATAAGGTAAAAGTTAATCAAAGCTCAGAGGAAGCACAGCCTCGGGAGGGATGGTCCTCAGGGGAGTTCACACAAAAAAGCAGCACTGTGTGCTGCCAGGCACACTGTCCCCACCCACGAGCATGAGTTTATATAACTTGCTTATAACTTTCCTCAGTTCAAGCCCAGGACAATATGCCAAAGTATTATTCAGTAAAAGTCATTCTAGGAGTAAAATGCCATCTAGGTATGCAGTTCTTTGATCCAAAAGTCCAGTTCTTAGATCCGAGGGAAAAAAATTCAGAATATTTGGAGGGAAAGACGGCCTACCTATCAGAGTAGATGTACCAATATACCTTTCAGAATAAATATAACAGGCTGCCTGCCGTGTAAGCAAGTATCAGGGCCTGCAGATGGGTGGAATGGAAGCAGGTGTCCGTTAGAATGAATGGACAAGAATGTGGACAGGTAGAGGGTGAGGAGCTGCCTGGGAGCTAGGCTTGCTTCTACTCTCAGATGCTGAGGAAGAACAAGTATGGGTGGGACTGGCCTATGATTCGTGCACTACAATTTCAAGATTAAGCCAAAGTCAAATCAAAAGCCCACTGTCAACCATAAAGAGACAACACTCCATACTCACTACAATGGTTATTATTAAAAAGTGGGAAATAACAGGTGTTGGCAAGGATGTGGAGAAATAGGAACGCTCATGCATTGCTGGTGAGAATATAAAATAGTGCAGCTGCTGTAGAAAACAGTTTGGCAGTTTGTAAAAATGTTAAACATGGAATCACCATGTGACTGGGCAATTCTACTCCTACATATGAAAGTAGGGACTCAAGTAGATACCGTACACCAATGTTCAGAGCAGCAGCATTCACAATAGCCAAAAGGTGGAAACAATCCAAGTGTCCATCAACAGATGACTGGACAAACAAAATACAATGGAATACTATTCAGCCATAAAAAGGAATGAAATTCTGATACATGCTACAACACAGAAGAGGCTTGAAAACATTGTGCTAAGTAAAATAAGCCAGACACAAAAGGGAAATATTATGATTCTGCTTATATGAAATATCTAGAAGCAACAAATTCATAGAGACAGAAAGTTAGATTAGTTTCTCAGGGTCTGAGGAGAATGGGAATTGGGAGTTATTGCTTCATTGGTGTATAGTTTCTATTTTGGGTGATGAAAAAGTTTTGGTAATGGATAGTGATGATAGTGCAACAATGTAAATGTAATACCACTAAATTTTACACTTAAGATGGCTAAAATGGTAAATTTTATGGTATATATATATGTGTGTATATATGTTACCACAATTTTAAAAATTAAATTAAAAAAAAACCTTATGTCACTGCCCACAGGCATGGCAATAAGCAAAAACAAAATGTATATAGTCTTAGCCAGAATGGAGTCAGAAAGAATTTGAGTATGAAAATAAGAACCAGTACTACCCTGACTACACTACCACTAGAAAAGTTCTGAGCTATGTTCCATAAAAGGCCACATCAAGCCACAGACCAGACCTCAGGTCCACTGATGGAAAAGTGGCCCCTACTCCCAGAGCTGGGAGAGAATACAGTTAGAAGAATCCCTGGCTAGGGAGCAGCTAATAAATCATTGGATCAATACAAGCTAAAGAAAGTCTCAAGTGGCATGACACAGGGCTTTGTCCTTGGCCCAATCTCTTTCTGTTTCCCAAAGTTTTCATAGATGATTCTATTACTTTCATAAAAGAAATGTAAACTTATATGTCTGTTTTGAAGGACTAAAAAGGCCCAGGGATCTTAGTTCACCACAAGCCCCAGGTGACCTCACAGTGTGATGCAGAAACTGCACGAGGTAACTTGAACTCAGGTTGTACAAGTGTTAAGTCCCGATGCCTGCAGTATTGTAACCAGAGAGAGCAGAGGAGGGGGAGGGGCCTGAACACAGGCCCCTGAGCTATGGCCTAAGACACTGAGGTTCTTCAGCTTCTGGAAGGTTAGGTGGCACCTACAGGGCTCTTAAAAGGGGACATAAGAAATAAATAAAATAGATTCATTGGATATGGTTTGGGGGACAAAACAAAGATCAGTGGGTAAAAATTCATGGGGGCAGATTTTTACAGAATGTTAGGAAAGAATTTAGTAATCAGAGCTGTCCGTATCTGGTCTGCATGGCCTCAGGAGGTGGCGCGTTCTCCATCACAGGAGGTGTGTGAGAAGACAGTGGACAACTGCCATAGACAGAGGCCTGTAGTGAGCGGCACGTTAGACTACACAGCTGGAACGTGGGGTTGCCCTGGCTGACCTAGCCCCTTCCTGGCAGAGTCAACACTCAGAGCAAGTTTGTTGACCAGAACTGGGGAAAGATTTGGTCCCTAACCATAGGCTGTGGAAGCAACCCAGAAAGGTTTCCTGAAGGAGGTAAGGGCATGCCCGGTACCTTCCCCTTTGAGTTCCCCCACGGAGCCACCTCCTCCCCACTCCACAAAGAATACCACATTGAGCTGGAGCTCCAGGCTGAAGACACCTCCGCTGTCCAGCACTGGCAGCAACCTCAAGGCGAACACAGCTGGGCGCTCTGGAGGGAGGGCCACGCTGGGTCCAAAGAAGATGTAGAAGTGGACGGAGAAGGTGTCCAGCTCATTGCGCAGCGTCGGGCGCACTGGCCAGCAGTGTTCAGGTGGGGACGTGGCCCCGAGCCTCTCCACGGGGGCTCCGAGGGATGGTGACTCTGGGAGCAGTGGCTGGTTGCCCAGTGACTGGGGCATGTTCATGGCCGCTGCAGGGACCAGGGCACGGGACAGGCTGGGCTGTGGGCACTCTGTGGGGCAGAGGAAATCAGAGCTGGGGCCTGCAGCCCCCTCAGCCCCAAAGCCCCACCACAAACCAGGTCTGAGCCAGACAGGATTTAGCAAAGGATGGGGAGGTGAGGACTGGAATCACATTTCCCTTGGGAGCAAAGGGCATATAATGGGGTCCAAGGTTTCCTAATGGTCACAACTAATGGAATCTCATATTGGAGAGAATGAAAGTTATCTGTCCCTCCCCAAGGGCAGTGAAGACAATGTTGAGACAGATAACTGTGGCTGGCTCTCTCAGTGTCTTGCAGAGGCTTTGGCAAAGACCATGTCCCAGAAGTCCTGGCTGTCCCTGCCTAGTCCAGGAAACTGAAAGAGAGATTAAATAAAACAGAATAATGTTTCTCAGTTAGTCCTAAATCAGGCCCAAAAGTGATTTGAAGGCCTTCCAATGACAGAGCTCCAAGTGGGAAGGCTTCGGGGAGTGTGAAGGAGCTGGGGTGAGGCTGAGGAGATTGTGGGAACATGACAGAAAGCCAGTAAACACAGCCATCCATGCCAGCCGCTTCCCAGCCACAGATGTCTACACAGGCTGGGCTGTGGGGGCAGATGTGGGGGTTCTGACCTTGTAATCTCACACACAGCTGGAAGCGAATGGTCCTGCCAGGGCCCCGGGAAGTTGTCTCCACACGCACGTAGACCCAGTGCCCCCAGGGGGGCAGTGCCAACTCCAGCTGGCAGGCGGAGGCACCTCCACAGGCCACAGAGCTCGAGTTGTGCAGGGGCGGTGCCTTGGGACGTAGGCGCAGTGTCAGAGGGCAGGCAGGTGCCCCACGGCCCCCCACACACAACAGCTGTGCTGAAACTCTGTAAGTGAAGCTGGGCACAAAGACCCTGGGCAGAGGGGAGGTCGGGGGTAAGAAAGAAGAGGGAGCAGAGAGGTAAGAGGGACACCAGAATGAGGAAAACACCAGGAAGAAGGGGGCGGGGGGCACGGGAACAGGAGGCCTTTGGGGGTGTTCCCATGTACTCTGGGAGAAAGGGAGGCAGGGATCCAGCCCACCCCAAGGACTCCATCCACATGGGTAGGAGGGAAAGCACAAACTAGGAGGGAGGAGGGAGAACAGCCCGAAAAGCACTCTCTCTGTTTGAGGTGGGAGGAGAAGGAAGAGGGAGAGGGCCAGGTTTGGCAGCATATTCAACTTACTTGTACAGGGCTGAGTGATTGTGGGGGGAGAGGGTTTGCTCTGAGGGACGGCCAGGAACCAGCACAGCCACGTCCAGCAAACGCCGGACGATCAGCTGCGGCTGCAGGAGATACTGACACTCATCCTGGAGACCCTGAGACAAAAGGAGGGGAGGCAGGACGGGGAGAGACAGCAGGGGCGCTACTAAACCAAGGCCAACAGAAGCTACCAGAGGGATGGGGAGACGCCTCCTCGGGTCTTCTGCTCCCAGGGCTCTGACTGATGTCTCTAAGCTCCGGGTCCCTCCTGCCTGAGCAGCCGTTTCCTAGCTCCTACCTAGCCTTCAGGAGCTGCTGTGGTCCTCAGCACTGGCTGTCCTGACATTCAGGCCCCACTCGCCCCTTCTCCAATCTAACCCCTCCTCTTGACCATTTCTGGCCATTACCGCATGACTGTAATCTCAAACCACCACAGTCCCTCAGCCAGGCTCTCCAGAACTTAGAACAATGACTCTCTTCTGGGGTTGGAAAGTTCCCGAAAGGTGTCCAGTTCAAACTCCTCCCCCACACCATCATCAAACTGAAAGCTTGCATTTCCTTAATTCCTTACACTGTTCCCTCCCGAATGCTTGTCCAGTGTCTGCCATAATGCCCCCATAAAGAGACACTCATCACCTCCCAAGGCAACCTCCAGGCTATAAGCAACCCAACAGGAACCTTGTTATTTTATCTTTGTTTCTCCAAAAATAGGGCCTAGTATAGAGTGCACACCTCACAGCTGAATGTTTGCCAAATAAATGAATGAATAAGTGAATCAATACATCTGGGGACAGCTCTGACCTTTATAAAGCCAAAACCTGTCTTGGACTCCCCTCCCACCACTCTGCCCTCAGGGAACTCACAGATACCTCTGCTTCCTCTGCCTTCAGCTGTGGTTCTTCTGTTACTGGCAGAAAACCACAACATATCCCCAAGCCTTTCTTCTCCTAGACAAAATCCCTCCATTCTTCTCTACTTACATGACACCACCCCCTGGCCCTCATAGCCTCATCGTTCTTCTGCAGCAGTTGCAGTTATATAATCCCTCCAAACCTAACAGTTCAGGTGGGAGAGGGCTCCTAATTGAGTTTCTCTGATCTTCTGGACAATGGCTTTAAGCTGGCCCAATAAACTAGAGGACAGGATTCACTCATATGGTAATTCTGACTAGGACATAACTCCCAGCCCTGGATTTAGGACAAAATTTCCACACCCTGATATCTTACTGAGTTCCATGCCATGGAACAAGCCAGCCAAGACACCAACTTCCAGCAAAAGCTCCACAAGGCTGGAAGGAGACCTGGCTGGATGCCAGGCTAGAAGAGCTCATTAACCTCTGCCTGGAATTTTCCAGTGCCTTTTGCATCATTGCACCCCCAATACCTAGCACACCACTTGGCACATACTAGGTGCTAAAAATATCTGTTGAGTGAATGAATGGGTGTAAAAGAAAGGGTTTCTCCAGAGAGTTCCTGAACCTGTCTGGTTGCTCAGAGATCTCTTCCTCTGATATCCAAAGCAAATGTCCCTGTGAAAGTTTGAATTTGATGAATCCCAAAAAGAGATTATGTTTTTGAACTAATCCATTTTTATGGGTGTGGGGGCCTTTTGATTGGACTACATCAGTAAGGCATGACACAGGTTGGGTTTCCACCCTCTTGCTGGGCCTTATTTAAACAGAGATACAGAGAAAGGAAGTTGCCATATTGATCCTGCCATGTGAGAGAGAGGACTGCAGGAAACCAGAGAAGCCCCAAGAGGCTAAGAGAAGTCCCAGATCTGGAATCAGCAGAGCACAACGGCATAAAAAGATGCCCTCAAGGGGCTAGTATGGAGCAGCTCAAGGCTGAAGAGACAAGCCAAGCCATATACCTGATAGCCCATAGCTGAACAGAGGAAGAAAACAGAGTAGCTCGACTGAGAAGGGAGGCTGGAAAGAGACTTGCCCTATGCCTGATGGCCCACAGCTGGGCTCTGGGAGACACTGAGCCTGAAAGGGAAGGCAGGGACCTTGGCAGAGATATGGCAGGACCCCAAGATCACCAGCAACTAACTTTGGTGAGAAAGTATCTCTGCTGATGCCCTGATTTGGACATTTCATGGCCTTGGAACCATACAATTTACCTTAAATAAAATTCCCATTTTAAAGCCAACCCATTTCTGGTACTTTGCATCAGCAGCCCTGTGGCAAACTAAGACAGGTCCTCAACTCTGGTGTCAAATCCTAAGGACCAGAAATAGCCTCAAAAGTCATTTCATCAAGTCCACCTCCTAAGGCAGGAATGCCCACCCCAAGGGTGGAGGCTCATGCTTATTTCAGGAAGTGGCCTGTTTCCTTGCTAGACAGTCCAGGGGTAAGAAGTACTTTGTTCCACGTTTTGCTTGCTGTTGGTTTAACTGAAGGATCAGTGTACATGACCTCCCTGCTTAAGATGTGCTCCAAAGTTCTCCCTTAATGTGGAGGGGAAGGGTCAGTCAGTAGGGATAAGGGAAGGTGCAGAGGTGTGGTGACTTTTACCCAACTGTGATGAGACCAGAGAAAGGGCACCAGAAGTGTCAGATCCTCAAGAGCTGCCAAGGATAGAAGCCAAATGAGAGTCCAAATAGAGTCACTCATCAATGGGCTAAATGAACTTCAGCAGTCATGGAAGGAACAGGGCTAGAGCAAGGAAGCTTAAGAAACCAGGAGAGTCAAGAATAAGAATTAGAATAGGAAACAGAAGGATCCTCAAGTTGAAAGTGATGGATTCCTAGAATATCATCCTAGTATGCATGGACTGGGTTTCTCCAAAGAGGACTGAGCAGGGTGGCCAATGCCAGGCTCTGGGTGGGGCTGTGAAAGACTAAAGATGCCCAAAGACATTTGGCCTTCTCAGTGGAAACAGTCCAGCTCCCAGGACAGCCTCTGACCCACAGTCAGTCAACAGCAGTCAACATGGAAGTAAATGAGTGGTGGAGTGACAGAAGGAGACCATTTAGGAGGGTACTGTGGTGGTCCAGGAGAAAGCCCAGGGGAGGTATGCTAAGAACGAAAATGGAGAGAAGTAGATACATTCTGCCTCAGAGGCAGAGTCAATAAGAATTTTTCTTGAAATTGGTTGTGGGCAAAAGAGGCAAAAAGATGAATCAAGGATGATACCTAAATTTGGGGCTTGAACAATTGATGAATGATTGTGCCATTTACTGACAAGAGGAAGACTAGAGAAAGAGGAGGCTTGGTCTGGGAAAAGTAAAATGAAAATAAAGGAATTTGTTTTTTGTTTTTTTTTCACTTTGGGTTTTGTTTTGATTTGTACATGCTAAATTTAAGAACTCATTGAACATTCAGTTGGAGATGTCAGATAAGCAGCTGGATACAAAGTCTGAGATCCAGAGAAATAACCAGTGACTAACAATACACTTGGAAGGCATTAATTTATAGGTAGTGCTTAAATCTATTGTGCTGGAAACACCGAGGTAGAGAATACAGAAATGAAAAGGGAGTCCTCCAAGGACCAAGCATTGAAGCTCTATAGCATACATAGGTCAAGCAGAGGAGAAGCAAGGAAAGGAAAGAGAGAAGGAATGGCCAGTAAGGCCTAAGGAAACAGTTGTATAGAGTCAAAACACCAAGAGGAGAAAGGGTTTCAAGAAGGAACTAGTTAAAAGCCAGTTACTATTTAACTCTGGGGAGAGGAACTGGGGACTGGAAGGGGAAGAAGGGAAGAGGAAGACTTACTTTTCACTGTATGGCCTTTTGTACCTTTCAAATGTTGTACCAGGTGCATATATTACCTATTTGAAATATAAATAAAATAATTTAGGAGAAGGAAGAGAAGAAGGAGCACTGTTATCAGATTCTACCTATTTCAGATAGTTAAGATATTGAACCATGCTTGGTCCTGGTTGGTGGATTCAACAGAATTCCTTCCTGCTACGTGATCTTTGCTTCTTTGCTTTGCTTTTAATTATTTTCATTATTTTACCTGCTTTTACTTCCTTTCAAATCTTGGACCTGGGAAAAGGAAGCATTTGAGGAGCACTTGTGCATCAGACATTTGGAAGAACGTTCCCTTCATGAGCCATCTGGAAGCCAGCTGGTACCCACAATCCAAAGGCTAAGCCCTCAGGATGGACTGGCAGCTGAGTACCTTAGGATGAACACATAATCCAAGACAGAAAAGACAAAGAGATAGAGGGTGTGGGGCAAGACAGAAGGGGTTGATAGGAAGGGGACATGGAAAGAAGGAGTAAAAGTTTTGGACTTTGTGAGTTTGAGAAGATGGAAGTAGGGCAACAAAAATTTGTCAAGGCCCTGTGTGCCAGGCCCGGTGCTGGGTCTAGGAACACAGGAGTGAATAACATAGAACAGGGACTAGCAGAAGTGTGGGACTCGCACTCAGGAGAGTGGCCTGGACTGAAGAAGTCACTTCCCCATTTATAACCTTTCAAGGCTCCCTCTCACCTTCAAGATAAAGTTCAAACTTGCTAGTTCAGCATCCCAAGCCCTTCATGATCTGACCTCTGCTCACCCCTCCAGCTCCCTCATCTATCCAACTCCCAAGCCACCTACCTCAGTTCTCACATCTAAGCTTTGGCCCATGCTACTCCCACCACCTGGAATGCCTTTCCCTGCCTTCTCAACATAAGGCCTCACTTCTTAACACCTTCCTCTCACTTCCAGTACACTAAAAGCAATCTCTTCTCTTTCCTCCTAAAATAATTCCTGCTTCTCTCTAACATTCTCTCATTTATCTCTGTGTCTCCAGCATCCAACACAAGGCCTGGTGCAGATTATGTTCTCAAAGACTAAGAGATAAAGGGAGGCCTGAGCTTATCCCCAAACTGAGGATGACCCCAGAAACAGCACTGCCTTCTTATCTCTGGGACTCTTCAGTCCCCACCCAAGGATATCCTTGAACTTGAAGCCAGGGTCTCCAACCCATGCAGCTTAGAGAACTTCCTAAATTGGCCAAGCCTAACAGGAAATCAGTATCATGATACAAGGAAGAAGTGTATTGACAAGATGGAGCCCTGAAGGTACACTCTGGAAAATCCACCCACAGCCTTCTCTGGGAAATTAATGAGGAACTAGAATGCTTTGGATCCCTTAGAAGCTCACATACAACTCCAGAAGGTAACCAAGTTCTTAGATAGACCACAGAGAAGACCCATGCCCTACCAACCTATAGGACAGGCCTGACTGAACATCTCTCATGATGTCCCTACCTGCTGTCAGTCATGGGCAAAGGTGTAACTGTGCCTTCCCCTCTTTAGGGTCCCACCACATCCCTGGGGAGCTCTGCTGGCTAAGGCTCGAGCTTGCAGTAGCAAGTCCCAGAGGACCCACTTGCTATATCTAGATGCAAATGGGCATGTCCAGCCTGGTTCTTTTCAGTCTGCCCAGCTCCCTTTGGTCTGGGCACTTTGATTCATCCTTTGGGTTCTGATGAGCCATTCTCTGGCCTGCTACTTTTCTAATTACCCATTGTCATGTTATGGCAGTCATGGGCAGCACTGACCTCTCCCAATCAGGTCAAACCTCCCATAATCCCAGCCCAAGCCTGAGCTCCAGGCCCTTCCTGCTCACTTGAATAGAATTTTGGGCAACTAGTAAAGGACTTCTGAAAGAGTTTTCCTGTCAGGTCTCACTAGAAAAGACAAAGGTCAGAGTTGGGATCAAGGATAAGCTCTTTGGATTTGGCCAAAGACCTATGAAAATATACCTCCTAATAAAAAATCTTTAATTCTGAAGTGATTCAAGGCCTACCTAGAACCCAGAGACCTTCTAGGCAAGCTACCAACATGCCTTAATCCAGAGGGCTCCTAGGTCTTGCCAGGGAGTTCTCTCGTACTTGGCTCTCAGGAGAAACAGACTTACCACTGAGGCCTCAAGACACCCTGAGACATACTAATAGACACATGGAACACATTTCTGACAACAGCAATGTCAGTACACTTGCCCCTGTGCAATTCTCAGCTCACTCAAGAGCACTCTTAACATCTTCTCTAAGTGCTGGGCTACAGCAGGAAGAGAAGAGGTAAGTCTGACACAGTTGCACAGTCCCTGCCCTCAAGAAACTCAGCTTGGAGAGGTACACCCAAGTCAAATTTTCATAGGACTGGGAATTTCTGCTCCTCTGAATTCTCAATGACCAAACCCAACAGATCTCTGGTTATTCAGTGTCCTGTTCTTAAATCCTCACTGTGCTCATGCTCAGTCCTTCACCCTTACCACAGGCCCCACACATGTGGCCATCCCGATCTTCCAATGGACAGGAGTAAGAAACCAATAGATTCCCTCACTGCAAGGATAGAGTCTGGCTTCCGCATCACCCAGGAGTAGCACGAAAACACTGCGGCATTTTCTTCCCCTCCAAACTAGAATGGAGACGCATCCAGACCTATGAACCTACCCTCCGTTTTTAACAACTTCTGCTCTATGAAATCAGTGTTGATATGCAGAGGAAAGGGAGGTAACGGGCTAGACACCAGCCACCCAAAGCCTCCTTTTAACAGTAAATGGCTTGCCTGCCCCAGAGCAGTCTCTTACGGTGTTCCAGAGGTGTGGGAAGCTGACTGACTTAGACAGGAGAGGGACGAATTCTCTCAGATGAACTAAAGAAGGCTGCATCCTGAGAGAGTCTTCAGGGTACAACCATTCAACATGTAGAACAAGACCAGTCCTAGGTTTGCGCAGCAGCATTTGACCAGTCCCTGACTGGCTTCTGATTACCCTAATTCACCCCTGCATCTTCCAGTAGGACGGAGCACTGCTCCCCAGTGCCAGGGTTTCTGACCAATTCCAGACTCTTGGTTTTTCCTTCAGCTTACCTGGAACTATGTGTCCTCCTAAGACCCCAAAATTGCCTCCTGCTGGTCAATGTCTCTGGCTCTACCAGATGACTGCTAACCTCTAGCGGTGTCCCCACCCCTGCCACCCTTGTGCTGTTGCCCACCTGGCCCAAGACTGGGGTGCGAGGTAGCCTCTGGGAGGAATCAGCAGGGATGGAGAAGCAGCTCCTACCCTGGGCAGCATCAACCCACCTTGACAGAGATGTGGCCATGGGCCTGGGGAAGGTGGGCAGCCAAGAACCAGTCCCCAGGTAAGGGGCTGCTGACGTTAAAGATGCCCGAGGTACGGTTGGGCAGGGTCCAGCTGAGGGTCAGTGAGAAAACCCCAGGCACAGCCGTATCCCCTGGGAAATGTGTGTGCAGGGGATTGATGACAGGGGGTGCCCCGGACCGGAAATACCTGGGGGACCAGAATTAGGAGAGGAGGAAAGCAGGTAATGGGGTGGGAGGTAGGAAATGGGGAAAAGAAAGAAGAACTGTCACTCATCACCAGTAAAACAAGTTGATTCCCCATAATGACATATACAAAAAAGTGCTTCCTGGTTAGAGGTCAGGTTATAAGGGACAAAAGGTCAGCTCAGAAACTCGTGCAGTCATTCAGCAATCAGAAAAATGGTCAGGAGACAGAGGTCATGGCCCTTGCTCAGTCACACTTCAATCTAGACAAGGGTCAGGAGTCAGGAAAGGAGGTCAGTTTAGATAGTCATAAACTCACACTTTAGTTAGTCTGGGGTAGGAAGTGGGGGTTGGGAAGTTAACTCAGACACTCACACAGTCACACTTTGGTCTGGACAGTGGTCCCCAAAGGTTCCCCCCTGCTCCTTGAAGATGATGAGGTTCCACACAGCCAGAAACGTGTCCTCAGGAACATGGAAGTGGAAGAGTTCGGTGCTGGCAAAGGAGCGGAAAGGACTCAGCTTGCGGGGTGAGCAGGTGGAGTAATCAGTCAGGAAGAGGCCTCCTGGGGAGGAGGAGAAAGAGAAAGGAGCAGAGTAGGACAGAGGGTATTTCTGTTAAGCAACAGGCAGACAGACCAGTCTTCCTTCACCCAAAACCTCACCAATAGCACCACCTCAACAAATGCTCTCCTCCAAGCCAGGAACTGGGTCTGGTGCTGCCCCAGCCATCATCTGGTTTAATCCTTAAATGATCTTATAAAAATGACTTATTTTTACAGCTAAGGAAACTGAGACTCAAAGCTAGGATTCAAACCTGTCTAAATCCAAAATCAGGATTCATCATATCACCCCGAAGCTGCTCCTCACTTAGGGGCCACCTCACCAAGCCTAACAAAGCAGAGCTACAGAAGGGGTGTGTGTGTGTGTGTGTGTGTGTGTGAGCGTGTGCGCGCGCGTGTGTGTGTGTGTGTTGGCATTGGCTCTTCAGCCACCGAGCAGACTGGAACTCCACCTGTGAGGCTTGGGAGTCAGCATACAACTGTGTAACTTCCCTGTTTACTTTCTTCCCCTCTCTGTTCCCCCGTGGTTAGGACTAGTAAAAGGTCCTCAGAAGCTTCACAAGAGCTGTCTTTGTACTGGCTCAGGAAGGAGGGGGGAGGGGAAAGTGTGGTTGAGGTGGTAAGGGACCTGCTTGGGTGGCAGAGGCAGGGACAGTAGCTCACAGGCCACCATGAGGGGCCCTGGGAGAGGAGAAAAGGAGAGGCATCAGGCCCTCCAGGCTTCAGAACGGGCAGCCAGGAGGATGTTTTTCCCAGGGGAAAGGCCCAGTAAGGCGCCCAATTGTTGACCCAGTGGGATCTCAAACCACTTGGGCATATTTTGGGCAAGTTGGGGGAGCGGGGAGTGGCGGGAAGCAGTCATCTCTAATTGAAATGCCAAGATACCTGATCATGGTAGTCAGAAGCAGAGCCAAAGTGAGCAGGAAAGCCTAGTATCAGCAGCTGGCCAAGCAAACATCAGAAACGGGACTGCTGTGATAGTGAAAATAACCCAGTAGCTCAGCTGGGTAGGAGAAGAGGGCCACAAATGGCAGGCAAGGCCTCTCAGAGTCAAGCTCTGGGGATTCTGACTGCTCTGGAAATTTAAGACCAACCCCAGAGAAGACAGGTGAGAATGCAGACAACTCAAGCAGCTTCAAGACAGAGAAGGGGCCAGGGTAGCTGAGGGGAGACCCTGGTATGGGAGTTTTCAGCCAGGCAGCAGGTACCCACAGGGCTTACCTAGTCTGACACTATTCCTCTCTGGAGATGAGAGAAATAACTTCAAAAGTGAGGCATTTTAAATAACAGAGAAAGAGGCATATGGGAAAGGGAGGCTGCTGAAGGAGGGACACTGGTTAAGGTTGGCCCCACTGAATCAAAGAAACCTCAAGAGTCACCCTCCAGACAGTTGTCCTAAATAGGTGGAGGCCCTTGGCCCTAGACTGGCCTGTGCTCATCTTCAAAGGGTGGTTATACCCAAGGACTAGTCTGTCCAGTTCAAACCACATAATCAGTCTCAGCTGTCAGCAAGGAAGACCTGCCACCTTGCAAGCTGAGCACTGCCCAGGAATGCAGAGATGCTCACAGGCTGGGCAGCTCACAGAACAGCATTCAGAAAGCAGTGGAGACACATCTGAGAGGGATGAAGGGAAATAGAGCCAACAAATAGGAGAAACAGGTTACCTAGAAGCCCTGGCTGTGACAACTGGAAGGCAGAAGGTTGATAGCTACTGAGGGCCTGAATAGTAGCACTGTTATAAGAAATCAGGGCTCTGAATCGTCCTCTGCTAAGGTTAGGGAAAGGCTGCTTCTTCTCAAAGCTGGTACCAGGGTTGGGTCGTCTGATCAGTCATTGCTACTGTTGAAAGAAGAAAAATGTTTGCCAGGCCTCTGGTGTAGACTCACAAGGAGCTAATGGTGAAAAGCAACCGGTGACCTTTCAGAAACAAGGACAGACAAATGCAAGGAGCCCAGTGGTACAAAGGAATATGGTATGTCCTGGAGAATTGAAAAACTCCCTAAGCCAACCCCAAAGTAGCCAGGGCCTGCAGAAGTCACAGAATAGGCTTGTGGGGGAAAACGAGTGAGCAGCAGCTGGGAATGCTGGGAGGAGAGCTTGAAGAAGTTCTGAGGGCAGATGCCTGAGAAACTATCCATAGCCCCCATTCAATCCAAGGTTTGGTTAGGGGTTGTAACAGGCCCTACCAGAGCCATGTCCCAAATGAAACATGAGGGAGGCCCTAGCCTAGTACTTCCAGGAGCAGCTAGGTGATTCTCCACCACCATTTGAACCACGCACACACACATACACACACACACACACACACATACGGCAAGACAAGCCTAGGTTTTATGCAATTGTAGTCAGCTAAGCCCAGGGAGAAGACCAAGGATCAGGGGTAGAACTAGGAGTCCCAGGAGGTAACTTTCATCCCTGAGACAATATTGAAGCCAATAATAAACATTTATTAGGAGCAACTGTGTGCAGCTTTGTGCTATAATGGTTCTGCCAGTCTCTACTCAGGCAAAATTTACCACCGCTAGGTCACAGCACCCCTGCATGTCAGGCCATGGCAGTGACAACTGTTAAGGGCACTAAAGACAGCCCTGCCTGCAGGTGGGCCTGTTCAGTGCTCTTTTCCAACTTCATTACAACTCTCCCCAAAGCACCTGAATCTGCTTCAGGGCAGATTCACCACTCAAGTTTGTATAGCTCTTTGGCTGTCAGTCATCCTCCTCCCTTAGCCAGCCTAGTACTTGCTCAATGGGCTCATGAACAAAGAAGCCATGATGGCAGGGATGGAAGCTATGCATTGGGCACAAAGGCATGGACCCCCCTCACCCAAACTGAAAAAAATGACCTGGCTACTCCCTCTGCTAAGTGCCCAATTTGCCAGCGGCAGTAATCAATACTGAGCCCCCCTATGGCTCCCTACTTCAAGGAGACTGGATGGAGCGGCTGGATTACCTCAATATGTTGCAAGAGACACCCAACACTGCCTCTGAACAAAGAACTATCCACTTCTGAAGGTGACACCTCAGTGATGTGTCCACATGAGGAACAGGACGAGTTGAGAGGAGACATGCATGGGCCATAACATAAACCCTCCCCTCCCACAATAACATAAACATTCAGAGAACACATAGGCTCACATGCACCCCATTCAACACACATGTATACACTCAGCAACACACAAGCATGCTCACACACTGCACACGTCCATCCCTTGGTTATATAAACGCACACAGATGCATAAGTGCATATAGAGCTCGGACACTTCTGCAGGGGCCATGACCTTTGGCATGCAAAAATAGTCTCCTCAAGCTGGTTCACTAAACCAGAACCCTGCAGCTCACTGAAACCCTGCCCCTACCATCAGCTGCTCTTGCCAAAGACTCTCTCAGGCACATCTCCATCCTATCTAGAGTGCCATCCACCAGGGGCAGCTGGGGGCTGAGGCCATGGAAACCATAGTCTCCTTATGATGGGGCTGTCTTTATGGGGTCTCCTTGGCCAGAACCCCCTCCAATCCCCACATCCCACCCATTAAGAAGTTGGACTTCTCCTCTCCTACCCCAGTCACTTCCTCACCCGCTGATGGCCCCAGGTTGACTGACACCTGACAAATGAGGAACAGTTTGTGGATGAAGCCCCTTGTGGGCAGACAGGGTAGAGGAGAGGTTGTGTTTTAAGCCCTTCCCCCACTTGGGTCTTTTTTCCTATTAAGCATATCTTGCAGTGAGGAAATAACAACAGCAAGGGATAGGAATTAGCAAACCTTTTCCTAGCCACAGCACAGCCATTTATTAGCTATGTGACCATAGGCAAATTGCTCCCTCACTGAGACTCAGTTTCCCTATCTGTAAAATGGAAGCTGGGTTTCCAAAGATCTCTCAATGTGTCAGGACTTACTCTCAGGCAAATCAAGACTTATTACTAGAAGAAAACTCGTTAAATGGTGACTAACCCATGTCCCTCTGTTTGCTACATGTTATCTTCAAAACTGCTTTCTTAACCGTGGTTTACTGCAGACCCAATATTTCCATATCAGGCTCTATCTCCCCATTCTGGACTAGGGGCTCTCTAGCCTGGGACCATGACTCCTCCTTCAGACTTTGAGGGTAGGAGCAAAGCCCTTGAGGCTTCCTTGGGAAAGCAAGGGTCAAGGTGGGGTCAGGATGAACACTGGGAAAGGAAATGTTAACAGAGCTGAGCCTCAAGGTCCACAGTTCCCACTCTTTTGACCCTCCCAACTCCTCTCAGTTGTGTAAGACTTCTCTTATCCGAATTTCTCTCCCCACTTCTTCCCCGGAGATCTAGTTCTCCAGGTCCCACCTCTCCTGAATCCTTCCAGTTCACCCCTCCAGACCAAAACCCCATCCCTGTCTCAACCTTTCCTGCTTCTGCACTCACCAGCCCCTGGGCCAAGGACAGAGAACAGCAACAGCAGCAACAGGGCTGGAGGCAACTGGAGCCCAGACTTGAGTGGAGGCTGGGAGAGGGGCAGGGTATGAGAGGGGGCGCGGGCCTGCCGGCCAGCCTTGGGTAAGCACAGGGATGCGGGCCAAGGCTGAGGTAATGGGTTCGGCTGAGCTGGGCACTGGGGCTTGAAGAAGGGCAGAGGACGCGACGGAAGCGGGGGATGTGATGAGGCTTGGAGCGCGGGCTGGATCTGGGTCAGGGGCTTAAGGAAACATTGGGAATGGGGCTGGGCTGGGATTGGTGAGAAGGGGTGGAACAAGGGCAGGGACTGGAGGGGGAGCCTGGGTTGAGACCCCGACCTTGGGATTCGCTGGGACCCGGGCCGGGACTGGGACAGATTTGGGAAGCGGGGCGAGGGCGGGGCCGGGGACCGAGGCCCCGATAGGGATAGGACGAGGGGCCGGGACAAGGGCTGGGCCATGGCCCGGGGCGGGGACGGGGCCGGGCAGGCCAGCGCGGGGCGCTCGCAGAGCTGACCCGCGGCTCCGCTCCCCACCCCCGGGGGGTGGCCTCCGGCGTCCCTGTGGGCCCGGGGCCGGGATCGGGCCGGCCGAGGCCGGGCCGGGGATCCGGGTGGGAGTTCAGGCCTGGGTGACTCCGGGCGGCGCTGGACCGGCGATAACCAGGCCCCGCGGCGGCGGCCTCGGCCTGACGTCGGAGCCGCTCCGCCCCCCGGCCGGGTCCATTGGTCTCTCTCAGTAAGGCCCGCCCCCCTGCCTGGTCCTATTGGTCTCCAGCTCGGTCCCGCGGGGCTCCTAGAACAGACCCCTCCCCAGTCCAAGCTACCTGAGACCCTGCCTCTCTCACCCCAATCCCAGAGCCCGAATGCCCCCTCAGATGCGCACAGCCCGCGAGGACCGCCCTCGGCACGCTACGGAGACCCTCGCAAGCCCGGACACCGCAGGCTTCCCCGCGGAGAGCCGCAATCCTAAACAGATTCTCACGGAAATCCCGTAAATCCCCCATTTTCAGAAGTGAACTCTGTGGGTTCTCACCTTCCTTGCCCAACGCAGTTGCCCCAGCAGACCTCACCCACCCGGGAGGTGACCCGGCTGCTGTTTCCATGGAGACCGCTGGGCGTTCGGTTGCTCGGGTGACGGATCCCTCCTCTCCCGGCAGGGGTTCCAGAGACTTCAGTCCAGCACTTCCCCTCACCTGCTCTGCAGCCCCTCGTCCCTCCCTCTTCCCACCCTTCCCCAGACCCGGCCAGAGCTCCATTCCGAAGGTAAGCAGGTGTCCTAGGACCGCGCCCCGAGTCTTAGACTCCAGGCAAGGTCTCTCACCGTTCCGCATCTGCAGCCGGGGCTGATCCACCACCAAGAGCCTTCCCTCCCTCGGAGCTAACATCTCCTCCTTCCATCCTCAGACGAGATCTTGATCCAAGAACTTGTAGCATCCAAACCGAAGCCCGGAGGTATGTCGCTTCTCCAACAGGCCCTCCCCCAAACCCTCATGCGGTTCCCCTCCATACCTTCTGGCCCTCGCCCCCTCCTCAATCCAACTCTCTCCCATTCTCTACTTTCCGTTCTTACCCTTCCCTTCCACCACAATTCTCCATCCCGTTCCCACCTTGTTTCTCTTTCCCCTTCCTTTCCCATCTGGTTCTCCACCCTCGGGCTCCTTTTTCTTCTCGCTGAACCTCTGGTCATCTTCCTCCCCATCATCCTACCTCTCCCCCTACTCCCCTTCCTAAACTTTCCCTTCAGAAAGGCTCTGGTGCTTTTAAGAAGCAGTATGTCTAGTATCTCTGGAGTATGGAGGGGGGCAGGAAGCAGGAGGCAGGGAATCCTTGGGCAGTGTTGCAAATGATGACAGGCATTGAATTGTCAGGCCAAGAAATGTGGACTCAATCCTTTAGACTGAGTCACTGAATTTTTGTAAGCAGAGGAATCCAGGGCTGGGTTTGCAATTTTGAAAGATCTCCATTGGATCATTAAAAAGGACACCCTTCCAGGATAAATTAGGCACACCCCCCTCCCCAAAGCATCCTGGGCTTAACCTAGCATACCAACACATTCCTGTCATCCTTATTAGTTAACCTCTCTCCCAGACTCTTTCAGCTGAGTCCAGTGCTTAGCACAGTACCTGAATAAATGTGTAAGATCAGGCTCTTCATAAAAGTGTAAATTACACAAACTTATGAAAGAATGAATTAGTATGGTTTGAAAAGAGAGGGTGCAAAGTACTTACACAATCCAGGTGGAAGATGATAAAGACTCAAACAAAATTGGAGGGAAAGGAGAAAATGGATTGTGGGGATATTCAGAAGATAAGAAATACAGTTCTTCGTTCCTATTTAGAGATGAATACTGAAGGAAAAAGAAACTAAGATAATTCCTAGAGTTTGATTTGGATGCCCAGTGGAACATCCAATTAGAGATGTCCCATAGGCAGTTGGATATGGGTGTGAAATAAAGGGAACTAAAAAGGTCTGGGCTAGAAATAATGGATTTAGGAGTCATCAGAAAACAGCTGGAGATAGTTAAAGCCTTGAACAAGAACAGCATCATCAGGGAGGAAGATGTTTGGTCCCTAAGATAAAACCAGACTCCGGGCAGAGCCCTGCCAGAGCCATTCTCCTGCCCTCATCTAGAAGCAACCTCCTTGTAGTTCTTCCCACTTTGGCCTGGTATTCTCAATCCCTGGTGTTCCACAGCCCAAGGTAAGCCCAGGAGCTGCTCTTGGACTGGCAAAGGTGTGTGTTCAGGTTCCTTCCTAGGACATGGTCCTCTGCTACCATCTGCTGATGGAACTCTGACTGCTTCAATTTTTCAATCTTTAAGTTCCAGCATGCAAATGGGGTCCAGGTACATAGGTGAACCTCCTGACATCACACCCTGAGGACTAGAGACTATCTTGTAGCTCAGGTGCACTGAGCACCTCATCCTAATTCCTCAATCCTTACCCCCACCCAACCACCATGAACCTTGGGCTCTGCCCTGACTTGCAGACCCTCCAATCCCAACCTAATAAAATCTGTACCCTACTCTACCACTAGATGGAAGCAGACGAGGTCACAGAGGAGCCTTATACCACCATGGATGCAGAGGAGCACCCCTCTTCAAAGGATCCCTCTGCTGAGGACTTAAAGGAGCACCCTGTCTCTAAAACCTCCTCGGAACCTTCCACTTCTGAGATGCCTTTAGAGCCCTTTACAGCTAAATCCCTTTTTGTACCCTCCCCTTCCCAGACCCCTTTAGAGACTCACACCTCTGAATCCCCTTTGGAACCTCCCATCTCTGAGACAGCTCTAGAGCCCCCTACATCAGAATCCCCTTTGGTGCCATCTGCTTCTGAGATCCCTTTAGAGGCTCCTACCTCTCAGTCTTCTGTGGAGCCTTTAGTCTCTGAGACCCCTTTAGAACACACCATCTCTGATACCTTTCTGAAGCTCCCTGTTCCTGAGGCCCCAGTGGGGAGTCACATCTCTAAGGCCCCAGAGAAACACCTTACTATTCATTCAGCAGCAGACTACATCTCTGTGTCTTGCCCTGATGCCCTGAGGGAAGACCTCTACCCCTCCCAGTCTTCCACCAGTGACGTCCCACAAGCAAGGAGGTCCATCCTAAAGGACTCTGAATATGAGATCGTTCAAACGCACTCCTTTTCAGGCCTTTCAGCCCGGGTGCACATGGACACATCTTCAAATCAGAGGGAAGAGGCAGAAGAGTTTGAGGAGGAGGTGAATGCCACTGACAGCACCTCTCACAGATCCCAACCTGGACAGCATCTGGGCAAGAAGAAGGGGAAGAAAGCAGTTAGCCGTAATTCCTCCTGCCTTTGACCTGCCCTTGACCTGCCCCAGAGGAAGGGGGCTGGGTATTCTTTGACATGGCCCCTTCTCTTAGGACCTCCTTACTTCCACCTATTTACTCAGCTCCTTCCTCCCCAGATTACACAGTCCACCCAGTGGTCCCTGCTAAGCAGGCAGAGCTGGTGGCAGTGGCTAAGACAATGCACAGAGAGAAGTTTAGTCCTCGGGTGAATCATCTTTTCCAATGGGAGAAGGATGCAACCCTAAATGCCATCCAGACAGGTGAGCCTAGGCAACCTTGCAAAAGCCTGTGACAGGCCCATGACCATCCCCCAACCCAAAAGAATCTGTGGACCTGCCCATTCAATGGATAGCTGCCCTTTTTGGAAATATGCCACCTGCCCAGAATTAGGAGAGGAGCAGGCAGATAGGCCAAGAACTGCCAGAGTAGATGCAGATGGAAAGCAAGGATATTCATATAAACCCTGATAGAGAGGTGGCTGAACCCAAAGGCATTAAAAACAGAAGGACTACCAGCCAGGCCCAGCTGTAGGGTCCTGATAACCTATACCAAACAGACCCTAAGGCCCAGGACCCTGGATGGTTTCCAGGGAACTTGTTGCTCAGACATGGCAAAAGGCATTGTTCCACTTGGTAGAACTCCATTAAAAGGTGATAACCCCTGCATGCCAGGCCCATGATCACCCTGAGTACTCAACACATTTTGATCTCATCAGAGAGGAGAGCCATTTTTTCTAGGCCTGCTAATTCTTGGCCCAGAAGCAGTATTCTTGACAGTCCTATTCATAGCATACTGTATATCTGCATGCTTATTGGTAAAGAGTGTGCAGATGAAGTAAGAAAACACATGCCATCCTATCCACGTGTGAGCACATGTACCGGTGTTACCGAACCTCATGCCTATAGGAATTACTCAGTAAGAGGACCACCCTGGTCTGCTATGAGGATTCTGGAATTTTTCATCTGAATTCATTGGATATCATTGCATCTATTTTGGTCTTTCATACTTCCTTTCCTCATATGATAGGAATAGAGCTATGCTTAAACAACATGGGCCTAAAATAAAAAGAAAACTAGGCAAACTAGATAATTTATCCATCTCCATCCTTCATGAAGTTTGCTTTCTCCATTCTCTTGCAGGGATACTCTACCCTCCACCCCTGTCAGTCTTACTTTTCTTGCAAATGAAGAATCTGTTCTGAGCCCTCATTCTCCTCAAAAAAACCTTCTATCTACTCCCCACTCTTGAAATCCACTGTATTCCTTCTTCCTCTGCATGAACTTCTTTATTTTCCTGTTTAAATGAAAGTTTTATACAGAAATTCAAGTGTTGTTCAAGCTTGAAGAAAGATATTTGGGGTCCTTTTCTAACACTGGGGGTCTTGAAAATCAGAAGAGTCAGGACTCCCTAACAAAATATGTGACGTGTACCAAAATAGCAATGTAACATAGGCTTTCCTTTTATTCAATCAACAAGCATTCATTGAGCACCAACTATGTGCCAGGCATTAAACTAGCTATGTAGGGAAGGGGATTTCAAAGACAAAAAAAAAAATCTTTCAAATAATTTAGACTAATGAGATACACCAATAAGTAAAAGGACAATTATAGTTCATTCTAATAATTGTTATAAGGTCATCTCAGAGTCCTGCAAAAGCAGAGAAAAGGTTCACCCAATCTTGGGGATTCAGGAACTAAACCTTAGAAGAGACTATTTCTCAGTTGAAGTATATAACATGAAGGAGAAGGGGCTGGGTGAAGAATGGAGTAAGGTGAGAGATGGTGGGACACAGCACCAGTAAGAAACTAAGCAATGCAGTATGCCTGGTGCACAGAGTATTGGGGCAAGAGGCGCAGCTCACCTCAGGGAGGGCAGAATCATGCAGGCATTTCTGTGCCAAGCTAAAGAGTTGGAATTATATCTAGAGGACAATTGGGAGTCACTGAGAGATTTTAAATAGTAGCATGAACAGATTTGTTTTTTAAAAGATCACTCTACAGTAGGATAGACTGGAGAAAGACAAAACTGGACACAGGAAAACTACATTGTAGGAGATTGGTAATAATCCAGGAAAGAACTGGATGGGTAGAGATAGAGAGAAGTGGACAGTTTCAAGAAATACTAAGTCTCTCATCCTACACATCCAACTGACCAATGAAAGTGTAGGATGAAAGAGAGGGAAACGCCTGGAATGGCACCTAGGTTTTTGGCTTGATTAAGTACTTGAATGATGATGCTATTAACTGAGTGCCTAAAGCAGGGTAGATGCTTGACAAGTATTTGTTGAGTGAACAAAGGACAAGGGTAAGGGTTGGAGGGAATTGTGGGGCATAACACACTTGAAGAAGAACTTGTTTGTGGGAAAGTTTAGTAAACAACTAGCTTTATGAGTCTGAAACTCAGGAGAGAGGTTTGAGTTGAAGAATTCCTTCATGTAAGTTCATCTGTATGTTGTATTGAGATGTTCCAAACCCAAAGAGATGTTATCATGCTAATGTGATTATGCAATATGGAGTTGGACTGTGCTGTAAAGTCAAATGGCATCCCAGATAATGTCTCCTTCCCTGCTAGTCCTTGTTCACCCATAACAGAGAGTTTGGAATCAGGCAGAAAGCAGAGGGCCTCATTCTGTAATCCACAGTCAGACTCCATTGCCCCATTTGACTATGAAGGACATTAACATTTGTAAGAGTCTTAGATGTAGTTGCCAGGCTCCCTGGGCACTGACTCCCACATCAGAGCTTGAACTTGCCTTCCCCAGGCCCTCAAGCCATGCTTTCTGTGTATCTGTAGAAACTGACCCTTGTTCACCTCTGTACTTCACCCGTTCATCCAACATGTTCTACTACTTTGGACAGTTCAGAGTTCCTCTAATGGAACTTTGGCCCCCACCCACCCCCATTGTGACTCTGCCTATACCCTGTCCTGCCAGTCAAGTCTCCATGGTGTAACAGGGCCCTGGCACTACAGGCTATAGGTATCAAGACAGAAGCAGGAAAGCCAAAAGCCACATCTAGAGAGGTTTAGATCCTGAGAGACCATGGGTAAGACTAAAAAACCTAGTCTGCAAGTTAGGCACAGAATTATAGACTATGGCCCTGGCCAGAGTTAAAAAACTAGAGGATACCAAGTCTTTTTTTTCCTCCTATGTAACTTCAGGATTCTGCCTCCAAACATCCCTGGAATACTGGGTCTCTCACTTCTCCTAAAAGAATTGCTTCTTATTCCCTTAATCATCAGGCAATCTATGTTCTCTCATGTCCTATTTTTATGCCAGGCTCTGTGATAGAATTAGAGATATAAATGGAAAAACAGACCCTTCCCTTGAGGAACTCACAGTCTAATGGGAACTGTGATAGGAATAGCAAAAGGAGCTAAATAGGCAAAAGGAAGGGCCCTTAGACTGGTGGCGAGGTCAGGGACAACTTTCTAGTAGAAGTGACACTTCAGTTGAGGCTACTGAGTGGGAATAAGAATCCTAGAGCCAAAAGTCCCACTCCAAAGGGACTCATTCAGATTACTGGCTAGAAGTTTGGGTACTCTCAACTCTCACAGAAGGTGGAAAATCTGAGTGGGAGGTACTGTCTGGTTCTATGTAACACCACTCTTGCCTTGTGGTGTGATTGGCCATGAAACCAGATGGTTTCAGATCAAATTTTGGCCTCATGAGCTTGTTTTTTTGGTCATCACCCATGACTTCTGACCTATCCCTTTCTCCTAACCTTTGGAGAACCATAGGCAGCCCTGCTCAGATTCACAGAAGGCATTATTTCAAGAATACCACAAACAAAGAAGGAAGTAGGAAAGTACCAACCTGAGGAAGTGAGGGGAAGCCCTCTTCCTTCCACCTGGAACTAGGGCTGCCTACTTTCTCTGCCTTTTCAGGTCCCTTCAGGAGCCATGCTCCTTAGGACCCAATCTCCATCATCTACTTTATACCTGGCCCATCATCTCCCCTTTTCCTCACCTTAGACATTTCAAGGAAGCAAAGTTGGGCTCTGAGTGGGCAGGGGAGGAGATGAGACCCCACACAGTCATGGAGAACTCAAATGAGATTCATGTTCTTCTTCAAACAAAATTTATAATATTCCAGCTCAGAAATTGAAGACTCTCTTCAGTCTTCTCTGACAGGCTGACCGAGATAGAGTAAATCCTGGGATGGGAAGGGAAATGATATTTGGGGACAATGAAAAACCTTGAAAGAAAAATTCTAAAGGGGTAGATAGAGTTGAGGATTCATGAGGGGAGATGAGTAAACCTGGAGGGGAGAAGTGAGGCCCTTGAGGGAATGGGGAGGAACACCTCAGAGGAGGTTAGGATATTTTTCCTTCCTATTTTTCCTTATCACTCAACCACACTCCAGGTCTCTATATTGGCTGGCGCTGCCCCCATTACCTGTGGGACTGTTTCCGGATTGGGGATGAATCCAAGTGCTTTTGTGGACACTTGTTGAGGGAACACCACATCATTTCAGGTAAGGCAGGACTGACCAGCCCCTGTCGGGTGTGGAGCGATAACTGTACTCTTCCATGTCTTGGGATGATGTTGGCGGGGAGGGGAGGAGAATGTTCTACTGGTTAGGGGAGGGGGTTATCATGGGAAAGCTGGTTCAACCCTACTACCCCACCCGCATTTCCATAGACATATCCGTGCCCTGCAGTGTGGGCCAGTGTCGCTGCCTCCTGTTTTGCTTTATCCCATCACGCCCAGAGGAGGTGGGTGAATTCTGGCTCAATAGACGGGCCACGTTTGATCCCAAGGCCTGGAGGGCCCAATGCCGCTGCAAACATAGCCATGAAGACCACACAGCTACCGGGTCCCACCCCTGCAGGCACCATGGTATCTTCTAGGGCAAGGGGAGTACAGAGGGGTGGGTACAGGTGATAGGGAGTAACAAATGGTTTGGGAGTGAGGATGGGAAGCTGGTAGGAGAGAGGTGGGCATCTGGTTGGTGGGGAAGGGTTAAGAACACAGTCAACTCATGGAGAAACCCCAATTTCCTATACTCTTCTTGGCTTGCTCCAGGCTGTTGCTGCAGCTGCTTTGAATCTAATTTCCTCTGCGTGGCCTGTGACCGGCGCTGGGAGGAACATGAGACTTTCTTTGAAACTGAGGAGACACGGCGACGAGGAGGGAGGCCTTATGGTAAGGGAGCAGCCTGGGCCAGGGGCCATTTTAGGGTCCCTAGTGAGAAGGTCAGGTAGGAAGTCGCTCCCACGCTCAACAATTCCTCCAGGACTACCTCGCCCACCCCACTCCCAGTACTCCATACCTGCCCTGGTTTCTACCCCCAGGAGCAGACTATGTGCCTTTTGCAGAGATGCCTGCCCTCCGAGAAGCCATCCTCAGCAACTCTGACTTCAAGGCCCTAAAGAAGCAAGGGACCTCTGGCCATCCCTGCTCCCACCCTGCGCCCCCTGGACTCCCTGGCCCACACAGCCCCCAGTCTGGCCCAACATCTGATACCCACACCTGACCCTTTCACCTCTGTTCTTCCCTCCTCTAGGGTCAGACACCGTCAACACATGGCGCAGGCCTTTGTGAGCCTGGCCTACGTCAGCAATAAAGGGGAAGCCACTGGAATTTGACCTGGCTCTGTATGGGCTGGTAGAGCCCAGCCCAGGGACTGATACCCTGGCACCTGGGGTTGGCATTTATTTATTGGGGGTGGGAGAATGCACAAGGCAGGAAAGATGCTGGATCCAGGCATCTGCCTCCAGCATGCCTACATTCAAGCTGCCGGCTCTGACATCAGAAGGAAAGAGTGGTTTCCAGAAAGCCAAGGAGGGAGGGAGTTTCAAGAAGGATAGAGTGGTCAGTAATGTTAGATACAGCTGGGGGTTCCAGTAAGATAAAGACTGAAAAGTGTCCATTGGAGTTTGCAATAAGGAAGTCTTTGGGGAATTCAGAGTTGAAATTTTGGTGCTGTAGAGACAGAAAGCAAACAGCAGTGAGTTTGAGGAGTCTCTTCAAGAAACTTGAAAGAGAAGAGCAGAAGTAAAGTCAGGCAATATCCAGAGGGAGGTGTGGAATCAAGCATTTTTTTAGGAAGGAAAAATCTTTGTAGCATGAGAGTAGAGAAAAAGACCTTCAAGTATGCAGAAGAGAGAGGAGAGATGCCTGATGGAATGAAATCCCAGAGATGGAGGGAGGAGATGAAATCTGGAAGAAGAAATACTGCTTCCTAAGATCAAGAGGAAAGAAAGGGTGGAAGCCTCGGGGAGCAGGATCTTGTGGAAGTTTCTCTCTGATCACTTTTATATCCCCTGTAAAGTAGGAAACAAGGTCAGTTGCTGGTGGGGGAGGAGAGGGATGAGTGGAGTGTAGGAGGCAGGAAGAAATGGGTGAAGGTTTGGGAAGGCTAATGTGGAGACTGGGAGAAAACCTGACCAGTGGGTAGCCGAAGATATAGCTACGGTTGGAAGCAGGAACCTAGTCAGAGAAGCCAAATATTTAGATTAATGGGCATTGGTGGGACGGTGTCAAGGAGGATGATTGGGAAAATAAGACAAAAGAAGGCATGAGAATGTGTAGGGAGTTGACCATCCAGAAAGGGAAAGAAAGTGAAGTCAGGAAACAATTAACATTGAAAAAAAAAAGAAGCAGTCAAAGGAATAGAAATATCTAACAATGTCCAGTGGCAGATATAGTGGGAGAGATAGAAGTTCAGGAGACAGTGATGAGAGCCTGCAAAGCATTGCAGCTTTCAGATGATGGCAGCTGAAGGCAACAACGACGGCTTAGCATACAGAAGACTGTGGGCCAGGGGCCAAAATCAGTGCAATACACGAGAGACTAGAAGGTCCATAGATGACTGTTTGAAGAGTAAGAGATTCTGATACTAATGAGCTCTGTGGCCCTAGACAAGTGATTTATATTCTATAGGCTCAGTTTCTGGATCTGCAAAACAGAATAATATTCTGGATGCTGCCTTGTCTCAGTGAGAACCGAAAGAATCAGTTCAAAGTGCATTGTAGTCACCTACTCCTCCTGGCTGGTTTCCTTCCTCTTCCTAGATCTCAACTCCTCTTATCTCCTGCCCTTCTTCACAGCAGTTCTAGGGGCTCCTGCTGTCCTGGAGACACCACAGAGAACTACAACCTCTGGGTCATAGACAAGAGGCCAGTCTACATTTCCTCACATTGAGGGAGGCCATCTATCCTTCCAAAGGAAGGAATGAAGCTTGGACCACGGGGACCCCTGGGGGAAATCACAGGGTCAAATACCTGCCCTTTGGAGGAGAAAGGACTTTCTAACAATAATATAGCTATGTAAAAAGAGATCATACTATCTCCAGAAGTAAAGAGCAACACCTCACTGGTTATATGTAATTAGCATCATGATAAACATTTGCCTAAAACTAATTCAACTAATAACAGTATGAATACTCATTCAAAGAAATATTATGCAGCCATTACAAAGTATATTCACATAGGCTATATAATATGAAAAACTGACTATAAGTGGAAGACTAAGAAAATGAATACAATATTGAATACATATTTATATATGTATTGTATATTATGAAAAGAAATGCAGGGAAAACAAATGTTAATCTTTCAACAACTATTGAGCACCGAAATGTGCTATAGGCTAAAAAATCTAAAGACACAGTGGTAACTTGCCCTATATATTTAGCGTCATACTAAAACTGATGTGGTGTCTGAGTACATAAGCATTTTTTACAGTTTCTTATGTCAAAAAAATATATTCCAGTAGAGCAAAATACACTTCTGACCTATCCATGAAGCATTCCCCTTCTCGTATGTTAGGCAGGCACAGAGCTAAGCATATCACATACGTTTTCCGATAGGAAAAGAACACTGGATACATACTCTTTTGTTTGGTGGTAGTGCAGGAGCAAAAGGCCATCCCCTCCAACATAAAACATGCAAAAACTGCGCTGAAAGCAAACTGCAGAATTCTTATTCTATGAAGTGACTGTTAACGCAAACATGACATTAAGGCGGAATTGCCATTAAACGAGTAGGTTAAAATGCTTGAAATGTTCAAAGGGCTGCAACTCCCCTTTATGGAAAATGCTCGCTATTTGACAAATAAGGTTCTTAGACATCGACTCCACCAGTTACGGAAAAAAAAGTAGAACCCGGTGCCAGCGTACCTTTAGCCCAGCCCTTCCTGCGCCCTCCACCCGCCCTCTTTCTTCCGCCACTCCAAGGCCTCGCACAGGCGCGCGCGGCGGTTCCCCGGGGCCAATAATCGCCAGTGGCCTCGAACACCGCCCTCCTCCTGGCCAATGAAAAGGTCGAAAAATTGGGGGAGTCCTTGTGCAGCAGGTGACCGAGCCCCGCCCGCTTTCTCCACAGGGTTGGGTATGGGAGCCTCAACCAAAGCAGAGCCCTCATGTATCAGATCCCATTGGGAGAAAAACCCCACCTCTATGTCTCTTAATCCTTGCAAGGGAGTGAAAAATTATAGTGAAATTAGTTAGGGGGTTCCATGGAAAAGGAATTTTCACCCTGATCAGAAGACAATGCCAATGGAGTGGAAAAATCACACACACACACACTCAGTTGGCAGAAGCCGATAGGATGAAAATAACCCGCCTCCAAAGTGGCGGCGGGGGCAGCGGCCTGAAGAGCGCCACCCCCTGGGCTGCGGCAGGCGCCGACCCCTCCCCCGGCGGCGCGTAGCGCCTGGAAGCGCGGCCCAGTGGGAGGGCGGGCCCCGCTCCCGACCGCTGCCGGAGCCAATGGCGCTCCTCACCCGCTTCCCCTGACGGCGCCAGTCAGCCGGTGGCGTCGGGGCTCCACCTCCCGCCCGCCGCAGAGCCCGAGCGCTGGTGTGCGTGGAAGGTGCCCGCGGCCGAGGGGAAAATGGCGGCGGCCGTGGCGCTGGCCGCTGGGCTGCGCTTGGCGCGCAGGGCGGTGGCTGCCGCGGGGCCGCGGGGGGCGCAGGTGAGAAGTGGCCGCGGGGAGGGTGACCCGCGGGCTCTGACGCCCTCCGGGACCCGGGGCCGCGTTCCTCCCCGGCTGCGGAAGACGCGCGCAGCCCTGTGACCTCTCGGGGCCGGAGCCCGAGCCCGCTACGGTGGGCGCCGACACTCCGGAGGTTCAGGCTCTGGGCTGTGCGGTGAGGTCGGACTGGTGGCCCCCGCAGCCTCCCCGCGGGAGAAGCGAAGTGGAGATGACTGACACCCTGCACAGACCCGGGAGCCGAGATCGGGACGGGTTACTGTAGCGGCTGCTGCGTTCTCCACCTGCCTGGAGCCCCGCTTACGGGCGCCTGCCTGGACAGCCTCCTCGGTGCCCCCTGAAGGAAATGAGCATTTACTTCTCCGGGTTAATCTTTTGCCTACCACCCCTGTTCCCCCCTCCTCCGGCTCCTTGCCTTCTGATGAGCACTAGAGTTAACCTCTCGTCTAACCCTTTCCAAAGCGACTCGAGGGGTCAGAGAAATCTAATTCATCCCCGTCCCTTCACCACTATATTAGCTTCATTCAGCCTTCTATTCCCTGGACAAGTGGAACTTCCCTACTCCAGCCCTCCGGGAGTTGAGTTCACGTACTGAACATTTCCTTCCACTGGCTCAGGAACTAGAGTTACAATCCACTTTTTAAGAGGTCAAGTGTGACACCCAGATTAGGAATAAACTGGTGTCAAACAAGGCAATTGCTTTAAAACCTGAACAGAACAGGTGACAAATCTTAAAGATCAGAGAACAAAGAAATAGTGAAAACAAGATGAGAGGAAATGAAAAGCACTCCAAGTAGTCCTGAGATGGGGCAAGTTAAAAAAGGAGTGGGAAGGGTGGGGGGAGATGCACATCATTCCTTTATTTTATACTCGAAACCAAGAGAAGATGTTTGTCAGGGGTAAAATAGGAAATAGCACTTAGTCTCTAAACTCATATTCGAGATTCTTTCCTGTGAACAGTGCTAGATCCCCTAGATAGGTTAGGAACAGAATCAGTTATACTTATGAATCCTTAGTTGTGATATTGCCTGTTTTCTAACAAGGCCCAACACCATCTGGCCCTGTGCTCTGCTACTGCCGCTCTGAAATTCAGGACCTTTTGCCTTGGGTAGGAATCACTAAAAGGTTCTTAGAGGGGTGAAGTTAATGAGTATCAGGACATGGCTCTCTGGCAGCCCTGACTGAGTACATACAAGTATTACCAATTCCCAACCTTGGGTGTGTCTGACCCACCTTCAGGTACGTGGAGCTGCATGTGCGAATGATGGGAATGAAGTGGCCAAGGCCCAGCAGGCAGCTCCTGGGGCAGCAGCCCCAACCATATTTTCCCGGATCCTGGACCGAAGTCTCCCAGCTGACATTCTGTATGAGGACCAGCAGGTGGGGTGCCCTTAGGATCCACCCTCCCAAGGAATTTCATAGGCAACCCCTCAAAGATACCATCTTGCCTGTTGGAAGTAATGCAGTGGCCTCTGCCCTGTCACTGCCTATGATTTGTCCTTCCTCATATTCCCAGTGTCTTGTGTTCCGTGATGTGGCTCCTCAGGCTCCTGTGCACTTCCTGGTCATTCCTAAGAAGCCCATTCCTCGGATTAGCCAGGCTGAAGAGGAAGATGAGCAGGTGGGGAGAATGACCAGGGCGTGGCCAGGGAGTGGGGGGCTGGGCTCAGCTAAAGGTTTTGCTCCTTGTGAATGATGCCACCACCTCCCTCACTTCTCCCTATAGCTTCTAGGACACCTACTCCTTGTGGCCAAGAAGGCAGCAAAGGCTGAGGGTCTGGGAGATGGATACCGACTTGGTGAGTGGCTTTTGGCCCATGTGCCCCTCACCTTAATATGATCATCAGTCTTCGGCCTTTCCCAAAATCCTGACCCCCTAACTCCAAGCTCCATTTCAGTGATCAACGATGGGAAGCTGGGTGCACAGTCTGTATATCACCTGCACATTCACGTACTTGGGGGCCGACAGCTCCAGTGGCCTCCAGGTTGAACCAACCAACTGACCAAGAACCCCAGACTGGATTGGGGGGGGGGGGAGGGAAAAGGACCCTGTGTTGCTAATAAACCTGCTCTATCCAACTCTGAATCCCTGTCTTAAATATATAAAGATATATACCACAAAGAGGAAAGAAAATTAATCAAGGCTACGATCCGCCTTGAGTGAGAGACACTAGAGAGGCTTAGCTTGTGGTTAGAGCAACAGTTGCCAGCATATTTATGAGCGCTCATGACTATTGGTGCACCCTGGTTCAAACTTCTAGAAAAACAGCAATCGGAATGAGGCTGAATGAGTAGGGAGAGGCTGGCTCCCAGGAGTAAGTTTGCTCAATCCTGGCCCTTATTTGGAGGCCAAACCAGATTCTAAGGGGAACTGGGGGTTAAGAGGGAGGAGGTGTCACTGTGAGGAGTCTATGCCTTCTACTGGAGGAGAAGCAATCACACCTAAAAAAAAAAAAAAAAGGTGTTACCCTTTGACTACTACACATCTCAGTTTTGCATTTAAACTTTTGTCTGTTGTATTTTTAGCCTTGCCCAATTTTGAAAACACCCTCCTCACGTTTGAGACTGAACCAAGGTGAAGCTACTGTTTCCCCTCCACAAACACACCAGGAGGCTTTTGCTTTTGATTTCATTGCTCTGTACTTGTCTCCAACATATCTGCATAAAGAACCACCCTTAGAAAGCCTCAAAGAATCATGCTTGTGTTTAGAGAGCGACGCCTTAGGCCAGCGGAACCTAAAAGACCAGCTGTGGCGGAATGGAGTCCTGAGGGGAAAGCAGGCCTACTAGACCGCCCCAGGTTGAAGACTTCCGCCCCAGGTTGAAGACTTCCGCCCCAGGTTGAAGACTTCCGCCCCGCAGCGGACTCGCCTCCACCCCCACCCTCCACGTCCGCCCAGCTGCGGTCTGCGCAGGCTCCCGGAATTATTTGCCGTCTCTATGGCAACGCGGTAGCTAGTGTCTGAAGATGGAGAGTAACCCGTCTACCGAGGAAACGGAGTCGCGGTGAGAGCTGCAGTTCTGGCAGGTGTAAAGGGCCAAGGAAGGTCTGCTGACTTCCCCGGCTGTGTTTTTGACAACTCTGACAGTTTCGCTTTCTTTCAGGTCTTTAGAACTACAGCCCAGCTCCGGAGACCCGTGGTCCACTTCGGAACCGTTTCCTTCTTCAGATGACGGTGCTAGGTCTGCCCTGGCAGCCGCAACCGCAGCAGCTGCAGCGGCTGCATCTGCGGCATCAGCTGCATCTGCGGCATCAGCTGCATCAGCGGCTGCAGCTGCCTCCACCGCCAAAGCAGCTGCACAATCTACAAAGACACCAGGTCTCTACTCTCAGCTCAGCCATCTCACCCAGCCCTCTTCTGACAGTCTACTTGAGGAACCCTCCACTGAATCCAGCTCTACCCACAGGATAAGCTGTGAGAATCTTGGCTTTGAGCCCGTCTGTGTTTCCGGTGTTGCTCAGGACCCGTGTACCACAGCTGACCTCACCGCTAGCTCTGTCCCTGTTCCTGGCTTTAGCTCCGGACCTGTTCCTGGCTCTGGCTCCGGTCCTGTTCCTGGCTCTAACTCTGGCCCTGGCGGGAGCTCTGGCCCTGACTCTGACCCTGGGCCTGGTCCAGGCTCTTGCCCTGGCCCTGAGCTCTGCCCCAACACTCTTCCAAGGTTCAGAAGCCTCGGGAGAGAGCTGGTCCCTGATTATGCCACCTGGAATGACCACAGCAACTGGGATCCTCAGAAATCACCAAGCTGGAAATTTTTGCAAGTTCCAGAACCTGGTGCCCGAGGGCTATGGAAGCCCCCAGAGGTTGAAAGGAAATCTAAAGTGCTCTCTGAAGTATTGCCACGGGGCCACTGCCTACTCTACAACTGGGAAGAGGAGGTATTAAGGTTTTGGCCTGCTCCCTTTTCTTGATATTGCCCTCAGTTTCCTGGGGAAAGTTCGTGATGAGGGTGTGTACCAGAAAGGACATAATGGTCACTTAACTTGGGGCCCACAGAGAGCCACCAACCACCTGGATCAAGTGCCAAGCATGCAGGATGGCCCTGAGAGTTTCTTCTTCCGACATGGACACCAAGGACTGCTGACCCTGCAGCTACAGTCACCCATGCCCTCCATCACCACCCAGAAAGATTCATACCAGTCCCCAGGAAACCTCTACCGGCCACTTCGAGGTATGACATATGAGTAGGAGGACCAGATGGAGTCCATTAGTCAGAGAAAAAAAAGGAAGGAACTTCCAGTGGGTCTGTGGATTGTCCAATGGGTGTAAGGGCAGAAGAGCAAGATTTCCCTTTCTTTATCTCAAATTCGTTTCTTCTGGGCCTGTTCCTTCACCAGTCTCCCACTCTCTTCACTTCTTACCCTTCCACAGGGAAACGTGAAGCCAGGCTTGAGATGCTACTGCACCACCAGATCTGGTGAGAGGCTGGGTGAAGGGCAAGGGGAGGGGGAAGACAAAAACTGGGAGAGATTGGCCTTGACTTCCCTTAGGGCTATATAGTAAAGAGGTCCAGAAAGAACAGGAATCCACAAGGAAGCTTTTTGAGGTCGAATCAGTGACACACCATGACTATCAAATGGAGCTGGCACAAGCAGGGCCTCCTGCCCCCACAAAGGTGAAAAGCCATCTCACCCCACATACACCTCTGGGTTCTGATGGGGTATGGGAAAGCAGCAGGCCCAGAGGTTGAGAGAGTGGCTAAAGGTTAAGAGTCATTCAGTAGCTCTCCCTCACAGCCTCATGACTACCGTCAGGAGCAGCCTGAAAGCTTCTGGATACAGAGGGCACCACAGCTACCGGTACGTAAGTGACTAGGTGTTGGGAGTGGGAGAGAAGGACAGAAAGAGGCTGTTCTGTCTGTCTGGGTGGGAAGGGGGTGGGGGTGGAACAGGAGCAGGATCCATCCTCATTCCTCATTCTGGCACTCTTCCAGGGTGTCAGTAATATCAAGACACTGGACACACCATTCCGGAGGAACTGCAGCTTCACAACACCAGTACCCTTATCCCTGGGGCAGCCTTTGCCCTATGAACCTGAGAATTACCCCCATCAATTGGGAGAAATATCTTCCCTTGCCTGTCAGGGAGGAGGGCAGTGTGGGAGAGGAGGGAGAACTACCTCTCTCTAAGGATTGGCAAGGGAGTGGTGGTATGGAATATAGGATCTATTTGTACTGGTGAGGTGAGGAAGAAGTTAATTCTATCTGTACTTGGTGAGGAGTCTTTCCATAAAAGATTATCCCTCATTCTGATACCGTTAATTCAGTGATTTTCTAAGAGTCACCATGCCCATACCCTGTAACCTCCTTTCCTTGGAGTTGCTCCCTACCCCAGACTGTGATGCCATGATTGTTTTGTTGTTTTATATTTGGCCAAAATATTCTGGTTTAGATACAGATATTTACAGAAGATAGGGAGGGAGGGGGCCAGGCCACAGAGGGGCAGGTATATATACAAAGCTGAGCTGCAAAGGGCAACAACTTCCTTAAAGGTAGAAGTTTTTGTGCACATTGGTTTCCACCTCATATAACAATGTCCATTTCTGGTATGTGGAGAGATGGTGGCCACTGCCCACCTAGGTACCAGCAATAGGAATCTGACTTGGGAAGAAGTTTACAGGAGTCCAGCAGGTCCTTTCCGCTCGCCTAGGAGCCAGTAAGTTCGCATTTTTCCTTTTCCCTGAAAGTGGAAAAGTAGAGATAATTCAGACTCTTTTGTGTTAGCTCCTTTATCTCCCCCTCTTCCCCTGTAACTCCCATAATCACTTTCCATTACTCCCTCCCCATGGCCTGCCATCACCTTCATTTCCACATCCCCCCGAAGCTCTAGCTGGAAGCATCCTAGCTCATCCAAGGCATCCTTGGTGGTAGAGGAGACATGGATCTTCAGGGCTGGGGAGGGATGGGGGCAGGTAGTGGAAAGAAGAGTGAAAGAAAAGGCAACAGAAACATTGGTGGTATTGGTGGGAGCTTTACCCAACCAATCACCTCTCAGGAGGCTCTCAATCTCCCCAAAGCACATTCACAGGAACTAAAATACCCACTCCCAACCAAGGACAGGGGCAGTTAGGAACTGTGTTGTCCCAAGTTGAGAGATCTGGAGGGACTCTGAAAACAAAAGAGCAAGACTGAGGCTGAGACTGGAGTTGAGGGCTCATGTCTCACCTTGACCATTGGACTCCATTCGAGAAGCAGTATTTACCGTGTCTCCAAAAAGACAATAGCGGGGCATCTTCAGGCCAACAACCCCAGCACAGACTGGCCCTATTGGAAACAACTAGGTTGGGAGAGCTTGGGAAGGGTGTGGACTAGTGCCGGAGGGAGAGTCAGCCTTACCAGTATGGACCCCTATGCGTAGCCTCAGCTGGTCATGGGGTCGGTGGCGGATGCGGAAGGAAGAAACTGCATCCAGTAATGCTAGGGCCATCCGAGCAATTTCCGGGGCATGACGTTGACCATTTCGGCCCGGGAGGCCAGATACCACCATGTAGGCATCTCCAATTGTCTCCACCTGATTGGAAGGGGGATTAAGAGGTCAGTGGGAATGGGAAAAAGTAGAAGGAGAAAAGGTGGATACCAGTATGAGTCATCCTGACAGCCTGGGAGGCCAGAATATGGACTGGAAAATAAGTGCCATGATTCTGAGAGTCTAGGGGAAAGGGGGACTTCAGAGGGATTTTTAAATTCTCCGGCCCCATCCCAGTCCCGGTGAATACTCAGCAAACACTTCTTGAATGAGGGAATGCCCAGTCTGCAACAGGACATGGACAAATAAGCTCTCTTATCAGGACACAGGAAGCAAGAAAACAGGGCTAAATTAAAGAGCACAGAATGCTGGCAAGAAGGTAAAGCAGGCCCCATGAAATGGTTCTCAGACAGCTCACACTGTGAAAGGGGAAAAAAGCAGGCCCTTGATTTTGTTTACTGTAGCTATGTAAGAAAACATCCTTGTTTTTAGGAAATACACTGAAGTATGTAAAGATAAAGGGCTACTATGTCTGAAACTTAACTCTCAAATAGTTCAGAAAATAATTAGATAGATATAGACAGATGATAGGTTGTTTTTTTTTAATAAAGCGAATGGGAAGCAGTTGGGTACCCACTACTACACGAGAGGTCCTGGGTTCAGTTCCCAGTGCCTCCTGAAAAAAAGGAAAAGGAAAAGGAAATGAGCAGACAGAGAGCACACAGTACACAATGAACAGACACAGAGAGCAGACAGTGAGCACAAACAATGAGGGGGGGATTAAATAAAATTAATCTTAAATAAAGCAAATGAAGAAAATATAAACAATTGGTGAATCCAGGTAAAGAGGTCATGGGAGTTCTTTGTTACAGTAATAGCGGAGATGGTAAAGTAAGCCCAAAGGGAGGGGAAAGGAAAGGATATTTATCTGCCATGTGCACAATGTTAGGCACTTTTCATACTACAAACCAACTATTCCCAATTTATAGATAAAATAACTTGAGGCTCAGGGAGAGTCTGTTATTTGCCCAAGGCCTCACAGTTAGTGACAAAACCAGTATTCAGAACCAGATCATTTTTACTCCAAAGCACAATGAAGTCTACCCTCTGCCAACTCAATAACTTCACCAAAAACTCTATACCAGTTTTTTTTTCATAACCTGCCCCTCACCCCCAACAAATCTTTCTGTACCCACATCTTGTCTGACTCTTCCATATCTGAAGGGAATGGAGAAAGAGGTATAATGGAAAGGCTGTATTTACACCCCTAGGCAAAGATGTGGCAGATAGGGGCTAAAGCTTGGGTAATGATGTTTCTGATCAGGGAAGCCTAAGTGTTCACCAGAAATCAGACTGAAATGTACAGTTGTAGTGCAAGCACAACATTTATCTACAAAGAGCACTAGGATGCCAGAGATCCAGGGGAGAAAACCCACTCTGAAGTGGGGAAGGCTTGTGTGGTATAGGGAAACAGGTTTTTGAAGAGGTCTCAGTAGAAGCATAGCCCCAGCTCTCACCTTGTAGACGTCAAAGTTGTCAATTATGGCATCAAAGCAGGTATACAGGTCATTAAGAAGTGTCACCACCTGACAGGGATGGGAAAGCAGAGGCCCTGAGACTTGTGCTCAACTTTCTAAGGTTTCTCAACCCACAAGCCATAACAAGTGTGGGAACTCCAGAACAAACATCCTCCCTATTATCAAGGACCCCTATGCACCAATGAAACTCCCCCAGGTCCCTATCCCACTCCCCACCTCTCACCCATGGCTCTCACCTGCATGGGGGTGCTCTCTGCCGACAAGGCTGTGAAGCCAACTATGTCACTGAAGTAGATGGTGACACTGTCAAAGGCCTCAGCCTGTACAGTCTCTCCCCGTTTTAGCTGCTCTGCCACTGAACTAGGAAGCAAGGGAGAAGTCGGAGCCTCACTCAGCGAAAGAGGATGGGAGGTGGAGAGAGAAGAAAGGGGTATATGGCTGGAGCAGGAATGAGCTCTAACATGAAAGCTAAACTTTGTGGAGGAGAAGGAAGGTGTCTGGGAAGACATTATGGTCTTGGGCAAGATAAGCTGCATAAGTGGTGGAGGTTGGGCAGGGATCCCTGGAGGATGGGGGCTAAGTGTTTCAAGTTAGAACTGTCTTACATATACTTGCTGGAACAAGGGCATGGTACAGCAGTGTCCTAAGGAGGAAGGGATAGGAAGACAGAAAGAAGGCAGCAAAGCTTATTTGGAGACAGAATAAGCCCATAGCCAAAAAGGCTCATTGTGGCAATATATAATTTTAAAAATAGTTTTCTACAGGCTGGGAAGTGAGTTCTCAGGAAGTCAATAAGGCAGAACCCAGCAGAGCTGAATTCCAAAGGAAAACTCAGAAAGGGGTCAAAGGTCTCACTGGGGTAGAATCTGGTAGAGCAGAGCCTCAGCCTTGCGTTTCTCCTCCAGGTAAGCTTGTGTGCGTTCCTCCACCAGTTTCTCCAGATTATTGGCATACTGCTCCATGCGCAGCAAGAGATTGTCCAGTATGCTGGTGCCACCCTCTCTGGGGGGAAGGCCAGGATATGGTACCTGCTCCACAATTCCCAGAACTCCCAGGACCTTCTCCCCCAACACACCTGGTCCCACCAGCCCCACCTCATCCTCCCAGACTGATGAGGCTTCTATCCCTGAGGAGCCCCTGTCCCTTGGTGCCCTCTCACTTGTTAAAGCGGCGAATGAAGCCCTTAATCTGTCCAAAGTCTGGCCGCTCGGCTGGGTCTTGGGCCCAACATCGCTCCATCAGTAAAACTAGCTCTTCATTCAGTTGGGTCCGGTCAATGCTTGGCCGGAAATAGGGCCGCTGGCCATTTCGGACCTTCTGGACAATCTCTGAGGGTAATAAAGTGTTTGGATGAAAAACAGGGCCCTTCAGGTAAAAGAGATTGTGGGTAGTGGACTGACTCTCACCTTTGGGGCTGAGGTCCAAGCCCTCTAGGTAGAAAGGACCACTACGAAGTGCTATCTCCTGTAAGATGATCCCAAAGCTATAGACATCAGCCTTCTGCATGCCTGTGGTTGGCAAGGAGTTCCCACTGAGCACTTCGGGGGCAGTCCACAGTTTCTCTGAAAAGAAGGAACAGTCTGATCAAGTCTCTAAAATAGGGCTCCCCCCTGCCCAACCAGGCTCATTTCCATAATATTCCCCCATGATACCATCACCCCATATCCCTCTCCCACCCTCCCTAGATGGAGATGATCAGGACCAGAGAAACAGTATAAAAAGTGGGCAGTGGGGGAAGGGCCTCACTGGCATAGAGAGCGTGGCTGTCATCAGGCTCAGCAGTTGATCGGAAACTGGCCAGGCCATAGTCTGTGATTTTGAGCACAAAGCGACTATCCACCACACAGTTGGAGGACTTGAGACTCCCATGGGATGCAATAATGCTATTGTGGAGAAAGGCCATGCCCTGCAGGATACAGATCAAGTCATGGGATTGGATTATATCAGATTGGGATACCCGCCTCTACAGCATGAGAGTTAGCTGGCTGTCTAAGGAGTTTGGGACTATAAGAACAATCTGATTTTAGAAAGCATCCTTTGCATAGTTTCTACCCAAGGAAGCATGCAGAATAGTAGTCATCCCTCTTTGGTACCATAAGCAGTGCATAGGCACCCAGGCACTAGGAGAAATACTTAGGAGGAGGGAGAAGGGCAGCTATCAGTTACTACCCTGGAAAGGGCAGTCAATCTTCTGGGTAGTAAAGGCAAGAGAACTGTGCAGGTGAACTCCAAGAATGACATACCACCCATGGTGGCCTCAAATGCATAGAAACTATGGAAAAATGTGGCTTGAGACCTAGATGTCAAGAATAGTCAGATACACCAAAGAAGAAGAACCGTTGTAAACACTAATGCATAACCATGTGTTGGCAGGCAAGTCAGGGTGGAAGAGGAATATGATCACCTAGAGGGGATGCTGGGCCAGAGAAAAAGTGGAGAAAATAGGATATAAGAAAAATGGACAGAAGAAGGAGATAGCTACCAAACCAATGCAGAAACCTGGAACTTCTAGCCCTACAGGCCAGAGAAGAAAGAATCTTTGCCTATGAGAGACTATACGTCAGGTCCCAAGAGGGCAGAGTGGTGAACTACCCAAGTCAGTTCAGGTGGGACAGAAAAAGGATAGAGCACTCTATAACTCCAAATATCTCTGTCTAAGTGAACCTAAGCAATTCATAACTCCAGTCTCAGTGAACTCTTCATTTTTATGCAGTAAACCTTTGATATCAACGAAATCTTTGGGAATCTCCAAATGTGTGAACACATAAATGATTAGGTTTTGAGCTTTGTTCTAAATCACTTTTCCATCAAATCATTTCTCTGTCAAGCGTCATTTTTTCTTATATCATTACACCCTTTACCTAATATTTTCTCTCATTCAATGGCAAACTTTCACCCGCAAAATATATATATATTTTTTTTAATAACTACATGAGAATTAGGCAGAGAAACCAAAGCTAGCTTCAGGTGGTGATGTGAGGTAATCCATTAGGCTTATTCCTTGGCTATCACTTGCTTCTAAATATCTGTCCAACTCATGCAAGTTTCAAATTTATACCTTAGCAAATTCATGGACCTCTGGGTCACTTGAAACCTAGTATATTATATCAGAAGATACTAAAGGTTTGGTATAATTTTCCTAGCTTTCTCTTAGTTTTACTAGTAAATGTTCTTTTTTTTTTTTCAGTTTTTCTAAACAAAAGAGCAGGCATACCAAATAGTAGTCAGAAAGGAAAATGATGAGAGGAAAAACAGGATATAAATATGTTTGGATACCCTACTCATCTTTTCTCTGTCAAGGAGTTTTAATACATGTTCCTGGAGGTGAAAGACATGATGGAGAGAGCTCTGAGATATCTAGAGCAGGGAAACAAAGATTCTTTACAGGTGTAGGACTTCCTGTGAGAGATAAAAAATCCTTACCCCCAATTACAAACTCCAATCCATTTGTTTACCCATTATTATTCAATGATAGGAATAAGAGGAAATGGAGAGAATGGGATTTTGAGAGGATTCAGTGGAGAGAAACATTAAGCAAAGATGGAAAAAATGGAGGCATTTTAAAGTGGATGAGCTCTCAAGAAGAAATAGGGAGGACTCACCTTAACAAGGTCATTAATAAGTGAATAACGAAACATCCAGTCCAAGTTGATGCTGTCATTTTCCAAAATATCCTGGTAAATGACATGGAATAGAGAACATGACTGTCCTGGTCCCACTAGCTCTCACCTGGCACAGAGTCAATGTAACTTTGGGCCTATCCCCCACCCCGCCATAGTCTCCTCCATCAATCCCTCACTTGTAAGCTCCCACGAGGACAATACTCAGTGACGATGCAAATGTTGGGGGGGTCTATGCAGGCACCAATGAAGCGAGTGAGATGGTTGAATTGAACATCTCTCATCTAGCAGAAAAACATAATGGAAAGAAAAAGAGATAGGAGGGATCTAAAAATTACATACAAAAACCTACCACTACATGAGAGGCCCTTTCTCTCAGTTGTACCTTCAACTTAAAATCATTTATAAATAAGCCTTCAAGGCAATTTTCATATTCCAAATTCTTCCCCTTTTTCTTTCCCATGCCTATCTACCCCTTGTCCTCAGCCCATGCTCTGTTACCTACATGTTTGAGTTCAAACAGAACCTGTCGGGTCAGTTCAATGCGCTTCTTATTCACATGTTTGATGGCGACAACATTTCCCTGATGGTGGGAGTGAAGGTGGAAAAATAAAATTAATATCAGACGGAGTTTCTAGATGCTAGGAATACTGGAGAACTGTGGGGGCATCCAGGAGCTCTGCTGGGCACAGAAGAGGGTGATGGGGGACAGAGGTTCATGGGATGAGGCAGGATGAAATGGTGGGGACCAGAACAAGCAGATGACTGTTCACCTTGAAGTGACCGGTGTTGGCAAAGATCTGGTATTTCCCATGGGCTGTCATGAGCGAGCCGTAACTGGATCCCCGCTGGGGCCAAGGGCAACATGGAGGCGGAAGGATGAAAGGAACATTAGATGATGGTGGCAGTGCGGGAGCTATCATTACAGGCCAAATTGCTGGGGAAGGCCCAGGGTAAGAAAGGACAGGAACTCAGAGGGAGACAGAGGGACAGCTGAGACAGGGGCTCACCAGTGACAACGTGAGGCGACTGCCTGCCCCTTTATGATAACGTTCTGAATTGCCAAATTGCAGTTCTTCCCAGCGAATGCGCCACAACATGCTAGCCAGCTCCTTCTCCAGCATGAGTTTTCTGTAAGGACTGCACACCTCAGTTGACTGGCAAGCCCAAAGCTGCCACCCCACAGGCCAACATTGGGGTTGCAGGGGCTTCTCTGCAGCTCCTGAAGCTGCAATGGTTACATCTGAGAGAGAGGACTAATGGTAAAGATGTACTTTCTACATATCTGATGCATCCCTATGCTCATTTACAAACACAGAGGTTGATGGTAAATGTTCCTTCTTAAAATAGAAACATCCATGGAAAATTCACCTTCAACCTCAGCCCCACTCAAAATCACTAGTGGTATAACCAATCTGGAACTAAAAGCTGAAAAACAACACCTTGGCCAAAAGACAACTAGGAGAAAGGCAGAAAGGATAATGCTGTTAGAGCTAAGAGACAACCGCCAAACTAAGAGAACTGCTACTCCATATCCCAGGCTATAGGGGCCACTTGACCTCAACCAGAAGGCTGTGTGGCAACGGGGAGGGGAGGAAGTAAGTCAGTGCAGCCCAGAACTCACCGGAAAATGAGGAAGCTGGAAACACCAAACATGATGAAGGTGATTCCGGTGCCCAGAGCCACAATTGCTAGAGTCGAAAGTGGAGCTGAAGGGGAGAGGGAGACCCTGAGAAAGACTGCATGGAGTTGTAAGAATGGGAAGGGTGGTGATGCTTAGGATGCAGGGAACAGACAGATTTCTTAGAGGAAAAAACTAAGGAGGGAGGGATATAGAAGTAACAGGTAAAAATATAGTAAGGGTGGGGTATTAGCGAGGGTGGAGACAAAGAATGGAAAGTAAAGGGAGGAATGATTGCACCCAGTCCCTGCACACACCCACTTTTATCACAGGATGGGTCGTCCAGGTCAAAGGCACAGGGGGGATTGTCCAAGGGGGGGGCCCCCTTCACCCAGGGAATAGGCCGTCCTGTCCACCAAATCTGCTTCTCGGCTCCTGAGTAGTGGGCTGCAGGCTGTGAGGAAGGAGAGAACTAGGCCCACAGGCCTGCTCACACCAACCTTCTCCCCAGACCCAGCTATTTTGCTGCTTTTCTCCCCAGCCTACCACCCACCCAGGATGCAGCTCCAGCAGAGAAGATAAGTCCCTGCCTCTAGTGCTTTTGATCCTGCCCACATTGAACCCTTGGAAGCTGGCTTTCGCAAAGCCCACACTCCCTTTCCTGCCTCCTCCCCCATCACCTGAAAGTCCCCAGAATCCAGGTCTCCCATGGCCCACAGGACAAAATCAGTCTCCCGGTCATTGTTCTTGTCCATAACAACCAGTCCAGTTACACCTAAGATAGAAAAGAGTACCCCTTTCTTTGAGATCTACCCTAGACCTCTCTCCTTTCCCCTTCATCCCTCGAATTATCTCATTCAGCCCCTTACCCACCTCCCTTCTTGATATATGTCTACCTCCTCCATGATGTCTGACCCCTACTAACTCGCCCTCCTGAGCCTGAGATCAGCCTCCAGCCTCCACCTGACCCTCTTCATTACCATGGTATCTTCGTCCCTGCATCTTCTCCACAATTCGGAGTCCATCTTCCCGGGTACCTCCTTCCTGTAATGTCTCGTTCAGGACTTCAGCATATAGTAGGATCCCATCGTAGAAGCACCCAGCAATGAGGTTCATCTGGGGATGGCAAATTTCAGCAGTGCTCTCCAAATATCCTGAGAAGCTCTTTCCCCAGATCCCTTTCCCATCCCTGGAGTTTCCTTCTATCACTTCTCTCTTCTGGTTTGTTTCTTCCCTCCTCTCACTCCTAAGGTGCCATCCCTACCTAACTGGTCCCTAGGAAAGAAGGAGATCTCCTGGATGGAAGGGGACAGTCCCCAAACTGGGGCTTGATGCTTGCTTGGGGTGAGGAACCCTTTCTTCCTCAAAGCCTGGCGTGACTCTCGGGAAGAGAGAGATTGACTTACCAGGGAGGGGGCCAGCTCCACACCAAAATCTTCTCGGGCTCTCATCAGCAGACGATGCTGGAATTCCTGATATTCAGGATTTGGGGGTTCTCGGTATGTGATCACCAATACTGTCTGTACCAATGGCACACGAGGGAGAGTAAGCAGGATTCAAGATGGACATTAGAAGAGGAAAGGAGGCAGGATGGGGAAACTTGAGATTAAGAAATACACGAGTGAGTCTGAAGGCTGAAAAGATACTTTGCTGAACTGTGTGTGCGTGCACATGCACAATACATCTGAGGAGAGGGAATGGCACTCCTCCATGAAAGACCAGTAAGGTTGGTTTTGAGAATGTGGAAGCTGGAAAACAAGTGAAGTCAAAGGCATCCCTAAATCCCAGCCCATTATTTTCCTGAACCCCCTTCCACCAGCCAGGCTTTCCTGGCAGGCCACCACGGCTCTCACAGCTCTCACAGCCCTTCTGTCCCATCTTCACAGGGCACCTGTTCACAGGCAATACTGATCAACAAACCCTCTCTAAGGTGTTAGCTGCTGTTGATGTTATCAGTAAAATATTTGTATTTTCATTTAGGCCACTTGAACACAGTGCCTCAGCCCAGTGAATTTAAGAGATTTCAGGCCCTATGACCACTGAGGAAAATACTCTGAGACCACGATTCCATCTGTGAAAAGCTCTGAGTTTGTTCATTTAACTTGTGTGGATCACCTAGCAAAAGCAGCACTGCACTACAATCTTGAGTGGTCCTACAAGTCACTAAGTAACGGGCATGCGTCACAGAGACAGTCACACGCCCACACACATTTCTTAATAAATCACACATGTGGCCTCAGCCAAGCACACATCTTCCTAGCTCACAGGTCAGTGTGTCTCTCTCACCAAAGTATCCTGCTTGGCTCTCAAAACCCTCACACATTTTCCCTGGCTTGGTTGATGGACTAGCAGCCTCTGCCTCTGTGTGTCCTTCTAGCCCACACAGTCTCTGAAACCAGCCTCTGCTTGGAAAGGAAACTGGCTTCATAATGTCAGGGAAAAACTTCATTTAATACATTTTGTGAATTGTGACTTTATGAAATGATAGATTAAAATCTCACCATTTTACCAGTTTTGTGAATTCCTATCATAGAAAGTACATGTAGACCATAGAAATACTAGACATATCATATGTGATCTACTATATATCAGTTCATTCCTGGCAGGAAATAATGACATCATTTTCTAATATGCATTCATTATACTAGACTGAAGTTTAATTCAAGATGTAATTAAGCTTACAGGAGCATTTGGTTGCTTGATTACATACTTCTAACACTCTCCCACTCTCAGGCAAAATTAAAAGGCAGGGGTGGGGGAACTAAGGGTCAGAAGGGGTTCATTCAATAATGCCTGTTCTGAAAAATAAAAGAAAAATAGAAGGGTAGGACATGGTTGACAAACTATAAAAATTCAGTAAGAAAACTAGAAAAAATAAGGCTTAACACAATTTATATTTCAATAAAGTCTGATGATAATACTTTTTTTTAAACACTAAGTAATTCTCTAGGTTTGTTTGCTAGACTAGCAATCTTAAACTTTTTGGTCTCAGGATCCCTTTATAATTTAAAAAGTTATTGAGGATCCCAAAGAGCTTTTGTTTACATGGATTATACCTATTGATATTTACCATATTAGAAATGAAAACTGATGGGTTTTAAAACACAGCAGTACACAAGTACACCTTCCACAGCTACCAGAGCAATGGTGTCATCACATGTCATGTGGCCTCTGGAGAACTCTACTGTACAATCATGGAAGAACGAGAGTGACAAAAGTAAATAATATCTTAGTGGTATTTTTTAAATAGTTTTAATCTCGTGGTTCCCCCTAAAGGGATTTCAAGGACCTCGGCCCCCAGGATCTCAAGACCACACTTTGCCACACTCTGTTTTGCTGTGTTTACCAACAACTAAAATTAAAAAAAAAAACCTCCAGAGTTTCTGTGCTTACTCAGGAGCTAAAGAGAAGGTGGTAAAGGTCTCGTTTCAAGGCTGGATCCCTTGTGAATTAAAAAAAAACACAAGTAAAAGCTGCCAAAAATGGGTTTCCTAGTGGGTGGCCAGCCGGGAAGCCAGACCTAGGACAAGTGCAGGAACCGCCTGACAGCTCACCCCCACTGAGCCCAGCTCCCGGCGCCTGGAGGCGCGGTCAACAGTGGCTGAAATTGACCAAGAATACTCTCTGGATCCTTACACAGCCCTTGTTTAGTACTCAACTTCAATTCTGGCTGCCAGTGTTCCCTTCCAGTAATGGATCCCCTGCTGGTCATCTCCGTTGTGACCTCTGTCTGGGTTTCTGACCCTCCAGTCCTCAATCACCCAGCCTGGACCTCTGTACCTACTTATCCTTCTCTATCCTGCTTGATCATCTTGGTTCACAGTGCCTGCCAGCTCTATTCCCATCTAGGTAAATTCCCCAACATACCTCTTAATTCAGTTCAACAAATATGTATGAAACACCTACTACATGCTAGGCACATGGAATACAAGGATGAACATGATTGTTGTCCTCAAGCAGCTTATGGCTTAATCAGAGAGAAAAGTCTTATAAACAGACTTAATTTGAGAGCCCTCTCCACCAATACTTCGTGTCCAGTGTGAGCTGGGACCTTTTCCTTGAGCCTGATGGCCTCCTGGAAAATCTCTAGGCATCTGCGTCAAGGCCTCCTGCCTCTATTGCCACCTTCTCCAGGCTGGCCTGGTCTGGGACCCCAGTGGGGCAGGTACTCCTGAGGGGAGGCAACCACCCAACTTCCTTCACCCCTGCTCTGAGTCAGCACTGGAAAAGGATGACAGTACATTTGCCAGAGGGCATCTCATCACCCCCTTTCCCCCATCCCAAAGCCTTGGATTTCCCTCCAGCAGATTCTTGCCTTCCTATTTCCCCCTCTCGTGTTGTAGCAAAATCTCCCTCTTTATTTTTTGGTCTGAATAATACCTAAAGTGAGTGGAGAACTGCAAGTTAATTAATAGAACTGACTTAACTAACCAGATCCCTCCTTCCCCTATTCCAAGTACTAGGGACTCTTGGCTGGCAGGAATTCTCATACAAGAAAGACTAGTTCCTTCCCCCAAAAGAATACAACCTCAAGGGCTGTGGAATCCTCCCACCTGGGAGGATCACAGAGACTTCCTTGACCACACCAGCTAAAGGACAATGCCCTTGTTATTTTCTTATACCACTCTACTCTCTCCATTTTAGTAAGTTCTATGATGGACAGAGTTAAGCACAAGCATAGGAAACTCGGCCCAACCTAGGTATTCTCAGGTAAACCTGAGATTGTTTCCTAGAAGGGAAAATAACTGATCTGAGTCTTATGGAATTATGCAAGCATAATCCAGTTTGTTTTAGGCAAAAATTATAGCATAAACAAAACCTGTCCTGCCACTGCCCATGTTCAAGTGTGACAGTCACAGACCCATACTTAGGCATGCAAACAGATACGTCATTCACAGACACACACCAGTCAGTCACAACCAAATATATAATCACAGTCACATAAAACCTTACTCATTGGAGAAGAATGGCCACCCAGGTCCAGGCCGTATACACATCCATTAGAATCAAAGGATCTTAGAATTGAAAAGACCTTAAGGTCTTCCCATAAGCCACTTCAAATCCTTTTTGAAAAAGGAAGGATATGGATAAATAAATAAGAAACATTTAGGTACATAAGTTAGTGAAAAATTGGTGGGAGGATCAGGGAAAGCTTCATGAGTATGATTTGGGGAAGTAGAGATCTGGTGTGAGAGAAATAAGAGCATTCAGACAAAAAGGACAAAGAACACGAAGGCATGGGGAGAGGAAGGCCCCAGGGGTTAGGGGATTTGAGAGAGGTCTAGTTGGCTGAAGTACTCAGGTGAGTGGCACTAGGAAGTAAGACTGAATACATGAGTCAGGACCAGGCTTTAGAAAGTCTTAAATGCCATCATAAGGATGCAGCACTTTATTCTGTAGGAAATAAGTCCTTAAATATTTTGAATAGAGGAGTGAAATGAGTAGTCATGTCAATTTTCCCTACAAATTCTTTCCAAAATCCATTTCTTTCCATTCCTACTATCATTACTGTAATTCAAGCCTATATCACCTCACTCCTTTCCAAGTTTTTACCATTGGTCCTCCTGTCGCCTCATCTAATCCAACCTGAATTCTGTCACTATAATTATCTTTACCAAAAAACTGCAAGGATCCCAAATTAAGTACAAGTGCTTAATTTTAGGTTCAGAGCTCCCCTTAATCTGATTATAGCTTGACATTATTTCCTGTATCAGCTTCAAATGAACACTTCTTTTTTGTCAAGTCAGTATCTTCTTGGTGCCCCTAACAGGTCCATTCCTATCTTTTCCTCTTTGCTCAGGCCGCCTGGATGCCCTCTCCCACTCCCACACCATGAATATGACATCTGTCTTTAAAGTCACAGTAGAATTCCACTTCTTTTATAAAGCCTTCCCTAAACCCACCCCACACTGACTCTTCCTCCTCCAAACCACCGAAGTCCTTAGTGCCTGTCCCAGAACACCTAATCATCCTTTCTTGTATTTTTATTTAACTGTGCCACAGTTATGCCTCGTCTCTCCAGAAAGGTGGAAGCCCTCCCCAGGGCTGGGACTACATCTTTTTCTGAACGTTCTCTCCCACAGGAGAACTTATTACAGGCATTTAGGAAAGTCAGTGTTTGGGATCTTGGGAGATAGCCAGTCAGTCTTGAAAGTTACGTTTAAAGAGTCGCAAAGATGGGAAAGACAGGAAGAATGATACTAGACTTGGAAAGCCTCTGTTCATGTCCCTGCTGGAGCTCAGAATTCCTGTCCTTTTCCTAGGATGTAAAGTGCGGGGGTTGGGGGGAGTGCGGGGCCGTCTTGTGAGAGACAGAAAATGACCAGGGAAGCACCTCTTCCCCCTCCACTGTCAGGTTCGGCTCAAATGATACCTGAAAGGCCTCTCTGAGAGCCTGGGCCTGCTCCCGGGTGCGATTGTCCTGCCAGGGCCGGCCTGCAGAGCGCGTGGGGCCCGCTCGGAGACTCTCGCCAAAGACATCCAGGTAAAAGAAGACATAATCCCCATTGGTCAGGTTCTCTCTCTGTGCCTGAAGCAGGATCTCATGCAGCATCTCCAGAGGGCCACAGATATACACAACTGGAAGCAGGTACATGACAGAGGAGCACCCTGAGAAAGTACCCAGGTCCCCCAAATGGCCCCCCTCTCTGGATCATCTGCATTTCTTTCTTTAGCAGGAAAGGGAGCAGCACTCTAGCCTATCAACCATCCAGCAGATGCTCCCCATCCCTCCCCCTGAGATCTATATCCTAAGTACCCCCAGGCCAGATGGACCATCTGGCAGGTCAGAGCCTGACTCCAGACCCAGGAGGAAGGGAGCCATCACCCTCAAGCCCCTCCTTATCCCAGAGTCCCCCTCACCCCGCCCCCTCAACCCCATCTGTCCCTAGGCTCAAAGGCTTAGAATTTCTGCTCAGAATTTCTCCTTGTGAGTTTTACCTGTCTTTCCCAACCAAATCTGCTCAGCCCCCAAGCCCAGTTGTGGAGTCCTCACAACTTCTGTGCCACCAAGGGGCCCTGGTACCCAGGGTGGGAAGTCTCTGCTCACAGACAGGCGCACACTTCAGAGTGGTCATGAACCCCACTCACTACTCCAGGGCACTCACACTGCTCCCCAAACTCACCATTCCCCAAACCCCACATTCTCTCCTGATAAAAGCTTCGCCCCGCCTCTCTCATTCCTCGTTTACATCTGCCTACGACATCACAGGCTCCCCTCAGAATGCCTGAGCCCTCTCCCAGGGGCTCTGTCCACATGTGCTTCTCCATCCCAACCACCATCCACAGCTCCTCAAGGTCTGTCTCCATCCACAGTCCCCGAGCAGAGCTCCAGGGCATACAGCGCCCCCCTCCCCTGACCCTCAGAGAGCCCGGGCCACACTCACTGCGCCCGTTGGCCCGGATGAAGTGGGTGGCCTGCTCAGGGCCCCCTGGCTCACGGGCATACACCTGGTGCTGCACACTGAGGTTGCTGCCCTGCAGGGCCTCAAAGACGCCCTCGATGGTGAAGTAGTGAGGCCGGTCGTCTGTGCGAGCATCCAGATACAGCAAGGCAGCCCGGGCCGTCCAATTGAAGTGCCCGTGTAATGTCACTACAAACTCACCCAGCTTGGGAGCAGAGGGGCCAGTGCGCACCAGGGTACGATAATGCTCATTCTTAGCCGCAAAACCAGAGGCCACAGCACCCGCAGTCAGCAGGGGAAGATGCCAATGTGAGGCAAAGCGGGCCACCGAGGCAGCGGGGTACACGCAACCAGGGCCCAGCAGCAGGTCAGGGTCATGGTACAGCTTGAGGTCCACAGCGCGCAGTGGTGCCAGGTACTCAGAGCAGGCGCCATCTAGTTCGGAGCTGACGAACCGCAGGTCCACGGGCAGTGCCCGGCCCAGCGTCTCCACCGCTAGTGCCACAGCAGGACCCACTCGGGGCCAGGCCCAGGCATAGCTCAGGTTGTGTTCCGGCAGCACCACCGCCAGCGTCAGGTTCCGCACCCCAGGAGGACGCACCCCACCTGCCAGGGCTGCCACCACCAGCAGGAGTGAGGGCAGTGCCATGGGGATAAAGCAGCAGCCCCGACCCCCCCAGCACCTGGGGCCGCTCTGGCCTACCAGGGAGGCGCAGGCACCACCCAGCCTGGAACCCGGGAAGGCGAGCCGGCGGGGGAAGTAAGGATGAGCCAAGTTCCTGGGGAGACAGAATGTGCCGGGGTCTGCGGGGGGGGGCGGGGGGGAGGAGATGGGCGGGAGCCTTGGGCGTGGGTAAGGAGCGGCTCTAGCAGCCTAGGGCACACTGAGGACAAGGAGTAGGATAGCAGGAGAAGGAAGGGACCAAGGGGGCTTGCGGCTGGGATGGGAACAGTGAGCGGCGAAGTGGCCTGATGAATCTAGAGCTGAGAAGGAAAAGGGGAGACTGGGATGGGGTGGGGGTGGGGGCAGGCTGGCACAAAGAAACGGCCCGGGGGGACCTCACAGCCGAAGGGGGTAGGAGGGCAGGGAGCTGCGAAAAACAGGACCAAGGGGCTACGGTGGGAGGGTGCCCGCGCGGCGGAAGGGCTGGGACCATGGGCAGGCAGGGAGCGAAGCGCGGCCTGGGCCGGAGGGGAGGGAAAGGCAGGGGCAGATCTCCCCGGGAAGGCTTCTCCCGAAGCTCCCGCTAGGACTAACGGGCCCCGGGCGCCAGTCCCATCCGGAGCCGCGGCGGCCCCGCCCGTGTCCCCGTTCCTCTGCGCTCCGCTTCTCCCGGGCCCGGGCTGCCGGCGCCGCCGGCGCTTCCTCCCGCCCCCCGCCGGGGCCCCGTGCGCGCCGCTCGTCCGGGTCAGGTCGCCGCGGCCCGGCCCGTCTCCGCTCGCTGCGCCGGCGGCGGCGGCCGAGTGCGACTCCCCGGGCAGGCCGCCTGCCCCCGCCCCCGCCCGGCGCCCGCCCCCGCCCCCGCCCCCGCGGCCCCTCCTCCTCCCCTCCCGGCCCCACCCTCCGGCGCCTGCTGTCTCCCCCCGCCCCCCACCCGGGCGCCGGGGACCTCCCGGCTCTCAACGCCCCTCCCCAGTGGAAACCCGGCGCCCCCGCACCAGGGCGTCCGCTCACTCTCAGGGCCTGCCCCGGTGCCCCCATCTCCTGGTCCACCTCTCCGCTCTCTTCCCATCCCACACATGCCCACCCCCTCAGGGCCTCTCCTCTCCTCTGCCGGCGCCGCCCTTCCTAGGGTCCCCTCTCTTAACTCCCCGCACTCCCTTACTCCACTCTCCGAGGACAGTCAGGAGTCCCTAACTCTTTGGTATCTTCACTAGTCCTCCACCCTTCTAATTGCTGGAAGCCTCTGCCCCCGCGGTTGAGGCACGTCCCTTACTGGAAGAAAGACCCCTTCAGCCAAGGATATTTCACGAGTCCTTACAGAGCCCGTGGGTCTCCTTCTTCCTTGGGACTCAACCCTTCTAGCTGCCTTTTGCTGTCTCCACATCCTCTTTTGTGCCCGCCCCGTGTCCTCAGAGGCCCACCACAGCCCACCGGGCTTCACCACACCGTCTGCTCCGGGGCGAGAGCCCAGGACCAGCCTCTTCTTTCTTTTGTCTTCCTGCACAGCACAAGCAAGCACCTGATAAAGCTGATGGACTAAGCAGAACATTCGCCCCGCAGTGGAAGCCCACTGTAACCCCTCGGGTGCCGTCCCTCTCCCTTAGAAAGCCCACCCCAGGCACCCCATTTCTTGAACGCTGATCTGAACCTGAGGAACAGCTTGTGATGGATGCCATCGGGGCTGCTGGGAGGGACTGCTATGGGGCCTGGGGGAGTTTTTCTCAAACTGTCATAAAGGACAGGCACACAAACCCACTCTCCTCCCCTGCTGAGAGCCACAGTTTTTTCCCCCTTCAAGCCACTTCTCTAGAATCACAGTGCCAAGAAGTTAAGAGCTGCTGCCTGAATAAGCCTGGGGGGAGTGTAGGGAGAGGAGGGGCTCAGTTTCTCTGAGGTGAAGGCGCCACCTAGTGGTCTTTGGGGGGGAAATTAAGGACAAAGTCATTTTATTCTTAGGCCTGGTATTTATTTATTGAACCCTGGCTGCCTTGTACATGCTGTAGGAGTGAATACAAAGAAACCTGAATGATGCAACCCTTCCCTTTGAGGAGCACACCACTGGACTCTCTCAGGCTCAGAGGACAAAGGCAAGCCCCACTGACAATGTCTCCTACCCCAAGGCGAGTAGAAATGAAACCCTTAGGACAGCTCCATCTAATGTGGTGGAATGGTATCTCTAGTTCCAGGTTACCAATGCTGTTAGACAGTGAAAAGGAATTTGGGGGGAGCAGATGTGGCTCAAGCAGTTGAGCACCCACCTACTACATGGGAGGTCCCAGGTTCAGTTCCTGGTACCTCCTGAGGAAACAAAAACAAACAACAAGCAAACAGATGGGAAAAAACAACTCAAGGAAGCCAATGTGGTTCAGTGGTTGAGTGCCAGCTTCCCACATATGAAGTCCCAGTTCAACCCCCGGCCCCCAGTACCCAAAAAAAAAAGACACAGGAGCAGATGTGGCTCAAGTATTTGAGTGCCTGCCTCCCACATGGGAAGTCCCATGTTTGGCTCCTGGTGCCTACTTAAAGAAAACAAACAAGTAGACAACAAGCAAAAACAATGAGCAGACAATAAGCAAAAAAAACAAAAACAAAAACACACAGACAAACGAGACAATGAGCAAAAAACAAGTGAGGGAAGCAGATGTGGCTCAAGCATTTGTGCACCCACCTACCTCATGGGATATCCTGGATGCAGTCTAAATAAGACAAGCAAAACAGCAAGCTGGTGCAGCAAGTTGATGCAACAAGATGACACAACAAGGAGACACAAAGAGGAAACACAATGAGAGACACAACAAAGCAGGGAGTAGAGGTCGCTCAAGCAATTGAGCATCTCTCTCCTACATGGGAGGTCCCAGGTTCGGTTCCCAGTACCTCCTAAAGAGAATACAATCAGACACAAGAGAGTACACTACTAATGTACACAGAGAGCAGACAGCAAGCACAAACAACAAGGGGGAGGGGAGAAATAAGTAAATGAAATAAATCTTAAAAAAAAAAAAAAGCAGACAAAAAAGGAATTTTGTCCTAGTTGGACAAGGAAAAAAAAAATGATGAAACAGCATGGAACAACCTGAAAAGACATGGCTCTAACATTAGACACAGGATCAACCAAATAATACATGACCTTTTAAGAGCAGAGCAAAGACTAGAGTCCAGATTTCCTGGCCTCTAAGGTGGGACTCTTCACAGATGTTGTTGTGACTTATGGAACTTACAGTTTAAAGCCATGCTTACCATGTAATGACCACCAGTGACCCAGACAAGTCTCTCTGGAACACCCTTGTCCCCACTGAAGAAGCCAACACTGTTATCCAGACTCCCAGATAAGTTCAAGATGTCATTATTCTGAATATTAAGGACAACTCTTCATTATGTTCAGGACTAAACTTACAAGCATTTTGTGCCTTTCCTCTTCCAACTGGCAACATATACTATAAAGTGGGAAGGAGCAGGGAGATGAAAGTTAAAATATTTACTGTAGTTTGTTATTAACATCCACTGAAAGGTGTTTTTTTTGTTGTTGTTTGGGGTAGGGAGGCTGAAAATATTAGATAAAAGAGATCTTTGATTATCTGTATCTTCCAATCATCCAAACTACACTGCTTTTGCTGATTTGGACAATAAGATTTTGTCTATATGTGGTGGCCCTGCTGAAACCCATCCAAAGCCTGGACATTTTTCATTTAAGCAGCACCCAACAAAGGTCCGACCTTCCCTTTGTAGGGTCAGTAGTGTTTCCTCCTGTTCCACAGACATCCCTTATAATCTATCCTGGGATGGGGCCAGCTCATTTCTGGTCCAGATCTAAACTGCAGAACATCAACCGGGCTAGCTTCTAGAAACTGCTGTAGTTTCCAAGCTGTCCAGTTCCTTAGTGGAAAGAAATCCTAACCCCAGTCACACTCAGGTGAAAGAAACCTCAAGACCCTGACTGAGTTCTAGGACCACCGTGGAGTTCAAGCTCACACTAATCTCCACATTCAGCCCTGATGCCCCAAATTGATCACCAGTTTAGTGCTGAAGATTCCACAGCTAAATCAGGATCCTCAGGTTTGCTCTAACCTAGAGCTTCCCAGGCTTACAGGACTCCACAGAGACAACCTGCCTTCCAGTCTTCTTTCTGCTTGACTGGTCTGACTTTTAGCTACAGGAATAGCTAATTTTATTGCACTTTTACAGATTTTGCTTTTTTTTTTTTTTTTTTTTACAAATTAAAGGTTTGTGGCATCCCTGTGTCAAGCAAATTTATCGGTACCATTTTTCCAACAGGATGCACTCACTTTATGTCTACTTGTCACAGTTTGGTGATTCTCACAATATTTTAAATTTTTTCATTATTGTTATATCTGTTATGGTAATCTGTGATCTTTATATTCTTTGATATTACTATTGTATTGTTTCAGGGCACCATGAACTGTGCCCATATAAGACGGCAAGCTTAATTGATAAATGCTGTGTTCTGACTGCTCCACAAACTGGCAGTTCCCCATCTCTCTCCCTCTCTTTGAGCCTCCCTATTCCCTGAGATACAATAATATTGAAATTAAGCCAATGAATAACCCTACAATGGTCTCTATGAATTCAAGTGAAAGGAAGAATCATGTCTCTCACTTAAAGCAAAAGCTAGAAATGATTAAGCTAAGTGAGAAAGTCATGTCCAAGGCCAAAATAGACTGAAAACTAGGCCTCTTGCACCAAACAGTTAGCCAACCTGTGAATGCAAAGGAAAAGTTCTTGAAGGAAATTAAAAGTCCTGCTTCAGTGAACACACAAATGATAAGAAAGTGAAACAGTCGTATTGCTGCTATGGAGAAAGTGTTAGTGATCTGGATAGATCAAACCAGCCACAACATTCCCTTCAGTCAAAACCTAACTCTCTTCAATTCTATGAAGGCTGAGAGAATTGAGGAAGCTACAGAACAAAAGTTTGAAGCTAGCAGACATTGGTTCATAAGGCTTAAGGAAAGAAGCCATCTCTAAAATATAAAAGGGCAAGATGAAACAGCAAGTGCTGATGTAGAAGCTGCTGCAAGTTGTACAGACAATCTAGCTAAGATAATTGATGAATGTGGCTCCACTAAATGACAAATTTTCTGTATAAATGGAACAGTCTTCTATGGAAAGAAGCCATCCAGGACTTTCATAGTCAAGAAGAAGCCAATGCCTTCTTCGAAGCTTCAAAGGATAGGCTGATTGTCTTGTTAAGGGTCAATGCAGCTGGTGACTTTAAAAGTAGAAGCCAATACTCATTTACCATTCCCAAAATCCTAGGGCCTTTAAGAATTATGCTAAGTCTACTCTGCCTCTGCTCTATAAACAGAACAACAAAGCCTGGATGACAGCACATCTGTTTACAATGTGGTTTACTAAAAATTTTAAGCCCACTGTTGAAACCTGCGGCTCAGAAGAAAAAATATTACTGCTCATCGACAATACATTTAGTCTGATGGAGATTGTATTAGTCAGCCAAAGGGGTCCTGGTTCAAAATACCAGAAATCTGTTGGCTTTCTGTTAAAGCATTTTGTCATTGTTATAATTAGCATTATTTTATATTTAACATTTTTAAGGTGTTATTGCTTGATTGGTGTATTAGTCAGCGGAAGGGGTGCTGGTGCAAACTACCAGAAATCTGTTGACTTTTACAAAGGGTATTTATTTGTGGTAAAAGCTATCAGGCCATAAAGCATAGGTTATTTCCCTCACCAAAGTCTGTTCTCATGTGCTGGGGCAAGGTGGCCGCTGATGTCTGCCAAGAGTTCAGGCTTCTCGGGTTCCTCGCTTCTCAGGGCTCCGTTTCTCTCAGGGCTCAGCTGCTGTGCTCTCCTCACAAAGGCAGCTGTAGATTATCAGGTGACCAGCTCTGTCTTTCTCCCTGGGGCTTGATTCTCTCCAGGCTCAGGTGCTCTGCTCCTGTGTGCTTACTTCCTGGCTTCAGCTCAAAAATTCCCAACTCTGTCCTTTGCCATGCCTTTTCTCTGTGAGTCCCCTCCCCCCAAGGGACAGAACTCAATGCCCTACTGATGTGACCCAAAGTCCTAATCATAATTTAATCAATTAAAAGTGATATCTCTGAAGACTAGTGTACAAACATAATCCAATAACCATTTTTGGAATTCATAAATAATGCTATAGAGATACCCAAGAAGAATGTTGTTTTCATGCTGGCTAACACAACATCCACTCTGCAGCCCATGGATCAAGGAGTCATTTCAACTTTCAAATCTTATTATTTAAGAAATACATTTCGTAAGTTATAATAGCTACTGTCGATAGTGATTCCTCAGATGGATCTGGGCAAAGTAAATTGAAAACCTTCTGGAAAGGATTCACCATTCTAGATGCCTTTAAGAGGTCATGGTTCATGGAAGGAGGTAAAAAAAAAATCAACATTAACATTTCAGCCCTCATGGATGACTTTGGGGGTTTCAGGACTTCAGTGGAGGAAGTAACCTCACATGTGGTAGAAGTAGCAAGAGAACTAGAATTAGAAGTGGAACCTGAAGATGAGACTAATTGCTGCAATCTCATGATAAAACCTGAACATATGAGGAGTTGTTCCTTACGAGTGAGCAAAGAAAGTGGTTTCTTGAGATGGAATCTACTCCTGGTGAAAATGCCATTAACATTGTTGAAATAACAACAAATGATTTAGAATACTGCATAAACTTAGTTGATAAAGCAGCAGCAAGGTTTGAGAGGATTTACACTAACTTTAAAAGAAGTTCTAGGGAAGCAGACTTGGCCCAATGGATAAGGCATCCACCTACCACATGGAAGGTCCAAGGTTCCAACTCAGGGCCTCCTTGACCTGTGTGGAGCTGGCCCATGCATAGTTCTGATGCACGCAAGGAGTACCATCCCATGCAGGGGTGTCTCCCACATAGGGGAGCCCCACACGCAAGGGGTGTGCCCCGTAAGGAGAGCCACCCAGCGTGAAAGAAAGTGCAGCCTGCCCAAGAATGGCATTGTACACACAGAGAGCTGACACAGCAAGATGATGCAACAAAAAGAAACACAGATTCCTGGTGCCACTGATAAGGATAGAAGTGGTCACAGAAGAACACACAGTGAATGGACACAGAGAACAGACAACTGGGGGGGGAGGGGAATAAATAAATAAATAAATAAATAAATAAATAAATAAATAAATAAAATAAATCTTTAAAAAAACAAAATAAAGTAAAATAAAAGAAGTTCTACTACAGCAGCCACCAACATTGAAGCAAGACCCTCAACCAGCAAAAAGATTACAACTCACTGAAGGCTCAGATGATAATTAGCATTTTTTAGCAATAAAGTATTTTTTAATTAAGATACATACATTTTTAGACATAATGTTATTGCACACTTAATAGACTATAGTGTAGAGTAAATATGACTTTTATATACAGTGGGAAATTTTAAAAATTCACACAACTCACTTTATTGCAGTGATGTGGACCTGAATCCACAATATCTCTGTATGTCTGTGTATGTGATTGTCTCCTGCACACAAGACAGACAGGTCCAAGAGAACCTGGCAACAGAAGGCAGAGAACAGCCATGGGAAGTAAGATAAAATCTGGCAGAAAAGATCCATTTTAAATCATGCATTTCAATAGAGGTAAGGGGAAGGCAGGTCAAAAGAGAAAAGTAGTGAAGCATACAGAGGGCAAAGAGTTTATTAAAATTCTGCATTATTCCTTTTAGCCTCAGCAGGGGAAAGGCAGAATCCCAAAAACAGATCACACCATTGCTGTTCAAGTGCCCCACTCCCTTCTGCCCCCCTACTTCCCTCACACGCCACACAACACCAGAAAATATGGCTCCAGACCTTGGGTCTAGTTCACCCATCATTCAAATTGTCAAAGTGCTGCTGTTATTGCTTAAAGAGCCAAGGGTTTTTTCTTGGAATTCACACATAGCTTTCCTTTGTAAGAGGGAAATGGATGTGGCTCAACCAACTGGGCTCCCATCTACCATATAGGAGGTCCAGGATTCGATGCTCAGGGCCTCCTGGTGAGGGCAAGCTGGTCCACGCAGTGAGCTGGCCCACATAGAGTGCTGACCCATGCTGGAATGCCGCCCCACACAGGAGTGCATAGGGAAGCTGCCCTGCACAGGAGTGTTGGCCGATGCTGAGAGCTGGAGCAGCAAGATGATGCAACAAGGGACACAGAGGAGAGAAAATAAGAAGACCTAGGGAAGCAGATTTGGCTCAATGGGTAGAGTGTCCGCCTACCACATGCGAGGTCCAGTGTTCAAACACAGGGCCTCCTGGCCACCATGCACAGTGCTGATGCATGCAAGGAGTGCCGTGCCATGCAGGGGCATCCCCTGCATAGGGGAGTCCCACGTGCAAGGAGTGCACCCCATAAGGAGAGCTGCCCAGCATGGAAAAAATGCAACCCACCCAGGAGTGGTGCTACGCACACAGAGAGTTGACTCAGCAAGATGACGCAAGAAAAAGAGACACAGATTCCTGGTGCCGCTGACTAGAATAAAAGCAGACACAGAAGAACACACAGTGAATGGACACAGAGAGCAGACAGCTGGGTGGGTTTGGGGAAGGGAAGAGAAATAAAAAAAAAAGAAGAAGACTTAGCAGAACAGGGAGCTTAGGTGGTGCAAGAGAGTAATCACTTCTCTACCACTCCAGAAGGTCCCAGGACCAGTTCCTGGAGCTGCCTAATGAGAATACAGGCAGATGCAGAAGAACACACAGTGAATGGACACAGAGAGCATACAACGGAGGGAGTATGGAGAGGGGGAAGAAATAAATTTTTAAAAAGTCATATCCCAGAATACAACTTACCTGTCTAGATACGTATTCTAAATGTTGAATTGATATCATACTCTGAGAGCCAGGAGTATTGGCTTTGTGGGGGGAAATAAAGCCCAGAGAAGTTGTTTTTCAAAGGAAAATGCTTCACAGAGTGCCAACAATTCCTGAGAGGCATTTAAGAATTGTCAGGAGAACCAACCATGTGCCTTTATCATTATGATAATCCAAGTTCCAGGTGAACACATATTGCAACCATCTTCTCCATCCAGGCCTGAGCCAGCACCTCTGTGAATGTCCAGGAAAGTCCAAGTGGCCTCCACTGGTCTCCCACTTGGCCTGTTTTCCTAGGGCCATGTACTGCTTTCCTGTGTTGCTGATACCACCTTTCACCGATATCATTGACCCCAGTAGTTAGCCACCACCCCTTGGGAGCACTTAGCCTTATTGAGGCTCCCTTGTAAGTGATACATTGTTTTTTCTCTGGCTGTTCTCAGAATCCTCTTTATCTTTGCCATTTAATATTCTGATTAGTAGATATCTCAGAGTAGGTCTATGAAGATTTATTCTGTTTGGAGAACGTTGTCCTTCTAGAATATTGATATTCATGTCTTTCAAATGGGTTGGAAAATCTTCAGTCAGTATTTCCTCAGATATTCTTTCTATCCCTTTTCTGTTCTCTTCTTCTTCTTGGACACCTATAACACATATGTTTGTGCATTGTGTGTTGTCATTCAATTCCCTGTTCAAATTTTTCCTTTTTTTTTTTCCCCGCCTGTTCTCCTATCTTTTCAAGTTCAGGTGTTCTGGCCTCAATTTCACTTTTCTTCTGCCATTTCAAATCTGCTATTATATGCCTGTAATGTATTTTTAAGCAGTTTCATTGAGATACATATACACACCATACAATCCATCCAAAGTGTAGAATGCCTTTAATACAATAATTTTTTAAAAATGGAATGGTATAGGAAGCAGCTGTGGCTCAATCAGTTGGGCTCCTGTCTACCATATGGGAGGCCCTGGGTTCACATCCCAGGCCCAGGGCCTCCTTGTGAAGGCACGCTGACCTGCAAGCTGCGGAGAGCCACCTGGCCCACAAGCACCATGGAGTGCCACCTGGCCTGCAGACACTGTGGAGCACCGCCTGGCCCGCATACGCTGCGGAGTGCCACCCAGCCCACAAGCGCTGTGAAGAGCCAACTCAGCAAGGCAACGCAACAAAAAAGGGAGACAAGCAAAAACACAGAAGAGCACTCGGCAAATGGACACAGAGAGCAGACCGCATGCAAAAGCCACAAAGCGGGGGCAGGGATGAAAAGAAAATGGAATCATACAATATGTAGTACTTCATGTCTGGTTTTGTTCACTTAGCTTGATATTTGATATCTTTTTTTGTTTGATATTAACATCTTTTGTGTGTGTGTATATCATTTTTTAATATATTTTTTTATTTTTAAAATATACATAGATCACACCAAATGTGACCTTGAAAAAATATAGGAGATTCCCATACGCCCCACCCCCCACAACCTCACTTTTCCCACATGAGCAACTTCTTTCATTAGTGTGGTACATTCATTGCATTTGATTAATACATTTTGGAGCACTGCTACACAGCATGGACTATTGTTTACATTGTGTTTACACTCTCTCCCAGTCCATTGAGTGGGTTATGGTGGGATATATAATGCCCTGCATCTCCTTGCAATATCATTCAGGACAACTCCAAGTCCCGAAAACTCCCTCATATTACACCTCTTTTTCCCTCTCCCTGTCTACAGCAATGCCAGTGGCCACTGTCTTCACATCAATGATATAATTTCTTCCATTGCTAGAGTAACAATAATTCTATTGTAGATTACCAATAAGTCCACTCTAGTGCATATTTTATTCCCCAATCCTGAGGACTCTGGGATGGTAATGCCCATTCCACCTCTTAATTGAGAGGGGGCTTCAATTCCACAGAGCTGATGGATCGGAGTCTCCTGCTCACAGCTGTAGACTCTCTTGGTTCCCTGGTGTGGTGGTTGTCCATCCTCACCTCCTTGTTAGCTGACCTGGGTAAGTCCAACAAACTGGAGAGTAGGTGTTGCAACTCTGCTGAGGCTCAGGGCCCAGCTGGCACATGGACAGCTCAGGGAATCAAGTTTCCTGGACATACACCAACCCCAGCGCCAACCACGGGTTCAATAACATCTTTTAACGTTAGCATATATTTGTTCAGTTTCAAAGAAAAACAGCCATATACGCAATATTACCCATAATGATATTTCACATGAGGTTTTATTATGCTATACAGTCCCATGTTACATTTCTTAGCTTTCCTTTTACATGAGATTAGACTTTTCCTGTCAACCAATCATACCCATATAATAGCATTATAGCTAGTTACAAGCATTATGTTGTGCTTCTTTTCTATTCATTTCCAAAGATTAACACACATCCTTTTCACCAATTCTGTACAAGTTAACTCTCAGCTTTCCATTCTCTAAACTCGTTCTATTTCTGGTGACCCATATTCAAGTAATTAACTCAATGAGATTACACAATATATTTAGTTCATAACAGCACAAATATATTTGTCCTTTTTTTGTCTGTCTTGCTTCATTCAACATAATGTCCTCCAGGTTCATCCATGTTGTTATATGCTTCACAACTTCATTTATTCTTACACCTGAAAAATACTCCATCATGTATATATATATATATATATATACACCACAGTTTGTTTATCCATTCATTGGTTGATGGACACCTGGGTTTGGCAATTGTGAAAAATGCTGCTATGAACATCCATGTGCAGATGTCTGTACCACTGCTCTCAGTCCTTCTGGATATAGTCCTAGTACTGGTATTGTCATGTGACAAATCTATATTCAACTTCTTTAGGAACTGCCAAACAGTTCTCCGCATTGGCCATACTATTTTATATTATCGCCAACAGTGAGTAAGTGTTCCTATCTCTCTACATCCTGTCCAGCACATGCAGTTTCTGTGTTTGTTTGTTTGCTTTTTTTTTTTTTTTTAAAGATTTATTTACTTATTTAATTTCCCCCCCTCCCCCGATTGTCTGTTCTTGTTGTCTATTTGCTGCGTCTTGTTTCTTTGTCCGCTTCTATTGTCGTTAGCGGCGCGGGAAGTGTGGGCGGCGCCATTCCTGGGCAGGCTGCTCTTTCTTTTCACGCTGGGCGGCTCTCCTCACGGGTGCACTCCTTGCGCGTGGGGCACCCCTACGCGGGGGACACCCTTGCGTGGCGCGGCACTCCTTGCGCGCATCAGCACTGCACATGGCCAGCTCCACACGGGTCAAGGAGGCCCGGGGTTTGAACCGCGGACCTCCCATATGGTAGACGGACGCCCTAACCACTGGGCCAAAGTCCGTTTCCCTGTTTGTTTGCTTTTTAGGATGTACCAGAAATTGAACTCAGGAACTCATACATGGGAAGCATGTGTTCAACCACTGAACTACAACTGCTCCCACGTTTCTGTCTTTTTAATAGAGGCATGAAATATCTCATTGTAGCTTTGATATGCATTTCCCTAATCACTAGTGACGTTGAACATTTTTCATGTGTTTTTTTTTTTTTTTTACCATTTGTATTTCTTCTTTGGAAACATGTCTATTCAAGTTTTTGCCCATTTTTTTTATTAAGTTGTTTGTTTTTTATTGTTGAATTGTAGCATCTCTTTACATAGCATAGATGTTAAACCATATCAGACGTGTGATTTCCAAATATTTTCTCCCATTGTGTTGAATGCCTTTTCACCCTTTTGACAAAATCCTTTGAGGTACAAAAGTGTTTAAGTTTGAGGAGATCCATTAATCTATTTTTCTCTTTTGTTTCTCATGCTTTTAGTATAAGGGCCAAGAAATTACCACTTACCACAAGATCTTTAAGATGTTTCCTTACATTTTCTTCTAGTAGTTTTATGGTCCTGGGTTTTATATTTAGGTCTTTGATCCATTTTGAGTTGATTCTTTTATAGAAAGTGAGAAAGGAGTCCTCTTTAATTCTTTTGGTTACAGATATTCAGCTCTTCCATAACCATTTTTTGAAGTGATGTTTTTTCCCATTAACATGGTCTTGATAGGTTTGTCAAAACTGAGTTGGCCGTAGAGATGTCTCTCTCCTGGGGCCTCTGCTGGGTCTCCAGAGAAAACAACATGGCAGAGGATAGAGTTTTAGTTTTTGATGCTGGAGCCCTGGGACGTAAATGCACAGAGGAGAAGAATGCAGAGGAAGAAAAACAGCTCATTAGACACGGCAGAGGCCCCGGGAAGAGAGATGAGCCTGATAGTCTACAGCTGACTTTGTGAAGAGACCAGAGCAGCTAAGCCCAAAAAGAAATGAGCCCCAGGGAGAGTGACAAGACTTACACCAGACTACAACTGAGATTGGAAGAAGCTGGGAACATAGAGCCTTAAGAGGAAGGAGGAAGGCTGAACCTTCACAGGCATCACCCACCATGTTGTGTCAACACATGGCAACAGATGCTGGGTGAGAAAGTACTTCTTATGGTACATTTAGGGCTTTGTAACTGAAAGCTTCTCCCCCAAATAAATACCCCTTATAAAAGCCAACAGATTTCTGGTATTTTGCATCTGCACCCCTTTGGCTAACTAATACACCCATCTATTATTCATTTCCAATTTCATTCCATTATGATCTGAGAAGGTGTTTTGTATAATTTCAAACTTTGTATATTTGTTGAGACCTGCCTCATGACCTAATATGTGGTCTATCTTAGAGAAAGATCCATGAGCACTTAAGAATGCATAGCCCACTAATTTGGGATGCAACATTCTGACTATGTCTATTAGGTCTAGCTTATTACTCACATTGTTCAGGTTCTCTATTTCCCTGTTGATCTTCTGTCTAGTTGTTCTTTCTAATGATGTGAGTAGTGTGTTGAAGTCTCCAACTATTATTGTAGTTGTCTAGTTCTCCCTTCAGCTTTGCCAGAGTTTGCCTCAGGTATTTTGGGGTACCCTGGTTAAGTGCATAGATATTTATGACTGTTATATCTTCCTGGTGGATTGTCCCTCTTATTAATATACAATGGCTTTCTGTATCTCTTATAAATTTTTTGCATTTAAAATCTGTTTGGTCTGGTATTAGTGTTGCTACCTCTGCTCTTCTTTGATTACTATTTATTTGCTTGGAGTATCTTTTTCTAACCTTTCATTTTCAGCCAGTTAGTATCCCTGGGTCTAATGTGAGTATCCTGTAGACAGCATATGGATGGTCCATGTTTTTTTGTTCTGTTTTGTTTTTTCATATGAACCAAGTTTTATTTATTTACCAAAAAAAAAAAAAATGGGGGGGAAGGGGAATAAGACAAGTTTCACAGAAAAGTACTACAATGATAACTCCCTTTGATAAAAAGTGTAAATGTACATCTGTACATCTGTACATCTGTTCATAGGTACTAAATCTGAAGCCACATAGTACTTTGGTACATAATAAGTTAGAGCAATTATGCTAGCACATTAAAGTATATTTTTTAAAATGACGATATGTACCTTATTTACAAAAAAAAGGAAAACCAAGTTAAAATTGTATGTGTTATGTGTGCACATGCATGTGTTTCAGAGAATAAAGCGGGTGAATGCCATATTTTGTGGGGTTTTTTTCTTATTATTTCTTTTTTTCATATATTTTTTAACCATTCTGTCAGCCTCTACCTTTTGATTGGGGAGTTTAATCATTCACATTCAGTGATATTACTGTAAATGCATTATTTACTTCTACCATTTTATTCTTTGATTTTCATATGTCATATTTTATTTTTGTCTGTCTTTTTACTCTTTTGGTTATCCTTTCTGCTATTCTTACCTTCTACACTCTCTTCCAAGCCTCTCTCTCCTGTCTTTTTCCTTCAAGCTGTAAGATTCCATTTAATACATGCTGCAAAATTGTGTTCTTTTTTACAAACTCTCTTACTTTCTGTTTGTGAATATTTTAAACTCGCCTTCATATTTGAACATCAATTTTGCCAGATAAATAATTCTCAGCTTGCAGTTTTTCTCTTTCAGTATCCTAATTGTACCATACCACTGTCTTCTCACCTAGGTGGTTTCTGATGAAACTCCACACTAAGGCCCACTGGATGTTCCTTGTATGTGATGGTCTATTTCTCCCTTTCTGCTCTCAGAATTCTCTTTATCTTTGACATTTGACTTTCTGAGTAGTATGTGTCTTGGAGTAGGTCTGTTTGTATTTATCCTGATTGTGGTACACTGTGTTTCTTGGACACATAAGTTTATTTCTTTCATGAGAGTTGAGAATTTTTCAGCCATCATTTCTTCAGATACCATTTCTGTCCCTTTTCCTTTCTCTTCTCCTTCTGGAACTCCATAACACATATGTTGTTGTGTTTTGTATTATCATTGAACTACTTGAGCTCCTACTCAATTTTTTCCACTCTTTTTTCTCTCTATTCTTTTCTCTTCAATTTCAGCTATTCTATCTTCTGTATCACTTATTGTTTCTTCTATCATTTCAAGTCTGCTGTTGTATGCCTCTGTTTTCTTCTTTGTTTGTTTGTTTTAGGAGGTACTGAGGATTGAACCCAGGACCTCACACATGGGAAGCAGGTGCTCAGCCACTGAGTTACATTCACTCCCCTCTAATCTGTTTTTCATTTCACCTTTCATGTCTTTTATTCCCATGAGTTCTGTTATTTTTCTATTCAGGTTTTCAAATTCTTCTTTGTGCTCACACAGTGTCTTCTTGATGTCCTTTATCTCTTTAGTGATTGTGGCAGTTTGATATTATTTATGAATTCCAAAAAGAGATATTGATTATGTTTGTAAACTGCTCTGTTCCTCTAGCCATGATATTCTTTGGTTGATTTAAATTCAAAGGCTTGGGAAATGGATGTGGCTCAACCAATTTGGGCTCCCATCTACCATATAGGAGGTCCAGGGTTCGATGCTCAGGGCCTCCTGGTGAGGGCAAGCTGACCCATGTGGTGAGCTGGCCCACATGGACTGCCAGCCCATGCAGGAATGTGGCCCTGAGCAGGAGAGCCACCCCATGCAGGAGTGCCAGCCGACGTGGAGAGCTGGTGCAGCAAGAGACAAAGAGGAGAGAAAACAAGAAGATATAGCAGAACAGGGGAGCTGAGGTGGCACAAGATAGTAACCACCTTTCTCTCACTCTGCAAGGTCCCAGGATTGGTTCCCAGAGCCACCTAATGAGAATACAAGCAGACACAGAAGAACACACAGTGAATGGACACAGAAAGAAGACAACAGGGGTATGGGGCGGTGGGATAAATAAAAATAAATCTTTAAAAAAAATAAATTCAAAGCCTTTCCATTTACTTGAGTAAATCAAGATTAGGGCTTGAATTGACTACATCATGAAGGTGTGCAGGGTTGAGTTTCCACTCCCTTAGTGGGCTATGTAAATGGATGCTCAATCAAGAACACAGAAGCAGATATGTAAGAAAAGAGAGAACACTCCATAGACATGGAAGAAGATCCTGCTGCCCCAGGAAACAAATCGAGCCATTCATCTGATAGTTTACAGCTCACCTTGTGAAGAGAACAGAGCAGCTGAGCCTGGAAAGAAACAAGCCCTAGAAGAGAGATGAGCCCTATGCCAGCCTACAGCTGAGGTGGAAGAAGCTGGACCCATGGAGCCTTAAGAGGGAAGAGGAAGGCTGAACCCTCACAGACATCACCGCCATCCTGCTTCAACACATGGCAACAGACTTTGGGCACCTCTTATGGTACCTTGAGTTAGACTCTTTAGGGCCTTGTAGTAAGCTTCTACTCCAAATAAATACCCTTTATAAAAGCCAATAGATTTCTGCTACTTTGCATCAGCACCACTTTAGTTGACTAATACAGTCATATTGTCTATGAACTCATTAATTAGATTTTGGAAATTTCTATGAATCTTATTAATTACTTGTCTCAACTCCTGTGTCTCATCTCGGGCCTTGATATATTCCCTTCTTTAGGCCATTTCTTCCATTTTCTTAGTATAGTTTGTAATATAGTATACTTAGTATACTTTTTTTGCTGATGCCTAGGCATCTGATTATGATGATGAATTTACTCTGATGCTCAGTTTCTCTCCCTTACTTAGGGATTTAGTGGCAGGAGACTGTGTGTTACTGCTGTTCTTTGATTCTTGGTTCAGCCTGTTCTGGTTCTTTATGATTATCCCTGTTAGTTGTCCAAATCTGGGCCCTGGACCCAGTAATGGGTTGCAGACCCACTTTCAAGAGTCTTGGGGAGGGAGACTGTAAAGGCCAATTAAAACCTCTCTTAATTTGCTCACGTGCACGTTCTTGGTTTGCCAGAAGATGACGCTCTTCCACAGCCCTCTGGAGTTCAAAGCTTGGTGGAAGTGTGTTTGCTGCAACACAGACTGGATCAATGTGATAGAGGATCATATCTGGAGGCTAAGAGCCTCATAACTCAAACTTTCTCAGAGGTTGTTCTCCAACCTTCGCTGGCAGCCTTCTGTCTTTTCCTGTGTATGAAGTAATTCCACTCCCCTCTGTGTCCTCAACAACCAGTCCCAGTCAGTAAGGAGGATGATTGAGGGGGTTGGATGGCTTATGTCCTGTACCAGCTCCCAAGGCACACAATGGGGTGACTCCACCTGGCCAGGAAGGGCTCATGGGACACAACAGACCAAATTTGGGGGTCAAAAGCTGAGTCAGCCTTAGGTTGTGTCCCTCTCTTTCCCACTTTCTGAGGAGGTGGATCCTTTGTCTGTAGCGTCAGGTCAGAGACCTGAGAATTCAAAATTGTCTATAGGGTGCGGAAGGGCACCAGCAGCTGCAGCTGCAGCTTTAAGTCAAAGTTTTGCCACTGATATTCTTTTCCTTTGCCCTTCTCTCTTCTGGGCAGTGTCCAGCCTTCCCTTGGTGTCCTAAACCCTAGAACATTTTTTTCCAGGCCATTTCTGCCTGTCCAGTGATTTTTTTCTGGTAGAGGAGAGAGTTCCATGTCTTTCTAGCCTGCCATCTTCCTCGAAGTTTAACCAAAGTTAGCTACTATTGATCTTGGTGTGTTGACCCTCTAATGTATTTTTATCTTACCCATTGTGTCTTTCATTCTCATAATCTCTGTTACTTTTTTTTTGCAGTCTTTCAAATTGTTGTTTATGCTCTCACAGGGTCTTCTTAATATTCTTTATCTCTTTAGTCATATTTTCCTTCATTTCCCTAAATTCATTAAGGAGGTTTGTGCGAACATCGTTGATTAGTTGTCTTAAATCCTGTGTCTCTTCTGGATTCTTGGTGTGTTCCATTGGTTACGCTGTATCTTCCTGTTTCTTGGCATGATTTGTTACCTTTAGGCTTCCAACTGATTATATTGGTGGTTTTACTCTTGGTCATTTTCTCTCTCTTGCCTAGTGTTTTTATTTCACAGCTCTTCTTTTATTTTTGGAGCAATTTTTTTCTAAAACTTTTTGCCTTGTTTAAGTTTAAGATAAGTTTAAGTCAAAACGGGGCAGGGAGATGCTAATGAGATACAGACAACTCTAGGATGCCTTGGAAAAAAGACAAGCCCTGTCTTCCTTCACTTTCCCAGCTGGCCAGCAGATGGCACCTTTGGCAAACCTTTCCACAGAATTGAATCCTTCAATTTCCACTAAGTAGCGATTTCAAGTTATTTCCACTAAGTAGCAATTTCAAGTTACCATGTTACATTTGCTGAAGAGAAACCATGCTCAGCCCTCAGAGGCATGCTCCCTCTTCCCAGGAGGAATATATCCTTTCCCTTCTCTGTTGGCTGCTCAGCCACAGTTTTCACCAAGGCTGTTTGCCATGGAGATGGGGGATGGGCAAAATTCCCAGACATGGGTGCATCGACTCACAGTTTTCCCTTTGACTTCTTCGTCTCTACGTCCCCAGTCCCTCCTGGATGATATGTGTGGCACGCTCCTGGTTCATAGTAACGCAATCATACAGTATTTGTTCTTTTCAGTCTGGCTTACTTCACTCAACATAATATCCTCCAGGTTCATCCATGTTGTCATATGCTTTACGACTTCATTTTTTCTTTTTCTTTTTTTTTTTTTTTAAAGATTTATTTATTTATTTATTTATTTCCCCTCCCCTCCCCCGGTTGTCTGTTTTCTGTGTCTTTTTGCTGCGTCTTGTTTCCTGTTTCTTTGTCCGCTTCTGTTGTCGGCAGCGGCACGGGAAGTGTGGGCGGCGCCATTCCTCGGCAGGCTGCTCCCTCCTTCGCGCTGGGCGGCTCTCCTTATGGGTGCACTCCTTGCACGTGGGGCTCCCCTACGCGGGGGACACCCTGCGTGGCGCGGCACTCCTTGCGCGCATCAGCACTGCGCATGGCCAGCTCCACACGGGTCAAGGAGGCCCGGGGCTTGAACCTCGGGCCTCCCATGTGGTAGACGGACGCCCTAACCACTGGGCCAAAGTCCGTTTCCCCATTTTTTCTTAAAGCCACATAATATTCCATTGTGTGAATACACCACAATTTGTTTATCCATTCATCAATTGATAGACACCTGGGTTGTTTCCAACTTTTTACAATCATGAATAATGCTGCTATGAACACCGGTGTGCAGATGTCTATTTGTGTCACTGCTCTAAGTTCTTCTGGGTATTTGCCCAGTAGTGGTATTGCAGGTTCATGTGGTAAATCTACATTCAACTGCTTTAGGAACTGCCAAATAGTCCTCCACAGTGGCTGTACTATTCTGCATTCCCACCAACAGTGAATAAGTGTTCCTGTATCTCCACATCCTCTCCAACACCTGTAGATCTCTTTTTAATAGTGACTATTCTGATAGTTGTGAAATGATATCTCATAGTAGTTTTGATTTGCATTTCCCTAATCATGAGTGAAGTAGAATATTTTTTCATGTTTTTTTGTTTTTTGTTTTTTGTTTTGCCATTTGTATTTCTTCTTTGGACAAGTGTCTATTCAAGTCTTTTGCCCATTTTTTAAATTGGGTCATTTGTCTTTTTATTGTTGAGTTGTAACATCTCTTTATATATCCTGGATATTAAACCCTTATCAGACGTGTGATTTCCAAATATTTTATCCCATGGAGCTAGCTGCCTTTTCACCCTTTTGACAAGGTCCTATGAGGTACAGAAGTGTTCAGTTTTGAGAAGGTCCCATTTATCCAATTTTTTCTTCTGTTGTGCATAATTTGGATATAAGGTCCAGCAACCACCACCTACCACGAGGTCTTCATGATGTCTCAATAAATTTTCTTATAGTAGTTTTGTGGTCCTGTCTTTTCTATTTAGATCTTTGGTCCATTTTTAGTTGATTCTTGTACAAGGAGTGAGATAGGGATCCTCTTTCATTCTTTTTTTTTTTAAGATATATTCCCTCCCCCCCTCCCCCGCCCCCCATTCTCCCCATTCCCCCTGTTGTCTGCTTTCTGTGTCCATTCACTGTGTGTTTTCTGTGTCTGCTTGTATTCACACTAAGCAGCTCTGGGAACCGATCCTGGGAACTTCCAGAGTGGGAGAGAGGCGATTACTCTCTTGCACCACTTCAACTCCCTGTTCTGATTCATCTTCTTATTTTTTCTCCTCTGTGTCTCTTGTTGCATCATCTTGCTGCGCCACCTCTCCACATCGGCCATGTGTGGCATGGCTTTCCCATGCTGTGTGTCATTCCCATGCAGGGCAGCACTCCTGCATGGCGCGACATTCCCACATGGGCCAGCTCACCGTGTGGGCCAGCTTGCCCTCACCAGGAGGTGCTGGGCATCGAACCCTGGACCTCCCATATGGTAGACAGGAGCCACATCTGTTTCCCCTCTTCCATTCTTTTGGTTATAGATATCCAGTTCTCCCAGCACCTTTTGTTGAAGAGACTGTTTTGTCCCATTAACATGGACTTGGTAGGTTTGTCAAAAACCAATTGACCATAGCGGTGAGAGTTTATTGCTGGACTCTCAAATCTATTCCACTGATTGATGTGTCTCTCTTTATGCAGGTCCCAGGTTGTTTTGACCACTGTAGCTTTGTAATATGTTTCAAGACCAAGCAATGAAATTCCTCCCATGCCACTTTCTTTTTTTAGAGTGTTTTTGGCTATTCAGGTATACTTTCCCTTCCAAATGAATTTGGTAATTGTCTTTTCTATTTCCATAAAGTAGGCTGTTGGAATTTTTATTGGTATTGCACAGAATCTGTAAATCAGTTTGGGTAGGATTGATATCTTCATGATATTTATTCTTCCAATCTATGAACACGGAATGTCTTTTCATTTGTTTAGGTCTTTTTTTAATATATCTTTTAGCATTGTTCTTTGGTTAAATTGATTCCTAAGTATTTGAGTCTTTTTGTTGATATTATAAATGGAATTTCCCCCCCCCCCCCGATTTCCTCCTCAGATTGTTCAATACTAGTGTATAAAAACATTACTGATTTTTGCACATTGATCTTTATCCTGCCACTCTGCTGAATTCTTTTATTAGCTCAGGTAGCTTTGTTGTAGATGTTTCAGTATTTTCTAAATATAGGATCATGTCATCCACAAATAGTGTTTTACTTCCTTTTTTCCTACTTGGATGCCTTTAATTTTTTCCTTGTCTAATTGCTCTAGCTGGAACTTCTATACAATGTTGAATAACAGTGGTGACAGTGGGCATCCTTGTCTTGTTCCCGATCTTAGAGGGAAAGTTTTCAACTTTTCTCCATTGAGTACAATGTTGACTATGGGTATCTCATCTATGCCTCTTATCATATTGAGGAATTTTCCTTCCGTTCCTATCTTTCAAAGCGTTTTTTTTTTTCAAGAAAGATTGCTGGATTTTATCAAAAGCCTTTTCTGCATTGATTGAGATGATCATATGGTTTTTTTCCTTCAATTTGTTAATATGGTCTATTATGTTGACTGATTTTTCTAATGCTGAACAAGGTTTGCCTACCAGGAATTAATCCCACTTGGCCATGATGTATAAGTCTTTCAATATGCTGTTGGATTCTATTTCCAAGTATTTGGTTGAGAATTTTTGCATCTGTGTTCATTAGAGAGATCGGTCTGTAATTTTCTTTCCTTGCAGTGTCTTTATCTGGCTTTGATAATAGGGTGATGTCGGTTTCATAAAATGTTTTGGGTAATTTTCCCTCCTCTTCAATTTTTTTGGAAGAGTTTAAACAGGACTGTGTGTTAATTCTTTTCAAAATGCTTGATAGAGTAACAACAACAACAAAAACAAAGAAATAGCAAAAAAAAAAAAAGAAGGAAAAATAAAATAAAATAAATGCTTGGTAGAATAGAATTCAACTGTGAAGCTACTTGTTCCCGGACTTTTCTTTGTTGGGAGATTTTTTATGACAGGTTCAATCTCTTTAAATGTGTTTGGTTTGTTAAGTTCTTACATTTCTTGTAGCATCACTGTAGCCTATTTGTGCTTTTCTAGGAATTTGTCCTTTTCATCTAGGTTGTCTAGTTTTTTTGGCATACAGTTTCTTATAATATCCTCTTATGATTGTTTTTATTTCTGCCAGATCAATTGTAACTCCCCCCCCCTTTCATTTCTAGTTGTATATATGCATATTTTCCCTCTTTCATTATTAGTCTAGCTAGGGGGTTGTCAATTTTATTGATCTTCTCAAAGAACCAGCAAGGGAAACAGAATAATTGAGAGGTGAAGAATTTTCTTGTTGTTCATCTTCTGTTTATTATTATTATTGAAATAATGAAAGTGCTCTAATAATGATTAAAGTGATGAATGCACAACTATGTGATTATTCCAAATACCATTGCTTGTACACTTTAAATGAGTTGTATGCTTTATTAATAAAATTAATCTGTTTATTTATTTTTTAAAACATTAAGGTAATAGACCTTTCACTGAAATCTTTCTAAATAAACTGGCTGTTCAAAAAAAAAGAAAAATTAAAGTTTTTCTTTGTGTTCAATTTCATTTATTTCTGCTCTAATTTTATTATTTCTTTCCTTCTGCTTGTTTTGGAATTTGTTCGTTAGTTGCTCAGCTAAGTCTTTTGAGTTTAGCTCTTTCTTCTTTTTCAATATAGGCATTTAGGTCTATAAATTTCCCTCTCAGGATGCATTTGCTATATCTCATAAATTTTGGTGAGTTGTATTCTCGTTTCCATTTGTCTCAATATATTTACTGATTTCACTTGCAATTTCTTCTTTGACCCACTGATTATATAGGGGAATGTTATTTAGCCTTCACACATTTGTGAATTTACCTCTTTCTTGTCTATTATTGATTTCCAGTTTCATTTCATTATGATCTGAGAAGGTGCTTTGTATAATTTCAATCTTTTTATATTTATTAAAAGCTGCATTGTGACCTAATACGTGGTCTATTCTGGAGAAAGATCCATGGCACTTGAGAAGAATATATAACCCACTGAGTTTGGCGCAGCATTCTGTATATGTCTCTTAGTTCTAACTCATTTAATATGTTGTTCAAGTTCTCTATTTCCTTGTTGATTTTCTGTTTAGTTGTTCTATCTAATGATGTGAATAGTGTGTTGAAGTCTCCAATGATTATTGTAGAGATGTCTGTTTCTCTCTTCGGTTTTGCCAGAGTTTGTCTCATGTATTTTGGGGCACCTTTGTTAGGTGCATTTATAGTTATGACTGTTACATGGTGGATTGTCCCTTTTATTAATACATTTGGGGATTTCTGGGAAGATGGCAGACAAGAAAGACATGGGACTCTCTTCTCCAGAAAAATAGCTAGAGGACAGGCTGAAGCACCCTGGGAAAAGATCTTCTAGGGTTTAGGACACCAGGTAAAGGCTGGACATTACCCAGAGGAGAGAGGGACAAAGGTGGGAAATGCAATGACAGAACTGTGAGTTGAAACCAGCAGTGCTGCTGCCGGCACCCTCCCCTACACTACAGACACTAGAATCCTCAGCCCTCTGAACCTGCAGCTACAGGCAAAGGGGGCTCCAGGAATCCACCACCCCAGGAAAGGGGAGAGAGAGGGACACAGCCTAAAGCTGACTCAGCTTCTGACCCACAAATTTGGTCTGCTGAGTCCCACCAGCACTTCCAGGCTGGGTGGGATCACACTGTGTTTGCCCTGGGAGCCTACACAGGACTAGAGAAATCCTACCCTTTCAATCTCCTTCTCTTCTATCCAGGACTGATTGTTGAGTATGCACCTCCCCAGGAAAGGGAAGAGAGAGGGACGGAGCCTAAGGCTGACTCAGCTTTTGACTGGCAAATGTGGTCTACTCTGTCCTAAGAGCCCTTCGAGGTCAAGTGGGCCTGCACAATTGTTTGCCTTGGGAGCCTGCAAGGGGCTAAAGATATACAACCCTCCCAATCTCCTTCTCTACTAACCAGGACTGATTGTTGAGGACTCAGAGAGGAGTGGAGGTGTTTCCTACTGGGGATGGGGAGAGGGCTGCCAGAGAATGCTGGAGAACAGCCTCTGAGAAAGTTTGAATTACAAGGCTCTTAGCCTTCAGGCGGGAACTTCTATCACATTGATCCTGTCTGTGTAGCTACAAATACACTCAGACCAGGCTTTGAACCTAGAGCTACTGAAGAATGCCATCTGCTGACAGACCCAGGAAGTGCGTGTGAGTAAATTAAAAATAAGTGAGAGGCTTTTTCTGGCCTTTATAGCCTCCCTCCCCAAGGCCCTAGAAAGCCTGTCTGCCACCAATTACTGGAACCAGAGCCCAGTTTTGAGCAGCTAGCAGGGACAATCCTAACAACACAGGTTGAGCCAAGAATCAAAGAGCCTATATTAAAAAAGAAGAGCTAAACTCAAAGATTTAACTGAACAGCTAGAGAAACTAGAAAAAGAACAGCAAACCAATCTCAAAGCAAGCAGAAAGAAAGAAATCATAAAGATTAGAGCAGGAATAAGTGAAATTGAGAAAAAAAAAAAAAACAATAGAGAAAATCAACAAAACCAAAAGTTCATTGAGAACTTGGACTTTTTCCATGGAGTATATTTTTCAAAACTTTCACTTTCAGCTGGTTTGTATCCCTGGGTCTAAGGTGAGTCTCCTGTAAGCAGCATATGGATGGCTCTTTTTTTTTTTTTAATCCATTCTGTGAGCCTATATCTTTTGACTGGGTAGTTTAATCCATTCACATTCAATGATATTACTGTAAATGCACTATTTACTTCCACCAGTTTATTCTTTTTTTTTTTTTTTTGGTATGTCATATCATATTTTTGTCTGTCTTTTTATTCTTTTGGTTAGCCTCTCTGATATTCTTTTTTCTATACTCTCCTGCAAGCCTCTCTCTCCTTTTTCTTTCAGGCTCTAAGGTTTCCTTTAATATTTCCTACAAAGGTTGATTATTTTTTATGAACTCTCTTAGTTTGTTATTTGTGAATATTTTATTCTCACATTCATATGTGAAGGAAAACTTTGCTGGATAAAGAATTCTTGGCATGCAGTTTTTCTCTTTCAATATCCTAATTGTATCACTGTCTTCTCACCTCCATGGTTTCTGAGAAATCCACACAAAGTCTTTCTGGGTGTCCCTTGTATTTGTTGGTTTGCTTCTCCCTTGCTGCGCTCAGAATTTTTTCTTTATCTTTGACATTTGACATTCTGAGTAGTCTGTGTCTTAGAGTAGGTCTATTCAGGTTTATTCTGATTGGGGTACGCTGCACTTCTTGGACATGTAAGTTCATTTCTTTCATAAGAGTTGGGAATTTTTCAGCTAGTATTTCCTCAAATATTTTCCCTCCTCCTTTTCCCTTCTCTTCTCCTTCTGGAACTCCCATGGCATGTATGTTGTTGTGTTTCATGTTGTCATTCAACTGCCAGAGCCCCTGTTCTCTTTTTTCCCCCATTCTTCTCTCTCTCTGTATTTTTCTCTCTTCAATTTCAGCTATTCTGTCTTTACTGTCCTCAGTGTCACTTATTATTCTATTATTTTGAGTCTCCTATTGTATGCCTCTATTTTTTGTAAGATTTATTTTTTTTATTTATTTCTCCCCACCCCCTCATTGTTTACATTTGCTGGTCTGCTCTGTGCTCGTCTTCTTTATAAGAGGCACCAGAAACTGAACCCGAAGCCTTCCATGTGAGAAGAAATCCCTCAACCACTGAGCCACATCCACTCCCAAATCAATTTTGATTATGTGGAACCGTTTCCACATGGCAGAGTCTATGTTAGTAACCCCCAACTATTAAATGCCAGAAGCATCCATTTCCCATCATTATCCCAACCAACAATGTCCCCACAAGTTTCCAAAATGCCCTCTCAGAGACAGTACCACTGCTATTAAGAACCACTTACCTACAGGATAGAGAACAAGCTCCTCAGTTCATCAGGATCTAGCTTCAGACTTCCTCTCCAGCCTCCTCTACAGCCATAACAGCCTTCTAAACAAACAGAGCTATTTGTAGTTCACAGAGTTAGTCACAATTATTCCATGCCCATAGTTTTTCCATCAATCTGAGGCATCTTCTCTTCCCTTGCCTTCTGATTAACTACGCTTCTTTGATGCCTTCCCAGGCCAATTTTCCTAACCCTTAATACATTGTTTTAAAGTAAGTATTTACTTTCTATCTACCCTACTAGACAGTGTATTCCACAAGAAAAGGGATTTTATATTGTTAATCTTTGTATCTTGACAAATAAATGTTGTTTTTTCAATGAATAAACAAGGTGAAGGGATTCAATTAACAAGAGAAAGAAATATTTCTTCTGTGACTGGAGGAAAGAAGGGGCAATGGATTCAGGGATGGATTTAGTGATAGATAAATTTAACTTGTCTGTTGTATATTGAACTCATTTGGATATAAATATAACTTCCCATGCCATCTCAGTCTTCAAATGTGCCGTCAGAAAAGTCTCCCATCTCTTCACAACATCATGGGCAGGTTTCATAACGCTGTTCTCTCTTTCGGTTATTTAAAAGTTCTGTCAAATCTGGTTTAAACTGATGTTGGTCCAATATAGAACACATCTCCTTCTCCCAGTCCAAACCTGAGCCATGACTTGAAGAACAAAAAATGCAGAAGAGACTATGCTGCCCTCTATCATTTCTCCATCTCTTCTAGTTCTCTGGGGTTCTAGCTCTTCAGAGGTTGGGAACTTGGAGGAGGGAAGGGAGGAAAGGGGCAACTGTCTCTTTACTTAGCAAGGTAGTTTCAGCAAACCCGTATTGCCTATGGAGGACAGGCCATCCCAGCCCATGGTTTGGCTGGCATCAAAATGCTGGCTCTTTTGGGGCCACTTGTGTGAGTTCTTTAGAAGATCCTGTGGACCTCGCCACCAAGTTGTGCTCTAATATAGACAATCTTGCTCCAAGTCATCTCTTTTAACCCTTCTCAACTTCTGGCCAGCAGCTTCTTATGTGGATTACCAGCAAGATGACTCAAGACCAACTATCCATTGCTGTACATGTTAGATGGGTTGTATGGTTTATGAATTTATGTTTCAATAAAATTGATTTAAAAGTTAAAAGATAAACAAACAACAAAAAAAGAGCAGCTATTTTCCTTGGTGTCCCTTTGACCACAAAAACTCAGTTATCCTTGCTCATCCAAACGGAAGGAATACAGACTTTCAACGGCTAATCCCTCTCTAAGCCCTTCCATCTCTCTCTGCCTTTCCTCCTCTCATATTGGTACAGAGCTGAACAAGCCCACTGTCTGAACAGATAGTCTAAATAGAGAAAGAGAAATCAGTCTCTCCTTCATGCAGATACACCAAAAGTTCTGAATGATTTTCTTTGATACCCCCTTGCTTGGTTTGGGAGGGAAAGGAAGGAGGAGTACTCCCCACTCAGCTCAAGGCCAATTCTGCTACTTCTTTGTAGCCCTGGAGAGTGTGTCTGGCTGCATTATTTGGCAACTCTCTCTAGAACGTATGGTATGTAGTGCTTCTTTGTCCCAGCTTTGGGCCTTAATCACCAATTCCAGGGCAATAGGAAAAGTTCTGCTCTAACATCTTTTACAATAGATTAAAGTGAAAGGAAGGCTATATGAAATAAGGAGCTCAACTGCATTCCTAAATTAGTAGGAAAGATCATCTGCTAAGTGAGACAAAGAACTAGGAGTTGAAGGTCCAGACAGAAGAAACAAAGAAGACTGGGAATAGAATATTCGATGAAAGACATGGGTGCTTTGTCTCCATTAGAACAAAACAAAAAAAGGGCACATATACAAATTAAGTGCAAATTTTTGCACGTCATTTCTGGAATACATGGATTCAGGATCCCCTGAAATCCTCAAAGGAGCCAAAAGACCCCAAATTAACAAGCTTTGAGCTACAGAAAGCATGCAGGAAGGTGATAGCTCATTGCTGACATATATGGGAAGAGGTAGTGGGTCTTTAAGCTGGTAAAACAGATGTGTAGGTCAGACATTTAGAGACATCCATTCACCCAGAAGTCTATGCCAGATACCAGTTTTCTAAATGTTATGTTCTAATCCAATCTATTTTTTTTTAATTAAGGAGATTTATTTATTTTTGGGTAATAACTGGACAGCTAATTTGGATAAAGCACAGTCTTCAGCATCTATAATAAACAAATTCAAAAGCAATCATAGTTACACAAAAAGCAGAATGCCTAAAAATTTGACATTAATAGTGGCAAAAGCCACTTAATTTTTATTTTTTTTCTTCATTTAAAAAAATCTTGTTGAAGTATATCCATTCATTCATGAACATACATAAACAATAAGTGTATAGTAAAAGTTGTGAACTTACTAAACAAACATGCATAACATCATATAGGGCTCCCATACATCACTCCACCACCAAAACCTTGAATTGTTGTGAATATTTGTTACAAATTATGAAAAAGCATCATCAAATTATTACTACTAAGTATAATCCATATCTTACATTTGGTGTATTTTCCCTCAACCCTCCCTATTTTTGTTGTTGTTGTGTTCATAAACCATACAATTATCTAAAGTGTACAATCAATGGCATTTGGTGTAATCATAGAGTTGTGCGTTCGTCACTTCAATTAATGCTAGAGGATTTTCATTACTCAAAAGAAACAGAACATCAAAAAGCAAACCAGGGTGCCCCTGGTTTGGACCAGGGGACCTCTTATATTTTTTGAATGTAAAATTGTTTTAAATAGAGAAAAAAATAAAATAAAAAGACAAACCACTATCATACCCATACGTTAGTGCTACTAATTACCAATCCTATCGTGTGATTTCACTATTTCTATTCATTTCCAAACATTTCCAACAACTTTTCACCAATTCTGCACAGCTCATTCTATTCTCAGCTTTCCATTCTCTAACCACATTCTATTCTTTGGTGACATATTCTAGCTATTAACTCCATGAGTTTGCTTATTATATTTAGTTTATAATAGCAAAATCATACAATATTTGTCCTTTTGTGCCTGGCTTTTTTCACTCAACAACCTCCAGGTTCATTATGTTGTCATAGGCTTCATGACTTCATTTCTTCTTACAGCTGAATAATATTCCATCGCGTGTATATGCCACAGCTTGTTTATCTGTTCATTAGTTGATGGACACCTAGGTTGATTCCATCTATTGGCAATTGTGAAGAAGGCCACTATGAGCAGTAGTGAGCAAATGTTTGTGTACCTGCTCTCAGATCTTCTGGGTATATGCCTAGTAGTGTTATTGTCAGGTCACATAACAGATCTATTTCTAACTTCCTTAGGAATCACCAAATAGACTACACAGTGGCTGTATCTTCTACATTCCCACCAACAGTAAATAAGCATTCCTATCTCTCTACATCCGCGCTAACACTTGTAGTTTTCTAATTTTTCATAGTGGTCATTCTAATAGGTGTAAAATGACAAATTTTTGTAGCTTTGACTTGCATTTCCCTAAGAGCCAATGATGTTGAACATATTTTCATGTGTGTTTTTTTACATTTGTATTTCTTCTTAGAAAAATGTCTATTCAGGTCTTTTGCCCATTATTTTAATTAAGTCATTTGTCTCTTTATTGCTGAGTTGTAAGATTTCATTATATATCATATATATTTAGACCCTTGTCAGCTGTGTGATTTTCCAATATTTTCTCCCATTGAGTAGGCTACCTTTTTACCCTCTTAACAAAGTAAAAGCACAAGATTGCCTTATTTATTTACATATTTATGTATTTATGTATTTATTGTTTTTCCTTCTTTGCATGCACTTTCCTGGTCTTCCAGAAGATGGCACTCTTCAGCAGACGTCTCAGCTCAGGTCCCAGACACTTGGGGGGAATGCATTCACTGTAACCTCACCTGGTTGGGTGCTGTAGAAGCAGTATTCTCAGAGTGGGCCAAACTTTGCAACAAACTCTCTGAAGCTGCTCTCCTCCTTTGGCCAGCTACACCCTCCCTCCCTCTGTGTCCTCAGCAACAAGCCCAGGAAAGTAGGAGGGTGTATGAGAAGGCAAATTATCTTTGTCTCTCAGGGCAATGCCACCTCCCCGCCTGGCCTGGAAGTGTGCTACCCCTCTAAAATGCAGACCAAGGTTGCTGGCCAAAATCTGAATTTGCCATAAGTCAACTGTGTCCCTCCCTCCCCCCTTTTTCGGGGAAGAAGATCCCTGCGACCCCCTCAGCCTGTGTTGCCTGCCAGGGGCCAGAGGACCCAGTGCTCCTTGCTCCAAGGTGGGGGAATGTGCACCAGCAGCTACTGCTGCAGCTTTACTCATGAGATTTTTTCAAGCCAACCAAGAGTCCTTTCCTTGGCCCTTCTCTCTTCCAGGTGGTGTCTGACCTTCCCCTGGTGTCCTAAGCCCTAGAACAGTTTTCCAGACAGTTTCTGCCTGTCCTCTAGCTATTTTTCTGGGAAAGAAGTAAGCCCTCTTCCTCTCCAGTCTCCATCTTCCCAGAAGTCCAGTCTATTCTGATGGCTTATACTCTTTTGTATATTCAGCTTATTCTTCCTATCATGTCATGATATGCCTTGCTACATAGTAAATGTGATTAATAATTGAGAGACTTCAAAAAAGAGGCCAGAAATTTTATTATGCCTTAAAATGTAGATGTTGGACTAGAAACTGGTAACCTTGTTGCCTCCCTGGAAGAGAACAAGGTATCTGAGGCACAAATGAGAGGGTTTTTTTTCATTATATATCATTTTGCACTTCTTTAGTTTTGTAAAGTGTACAAGTATCACCTATTGAAAAATTTCACTTAAAAATTATATTAATCATAAACAAAGTATTAACATACAGAATGTCAATATAAGATGCTTGGTATTTCTAATGTTTTAGAGGAAGGCAGTGGGGGTATCAAAGAGAAAGATGGTATTTTCTAAAATGGATAAACCCACATGATATATCTCTCATAGCTGCACTAGGGAGATTATAAACATCAGAGAGCAGAATGATGACATCAGAGCTAAAAGGGCTTTTCCAAAAACCAGTAATTTGGGACAAAACTATAATAATGAAATATTATAGAAAGTGGATTCCAAGATTAGTAGATCTAAAGAAGAAGTTGGGACTAGAACATCTATAAGAAATAGGTACCAGAAAATATAACTAAACATGATTTTAGATATTTCCATGTAAAATGTCATAGAAACAAAGCTAAGATTGGTTGAGGTTAATCTCTGGCCTAAGAATAAAGCCATGGAAACAAATCACTTTGATTTTCCAAAAAGCAAATCTTCAGCAAACGGTAGAGAAAATGATCTGTAGGTGAACTGACTTTGACTTTTCCTTCAGGTCTTAGGCTGGTGATTTTAAAACAATACTTGGATGATAGGACTATAAATATATGATATATATGATCACAAAGATCATGATATATATGATCACAAAGACTCCATGTGAGTAGATGAGCCAGTCATATGCCCCAAATATCTGCTCAGTTCCTGAGATAGAAAAATGAAGTGGTAATATGATGCCAGCCACTCCTACCAAGTGACAGCTGAGAACATTTCTCCTCAACTACTGAGAGGAACTCAACTATGAAAAAGGGCCCATCTGTGGTCCAGAACAGGGCAAGAAAAGAATCCTGTTTTTCTTGGAGTTCTAGGCTTTCAGCTATCTTGAGACTTAGTAAGTGACAGAACTGGGACGTGATCACTTCAGAGTCACATCTACATTCAAGCAAAAGCAGTATTACTGGTTTAAGATGGTAAAGAAAGATGTTTCTGGACTCTGTCCCCCCGCACCACCACCAGAAACTTTGAGCAACCAGCAAGAACTGGCAGAACTCTTTCTCAAAGCTCCAGAAAGTAGCTAAAGGACTGCAGTAACAGGGCAAGTGCCGAATCAAGAAAAAGGCAACTTAAAAGCAGTAGAATCTCCTGGTGCCGTGGTCGGCCCATCCCCAACACCTCACTGGCTTGGAATGAAGCCAGCCCATGCTCCCAGTGTGGATCTCCAGTCCCAGTTCCAGCGGGAGCAGAATAACCCTTGTGCACATAAAGGGAGAATGTAGGTTTGGCCCACTCTGTCTCGTGGTAGCCTGAGGGACTCACTGTCCCAGAACTTGCCCTGTGAGTAGAAGGCAGCTCAGAGAACTCTCCCACAGAATGCTGTGGGACAGCAGTCAAGTCACTGCCTGGGGCAAGAGATTGCTGGCTGTAGGACCTGCAGTGCAATGCCTGGGACAAGTGAGGTCATTTTGTCCTAGGAAAGAGAGGACATTCCTAACTGTATAAATGGGCTAATTCCTAGGGCAAACTGATTGTATGAATAAGCCCTGAAGCAGAACTCCCACACAAATCAATCTGCAAAGACTGGAAAAAGTATTCTCCTCCCCCTCTCCCCCTTCTCCTCCCCTCCCCACCCTCACCCCCTCTTCTTCCCCCCTCCCCCTTCCCATTCTTCTCTTTTCTTTGTTAGCTCCTGGCATTCAAGAAAATCTCTGGGGAAGCAGATGTAGCTCAAGTAATTGAACTCCCGCCTACCACATGGGAGCTCCGTGGTTCAGTTCCCAGTGCCTCCTAAAGAAGATAGCAAACTGATACAAAGGGCATGTGCAGCAAGCTGACGTGACAAGATGATGCAATAAGAAACACAAGAGGAAAAACGTAATGAGAGACACAACAAAGTGGGGAACGGAAGTGGCTTAAGCAATTAAGCACCTCCCTCCCACATCAGAGGTCCTGGGTTCAGTTCCCGGTGCCTCCTAAAGAAACAAAAGAGATGAACAGATATAGCAAGTGCAAACAATGAGGGGATGGGGAGAGATAAATAAAATAAATCTTTTTTTAAAAAAGAGTTCTGTCATAATACTAACTAGATACATGCTTAAGGAACAGACAACTCAGCATCTAAAGTCCAGTGATAACATAGTAAAATATCAAAATGCCCCCACTTCAAGAAAATGCCACAAAACATACCAAGAAACAGGGAACAATGACCCAGGCAAAGGAGAAGATTAAAGGATTAGAAACCATAATGAGGAGGACCAGACCTAGGACATAACAGACCAAGACTTTTTAAAAATGGTCCTACATATGCTCAAAGAACTGAAGGCAAACATGGACAAAGCTCCAAGAACTACAGGAAATTAGCAAAATGCAGGATGAACACAAAAAGAATATCAATAGAGAGATGGAATTATGAAAAGGAACTAAACAGAGCTGATGACTGCAATAACAAAAATTAAAAATTTCCTAGAAGGGTTCAACAGATGATTGGAGCTGGTAGAAGAAATAATCAGAGAATCTGAAGATAAGACAATTGAAATTATTCAGTCTGAAAAGCAGAAAGAAGGAAGAATGACGAAGAGCAAATGGAGTCTGAGGACCTGTAGAGACTCCATTTCACATACCAACATATGCATTGTGGGAGTTCAAAAAGAAGAAAGAGAAAAAGGGGCAGAGACTATATTCAAAGAAATAATGGCTAAAAAATCCCCAAATTTAGTGAAAGACATGAATATACACAGCCAATATGCTCAGCAAGCTCCAAACAGGATAAACCCAAATAAACCCACACTGCACCATGTTATAATCAAACTGTTGAATGCTGAAAAGAAAAAGAAAATTCTGAAAGCTGCAAAAGAGAAGCAATATGTCACGTACAAGAAAGCCTCAATAAATTAAGTGTCAGTTCCTCATCGGAAACCATGGAAGCAAGAAGGCAGTGGGATGACATATTTAAAGTGCTGAAAGGGAAGCGAATGTGGCTCAAGTGATTGGGCTCCCATCTACCATATAGGAGGTCCAGGTTCGATTCCTGGGGCCTCCTGGTGAAGGCAAGCTGGCCCATACAGAGAGCAGACCCGTGCAGAGTGCTGGCCCGGGCAGGAGTGCTGGCCCACACAGGAGTGCTGCATGGAGAGCTGGTGCAGCAAGATGATGCAACAAAAAGAGACACAGAGGAGAGACAATAAGAGATGGAGGAGACCAAGGAGCTGAGGTGGTGCAAGAGATGGAGCACCTCTCCCCGACTCTGGGAGGTTGCAGGATTGGTTCTCAGTGCCACCTAAAGAGAAGACAAGCAGACACAGAGGAACACACAGCAAATGGACACAGAAGGAGAGAGTAAGTGCAAAAACAACAGGGAGCATGAGAAAGAAAGAAAGAAATCTTTTAAAAAAATAATATGCTGAAAGCAAAAAAATTGCAAACCAAGAATTCTGTATCTGAGAAAATTTTCTTTCAAAAATGACAGCAAGATTGGGAAGCAGATGTGACTCAAGTGGTTGAGCACAAGGTCCCAGGTGTGATCACTGGTCCATCCTAAAAACAAACAAACGAAAAAAAAACAATATTCACTGGGGAGAAGTTGAGCACCTACTTCCCATGTAGAAGGTCCTGGGTTCAATGCTCCATACCTCCTTTAAAAAAAAGAGATTAGGGAAGTGGACTTAGCCCAATGGATAGGGTGTCCGCCTACCACAGGGGAGGTCCATGGTTCAAACCCCCAGCCTCCTTGACCCATGTGGAGCTGGCCCATGCACAGTGCTGATGCGCACAAGGAGTGCCCTGGCATGCAGGGGTGTCCCAGCATAGGGGAGCCCCACGTGCAAGGAGTGCACCCCATAAGGAGAGCCGCCCAGCGTGAAAGAAGTGCAGCCTGCCCAGGAATGGTGCCACACACATGGAGAGCTGACACAACAAGATGACACAACAAAAAGAGACACAGATTCCCGGTGCCGCTGATAAGGATAGAAGCGGTCACAGAAGACACCCAGCTAATGGACACAGAGAGCAGACAACTGGGGGGCGGGGGGCGGGGGGGGGGGAGGGAAGGGGAGAGAAATAAATAAAAAATAAATCTTTAAAAAATATATATAGGCGGGCGTTTTGGGCGACGGGACCCCGGCAGGGCGGAGCAGGGGCTTTCCCAGGGGCTCGGGCTGTTGCAGGATGGAGGTGACCGCGGTGGCGGCTGACAGCCGGGCATGCCTCCGGGAGCGGCGCGGCTGGAGTGAGCCTGGGAGGCGGCAGCGGTTGTGCTGCCTCAGTCCGGGAGCAGCGGGCATCCGAAAGTCTCACACTGGTTAGACCTTTGGTTCTTCATCCTCTTTGACCTGGTGGTGTTATTCTTCGTGTATTTTTTGCCCTGAATGGTTTGCCTGATACCCACATTAAAATGTTGTCTTCCAAGGTGGATTCTGAAAATGACTACAAACCTTTGAATGAAAAAGACAGGATTGCGAAGCAGAAGAATTTCAAATCAAGGGACCTTTTTATTTCACACATTCTGTTACTCATTTTGGGGTCTACATAAAGTGGGTAGTGCGCTCATCCATTCATAGCTAAGTTCTTAAAACTAGACTCTGGATTGTGTTTAAATTCTTTTCAAACATTTGATGGCCTTACAGAAGCTGAATATGTTAATTTGTACTTAAAGGTTTAATGTATTCATTAATAAATATAGTACTGCCTTTAGCATTTTAAGCATTGCGCGGGGCTTAATATGATGTAAATAATATGGTGAAATAATATCAGGATTTTATAAGTTCAAGAGTAAATTACTGAAAAGCAGGGGAAGGAGTTTGTGAGAAGGAATGTAGTGTTTTTAAACTGCATAGAGGCCATAAATAATACAGAAGCATTACAGAAAACACAGACCCATAAGTATTGGCTGTAAATATCCAGTTTAATTTTTAGACTGAGAATGCTACAAAAAGTTCAGTTATGGTTGATGGAATAATAAAAATATTAAAGTAGATAATAAAAAATTAATTAATTAATTAAATATATATCGATAGCTTCTATTTTTAAAAAAAGAGGTTAAAAAATGAGGGGAAACAGATGTGGCTCAACCAGTTGGGTACCTGCCTGCCACATGGAAGGTCCCGGGTTCAGTTCCTGGTGCCTCCTAAACGAAGATGAGCAGATACTACAACAAGCTAGATGCCACATCCACCGCAGTAAGCAGATGCCTAAAACAAGCAGAAGTTACAAGTTATCAGATGCCACAGCCCATGGGGAACAGATGTGGCTCAGGCCATTGGGCACTCACTGCCAATGTGGGAGGTCCTGGGTTCAATTCCCAGTGCCTCCTGGAGAAGGCAAGCAACAATGTAGGACAGGCAAGAGAACCATCTGGGGGGATGGGGGAATAAAGTAAACATTTTTTTTGAAAAAAAAAAATGAAGGTAAGATTAAAACATTCCCAGATAAATGAAAGCTTAGAGAGTTTGTCACCACTAGACCAGCCCTATGAGATGTGCTAAAGAGAGTTCTGCAGGCTGAAAGGAAAGGACAATAGACAATAGACTGAAGCTGCCTAAAGAACAAAGATCTCCAGTGAGGATAACAAAATGGGTATATATAAATTGCCAATACTATCGTATTTTTGGTTTGTAACCCCATTATTTTTAACTTCCTACAGGATCTAAACGGCAAATACATAAAACGTAATGATAAATCAGGGGTTTATGACTCAATGTATGAACATGCAATTTGTGACAAGAGCAACATTAAGATCTGGGATGGAGGGACAAAGGAACATAGTTTGTGTATACTAATTTTTTAAACAAATCAATTTTATTGATACATATTAATAAAGTATACAGTTCATCCAAAGGGTACAACCAATGGTATTTGGCATAATCACATAGTTGTGCATTCATCACTTTAAACATTATCACAGCATTTTCATTATATCAATAATAATAATGAACAAAAAAACAAACAACAAACAAGAAAATTCTTCACCTCTCGTTTATCCTGCTATACAGAGCTACTATTTCTAGGTATTCTTGCACAAATATTTATTTATAAAGGAGTTTTATTGACATATATTCACATATAATATAATCTATGCAAAGTGTACAAACAATGGCTTTCACTATAGTCACAATGTTGTGCATTCAAGCCACAAAAAATTTTAGAACCATTTCATTCCTTCCAAAAGAAAAACTCCACACCCTTAAGCACGCGTTCCCTAGCCCTACATAATCACTAATCTAAATTCATCTTTGTAATTGATTTATGTTTACATTTTATGTAAGTGGAATCATACAATATGTTGCACAATATATTTAGTTAACAGTAGCGCAAGCATACAGTATTTGTTCTTTTGTGTCTGGCTTGCTTCACTCAACCTAGTGTCCTCCAGTTTCATCCATGCTTCACCACTTCATTTCTTCTTACAGGTGCTTAAATTTCAACATGTGAATACACCACAGTTTGTTTATCCACCCATTGGCTGATGGACACCTGGGTTGTGTCCATCTTTTGCAGTCATGAATAATGCCTCTATTAACACCTGTGTGCAGATGTCTGCTCATGTCACTGCTCTCAGTACTTCTGGGTATATACCCAGCAGTGGTATTGCAGGGTCATGTGGAAAATTTAAACTAAACTTTTTTAGGAACTGTCAAACAATCCTGCACAGTAGCTGCACCATTCTACATTCCGACCAACAATGAATAAGTGTTCCTATAGCTCAATATCCTCTCCAATACCTGAAGTTCTCTGTCTTTTTAATAGTGACCATTCTGATAGGTGTGAAATGATATCTCATTATAGTTTTGATTTGCATTTCCCTAATCATGAGTGATGTTGAACCTTTTTTCATGTGTGTTTTTGTTTTGTTTTGTTTTGTTTTTTTGCCGTTTGTATTTCTGCTTTGATAAATGTCTATTCAGTCTTTTGCCCATTTTTTAATCGGGTTGTCTTTTTATTGTTGAGTTGTAACATCTTTTTTATATAGCATGGATATTAAACCCTTATCAGACATGTGATTTCCAAATATTTTATCCCGTGGAGTTAGCTGCCCTTTCACCATTTTGACAAAGTCCTGGAAGGTGCAAAAGTGTTCAATTTTGAGAAGGTCTCATTTATCCAATTTTTTCTTTTGTTGCATGTGCTGTCGGTGTAAGATCCAAGAAACCACAACCTACCACAAGGTCTTTAAGATGTTTCCCTATATTTTCTTCTAGTAGTTTTATGGTCTTGTCTTTTACTTAGGTCTCTGATCCATTTTGAGTTAATCCTTGTATAGGGAGTGAGATGGGGTCCTTTTACATTCTTTTGGTTATGAATATCCAGTTCTCCCAACATCGTTTTGTAAAACTGGATTTTGTCTAGGTTCTTGACTATGCTTCAGAAATGAATTTCAAGAGTACATTGGATTAGTTAGGCCAGTAATTTATTAAGGTAGGGAGGGAAAAGAAATGGGGGGAAATAACAGATTGTGGGTCCCAGGTAGAGACCCAGGAAGGGGCTGAAAAGTGATAAAGCAGGCTGATTTACAGACTACAATTTCCCATTATATATTATAAATGCCCAGGTTTTACTTGTATGGTAATCATGGCAGAGGAAAAACAGCAAGAGCAGGTGCAGAGGGTAGGAACAGGCACATGGACCGGCACCAGGAGGAGCATTGGGACAGGGCGAAGGTAAGAGAGCACAAGAGAGCAAGAAGACTTCTCACTTGCTTTTTAAACCATTAATTAGTCTGCCCCTTTGCTAATGACATGGAAGGATTCCCAGCTATTTGCTGTTTTGATTGATTACCATGCCCATCAATCCACCAGGAGGGCCCAATGATCAAGTCCTTGGGGAATATCTGGGGCTTTTCCTGGCTTCTGGAGGAAATCTCATTCTGAATGGCAGAATTTTATGAGCGTCTTCCAGCAGCCATCTTGGGGAGGTACCAAATGACATGTGGCTCCAGATCTATCGATTGATTCCCTATCTTACCAGCCTGCTTTGATTTGTTGAAGAGACTATTTTGTCCTGATAACATGGACTTGGTGGGTTTGTCAAAAACAGTTGGCTATAGAGATGAGGTTCATTTCTGGACTCTCAATTCTATTCCAATGATTCATGTGTCTACCTTTATACTGGTAGCATGCTGTTTTGACCACTGTAGCTTTGTAATATGTTTCAAAGTCAAGCAATGAAATTCCTCCCATGTCATTCTTCTTTTTTAGAATGCTTTTGGCTATTCAGATGTGCTTTCCTTTCCAAATGAATTTGGTAATTGCCTTTTCTAATTTTGTAAAGTAGCCTGTTGGGATTTTGATTGGAACTGCATTTAATCTGTAGATCAGTTTGGGTAGGTTGACATCTTCATGATATTTAGTCTTCCAATCCATAAATGTGGAATGTCTTTCCATTTGTGTAGGTCCTTTTAAAATTTCTTTTAGCATTGTGCATTTTTGTACTTCTTTGTTCAAATTCATTCCTAGGTACTTGAGTCTTTTGTTGCTATTGTAATGGAATTTTCCCCAATTTCCTCCTCAGATTGTTCAATACTAGTGTACAAAAACATTATTGATTTTTGTATGTTGATCTTGTATCCTGTCACTTTGCTGAACTCATTTATTAGCTCAAGTAGCTTTGCTGTAGATGTTTCAAAATTTTCTAAATATAGTATCATATCATCAGCAAATAGAGTTTTACTCCTCTTTTCCTATTTGGATGCCTTTAATTTTTTTTTCTTGTCTAATTACTCTAGCTAAAACTTCTAGTATGTTGAAAAACAATGTTGAAAAACAATGGTGACAGTGGGCATCCTTGTCTTGTTTCAAATCTTAGAGGAAAGTTTTCAACATTTCTCGATTGAGTTCGATGTTGGCTGTGGGTTTTTCATATATGCCTTTTATCATATTTTGGAATATCCCTTCTATTCCTATCTTTGAAGTATTTTTATCAAGAAAAGATAATGAATTTTGTTGAAAGCCTTTTCTGCATCAAATGAAAAGAGCATGTGGTTTTTATCCTTCAATGTGTTAATGTGGCGTATTACATTGATTGATTTTCTTATGTTGAAACAGGTTTGCATACAAGTAATAAATCCCACTTCGCTGTAATGTGTAAGTCTTTTGTTATGCTGTTGGAGTTGATTTGCAAGTATATTCTTGAGAATTTTTGCATCTATGTTCATTAGAGAGATTGGTCTGTAATTTTCTTTTCTTGTAGTATCTTTACCTGGCTTTGGTATTAGGTTAGCTTTATAAAATATGTTCAGTAATTTTCCTTCCTCTTCAATTTTTTTTTTTTTTTTTGAAGAGTTTAAACAGGATTGATGTTAATTCTTCTTGAAATGCTTGGTAGAATTCACCTGTGAAGTCATCTGGTCCTAGACTTTGCTTTGTTGGGAGATTTTTGATGATGGATTCAATCTCTTTAAATGTGATTGGTTTGTTAAGTTTTTGTATTTTTTGCAGCATCAGTGTAGGCTGTTTGTGCATTTCTAAGAATTTGTCCATTTCATATAGGTTATATAGGTTTCATATAGGTTCATATAGGTTATCTAGTTTGTTGGCATACAGTTTCTCATAATGTCCTTTTATGATCCTTTTCATTTCTGTGGGGTCAGTCATAACTTTCCCCCTTTCATTTCTGATTGTATTTATTTGCATCTTCTCTCTTTTTTTCTTTGTTAGTCTAGCTAGGGGTTTGTCAATTTTATTGATCTTCTCAAATAATCAGATTTTGGTTTTGTTGATTTTCTCTATTGTTATTTTGTTCTCAATTTGATTTATTTCTACTCTAATCTCTATAATTTATGTATATGTCTGTTAGGTCTAACTTGTTTATCCTATTGCTCAAGTTCTCTGATTTCGTGTTGATCTTCTATCTAGTTGTTCTTTCTAATGATGTGAGTGGTGTGTTGAAGTCTCCAACAATTATTGTGGAGATGTGTGTCTCTCCCTTCAGTTTTGCCAGAGTTTGCCTCATGTATTTTGGGGTACCCTGGTTAGATGGATAGATATTTATGACTGTTATTTCCTCCTGTTGGATTGTCCCTTTTATTAATATATAATGGCCTCCTGTGTGTCTCATAACTTTTTTGCATTTAAAGTCTGTTTCATCCAATATTTGTACAGTTACCCCTGCTCTTTTTTGGTTACTATTTGCATGTAGTATCTTTTTCCAAACTTTCACTCTCAATCATTTTGTATCCCTAGGTCTAAGGTGAGTACTTGTAAACAGTGTATGGAGGCTCATGTTTTTTTTATCCATTCTGTCAGCCTTTATCTTTTAATTGGGGAGTTTAATCCATTCAATGATATTACTGTAAATGCATTCTTTACTTCCGTGATTTTATTCTTTGATTTTCATATGTCATATCTTATTTTCTCTTTGTTTTTACTCTTTTGGTTCTCCTTTCTGCTATCCTTTCTTCTATACTCTCCTCCAAGCCTCTCCTGCCTTTTTTTTTTTCCCCAGGCTCTAAGTCTTCTTTTTTTGTTGTTGTTAAAGATTTATTTTATTTATTTCCACCCCACATCTCCCCCCGTGCCCCCCCCCCCCCCCCCCCCCGCTGTCTGCTCTCTGTGTGTTCTTCTGTGTCTGCTTGTATTCTCATTAGGCGATTCCAGGAACCGATCCTGGGACCTAACAGAGTGGGAGAGAGGCGATTATTCTCTTGGGCCACTTCAACTCCCTGTTCTGCTATGTCTTCTTATTCTCTCTCCTCTGTGTCTCTTGTTGTGTCATCTTGCTCCAGCTCTCAATGTTGGCCGACACTCCTGCATGGGATGGCTTTCCCATGCTGGGCAGCATTCCCATGCAGGGTGGCACTCCTGCACAGGGCAGCATTCCTGCATGGGCCAGCACTCCACATGGACCAGCTTGCCTTCACCAGGAGGCCCTGGGCATCGATGGTAGATGGAAGCTCAATTGGTTGAGACACATCTGTTTCCCTATAATGCTTCTTTTAATTCCTGCAAAGGTGGATTCTTTCTTATGAACTGTCTTAATTTCTGTTTGTTTGTGAATATTTTAAAGTCATCTTTATAACTGAAGGACAATTTTACTGGACAAAGAATTCTCAGTTGACAGTTTTTCTCTCTAAGTACCATAATTGTATCCTACCACTGTCCTTACCTCCATGGTTTCTGATAAGAAATTCACACTTAGTCTTACTGGGTATCCCTTATATTTGACAGTTTACTTCTCCTTTGCTGCTCTTAGAATTTTCTCTTTATCTTTGACTTTTGACATTCTGAGTACTATGCATCTTGGAGTGGATCTATTCAGATTTATTTTGATTGGGGTATGCTGTGCTTCTTGGACATGTAAGTTCATTTCTTTTGTGAGGATTGGGAAATTTTCAGCTATTATTTCCTCTTTCCCTTCCCTTTTCTGGAACCCCCCATGACAGGTATGTAATTGTGTTTCATGTTGTCATTCAACTCCCTAAGCCCCTGCTTAATTTTTTCCATTCTTTTCTCTCTTCAATTTCAGCTGTTTTTTCTTAGGTATCACTCATTCTTTCTTCTATCATTTTGAATCTGCTGTTGTATGCTTCTAATGTATTTTTTACTCCCCTCCCCCCATGACTTTTTTGCATGCTGTCTGCTCTGTGTCCATTCACTGTGTGTTCTCCTGTTTCTGTATTTATTTTATTTCCCCTCCCCGCCTTGTGGCTTGCTTGCTGTCTGCTCTCTGTGTCCATTTGCTGTGCGCTCTTCTGTGTTTATTTTTTTTTTTTGCTTGTCTCCCTTTTTTGTTGTGTCACCTTGCTGAGTCAGCTCTCCACAGTGCCTGTGGGCTGGGCGGCTCTCCACAGTGTGCAGGCAAACCTGCCTTCACAAGGAGGCCCCGAGATGCAAACCCAGGGCCTCCCATATGGTAGATGGAAGCCCAACTGATTGAGCCACAACTGCTTCCCTCTAATGTGTTTTTTATTTCACCTATTGTGCCCTTCATTCCCATGAGCTCTGTTACTTTTCTTTTCAGGATTTCATATTCTTTCTGCTCACTCAATGTCTTCATGATGTCGTTTACCTCATTAGCCATATTGGCTTTCTTTTTTTCTTTTTAAAGATTTAATTTTATTTATTTCTCTCCCCTTCCCCCCATTGTCTGCACTCTGTGTCCATTCACTGTGTGTTCCTCTGTGTTCACTTGCATTCTTGCCAGGCGGCAATGGGAATCTGTGTCTCTTTTTGTTGTGTCATCTTGCTGCATCAACTCTCTGTGTGTGGCGCCACTCCTGGGCAGGCTGTGTTTTTTTTGCATGGGGCAGCTCTCCTTGCAGGGTGCACTCCTTGAGCGTGGAGCACCCCTACATGGGGGACAGCCCTGTGTGGCATGGCACTCCTTGTGTATGGCAGCACTTCACGTGGGCCAGCTTATCACATGGGCCAGGAGGCCCTGGGTATCGAGCCCTGGATCTTCCATATGGTAGGTGGATGCTCGATCAGTTGAACCACATCCACTTCCACCATATTGTCTTTCAACTCATTAATTTGATTTTGGAAATTTGTGTGCATCCCATTAATTAGTTCTCTCAAATCCTACATCTCTTCTGGGGCTTTGATATATTTCTTTTCTTGGGCCACGTCTTCCATTTTCTCAGTATGGCTCATATGGGTCAAAAGCTGAGTCAGGGAACAGATGTGGCTCAAGCAGCTGAGCTCCTGTCTCCCATGTGGGAGGTCCTCAGTTCAGTTCCTGGTGCATCCTGAAGAGGCAAAAGAAGGAACAACAAGCAAAACAGATGAAAAACCAACTCAGGGAAGCTGATGTGGCTCAGTGGTTGAGCACCAGCTTCCCACATATGAGGTCCCAGGTTCAATCCCCAGCCCCCAGTAGCTAAAAAAAAAAAAAAATTGCTGAGTCATCCTTAGGTGGTGTCCCTCTCTCTCCCCTTGCCTGGGGAGGTGCATCCTCAACAAACAGAGCCAGTTAGTAGAGAGGGTGATGAGAGGGTCAGATCTCTTTAGTTCTATCCTACTCCCAGGACAAACAGTGTTGTGGCCCTACCCAGTCTGCAAGGGCTCCTGGGACACAGCAGACCAAATTTGTGGGTCAAAAGCTGAGTCAGCCTTAGGATCTTTGCCGTCTCTCCTCTTTCCTGGGGAGGTAGATCCCTGGGGTCCCCTTTGTTTATAGCCACAGGTGTGAATTCAAAAGAGTCTTCAGTGTAGGGGATTGTGCTGGCAGTAGCAGCAGCCATTTTTTCAAAAAAAATTTTTTAAATTTATTCCCTGCCCGCCTTGTTGTTTGCATTTGCTGTCTGCTCATCTTCTTTTTAGAAGGCACCAGGAACCAAACCCAGGACTTCCCATGTGGGGAGGAGGTTTCTAATCACTTGAGCCACCCACTCCCTGCTTATTGTATCTCTCACTGGGTTTCCTTGATGTGTCTTTTCTTTGCATCAGCTTGCCACTCCAGCCTGTCATGTCAGCTCACTGTCTTGCTTGTCTTCTTTAGGAGTTACCAGGAACCAAACCCAGGACCTCCCATGTGGTAGGCAGGGGCCCAATTGCTTGAGCCATATCCACTTCTCGCAGCAGCCACTTTTAACTCACAGTCTTGCCATCATGATTCTTTTTCTTTGTCTCTCTCTCTTCTGGGTGGTGTCCAGACTTCCCTTGGTGTCCTGAACCCTAGATTTTTTTTCCAGGTCTTTTCTGCCTGTCCTCTAGCTATTTTTCTGGGAGAGAAGACAGTCCTGTGACTTTCTAGTCCACCATCTTCCTGGAAGTCCCCTGTGTATACCATTGAAATTAAGTTGGTGTCAAATCAAATAAGATTATTACAGATTTAGGATGTTAAATTTTACCCCATGGTTATTACAACAAAAATACCAGAGTATGCAAGTTCAGAGAGACAGAAATTAGAGTATACATTGCCGGGGAAGGGAGTCAGGGGGATTGGGGAGTTAGTGCATAATTGCATAGTAAGTGTACAGTTTCTGTTTAGGGAGACGGTAAAGTATGGAAGGTGATGAGGGTACCGCAATATTGTGAATGTGACTAATCCTATTGAATGGTCTTCCTGGGGGTGACTAAAACAGGAAAGTTTGTTATATATATATATATGTTCCCGCAGTTAAAAAAGAAAAAGAAGCAACTAAAGAGACAATGAGGGAGGGAAGCAAATGTGGCTCAGGCAACTGAGCTCCCACCTACCACATAGGAGTTCTGTAGTTTGTTTCCCAGTGCCTCCTAAAGAAGACAGTGAGCTGATGTGATGGGCAGGCATGGCAAGCTGATACAACAAGGTGACACAACAAGAGACACAAGAGGAAAAACATAATGAGAGACACAACCAAGCAGGGAACAAAGGTGGCTTGAGTGATTAGGCACCTCCCTCCCACATCGGAGTTCCCAGGTTCAGTTCCTGGTGCCTCCTAAGACACAGCACAGCAAGTGCAAACAACGAGGGGGTGGAGAGGGAGGGAGGGAGGGAGGAAGGAAGGAAGGAAGGAAGGAAGGAAGGAAGCAAGGAAGGAAGCAAGGAAGGAAGCAAGGAAGCAAGGAAGGAAGGAAATCTTGGGACGCCGACGAGGCTCAACTGATAGTGTCCATCTGTGATATGGAGGGTCCAGGGTTCGATCCCCAGGGCCTCCTGACCCATGTGGTGAGCTGGCCCATGCACAGTGCTGCCGCACGCAAGGAGTGCCGTGCCCCAAGTGCAAGGAGTGCGCCCCGTAAGGAGAGTCACCCAGTGTGAAAAAAAGTACAGCCTGCCCAGGAGTAGCACCACACACACACAGCTGATGCCGCAAGATGATCCAACAAAAAAGAGACAGTTTCCCAGTGCCACCAGATAATGCAAGCGAACACAGAACACACAGCGAATGGACACAGAGAGCAGACAAGGAGGACAGAAGGGGAGAGAAATAAATAAAATAAATATTTTAAAAAGAGAGATAGACAGTGACAGTTAAAAGCAATACGTGATCCTTGATAAGATCTAGCAAAGGAAGTGAAAAGGCTCAAACGGACATTATTGGAACATATGAAAAAATTGGAATATAGACTGTAAGCCTTATGTCAGTGGTAAATTTCTTAACTTGATAACTCCATTTAAGGTGGTTCCATAAGTGAATATCCTTGTTCTTAGAAAATGTACATGGCAGTATTAAGTGTTCAAGGAAAGTGACGTATACAACCTACACTCGGTTTATACAATGAATGAAAGGAAGGATAGATGGATGGATGGATGGATAGATGGAGAGAGAGAGAGGAGTGGGGAGAAAGGGAGGGAGAATGTGGCAAATGTGGCAAAATGTGGCAAAATATTAAAATTGGTGGATCTGGGTATCTGAGATTAGGGGAGTAGTGTTGTGTTAGAGTTCTCTGTATGGGGTTTGTATTATTTTTGTAACTGTCCTGTAAGTTTGAAAGTATTTCAAAATAGAAAGTTTATTTTTTAATTTTAAACTATATTACCCAATTCGATCAATCTTTTCATTTGATTAATTTAGAATTATTTTTGTCTGTCTTAAAAAATAAAATTTATCTTCAAAGAATAAGTATTTGCCACCAAGAAATGTACATTTTAAAAAGTGGGCTTAAGCTTGAAATAATTATGAGAGACCATTTATTCACCCAAAAAAAAGATGTTTATAAGATAACTAAAAATTGAGAAAATTGTATAGTCTAAAATATAAACCACAATGTAAACACAAATGTTACCTTGTTGGAAAGCTATTGTCTCAATATCTGTACATCAGTTTCAGTAAATATAGTATGAATATGTAAAAAGATTATTGCCATGGAAGGGAAAAGGTTTTATGTTGGATATGTGAGAGTACTGTATATTGTATATATGAATTACTGTGATCTAAAACTTTGTGAAGATAAGCTTAATAATTAGAAAAAAGAAAAGAAAAAGATAGGACGTAGACACTGAGGAAAAGATGGAAGTAGTTGCCTTGCCAATTTGCATACAGGGCAACACTTATTACAGTGATGAAAGGCAAAACATCAAAAACAAAGCTTTTGCATTTTTAAATTTTTTGATACCCCAGTTTATTTTTACATTAATTTTTCTAAATTAATATGTATTCTATATCTAACCTTTAAACTCATCACTATATTCCATTTTACTATTAATGGAACCTGGCAATATAAAGGGCTTCACTTTTCAAGAAGTTTTGGATCACAGAGAGGTTCAACAATGGCAGGGGAGGAATACTGGTGTGGGATGTTATTGACAGGGGACACATGGTTGGCAGGGAGTTCTCCAGGGCATATATCCAGGGTACATAAAAATGTTGGATATTTTCATAGTGGATACAATTAAAAACAACAATTGAGGGAGTGCTTAGTTCCTAGCCAGGGGTACTCTATCACAGTCCCTAAAGGAACAGCAACATTCCCCCAAGTGCAACGACAAAGACCAAAAAAGAATGAAGGTCCAACAATGAGCCCTTGATACTAATGACTATGCTTGTAAGCCTGTGCACCTGAAATAAGAACAAGGCCTAGAGCAGCAGAGTGCCTAAGAGTTACCTCCTGAGAACATCCATGTTGCTCAAATGTGGCCAGTCTCAAAGCCAAACTCAGCATGTAAATGTGTTGCCTTCCTCCCAGTGTGGCACATGACTCCCGGGTATGAGCCTCCCTGGTGCTGAGGGATTACTACCAAGTACCAGCTGATGATGTAACTAGGAAATGACCTTGAATAAAAGGGTCAGCTTGGACCAGCAGAATATCTCAATCTACGTATAATACCAGGAGTTAAAAATGCTTTTTGACCTGAATCAAAGGGGGAAATGGAAAGGACCAAATGAGTTTATATGGCTGAGTCTCCAAAAAGAGCTGGGAGGTTATCAGAGGGGTCGCCCTTATGCACACTTCAGCAGAGTCCCAGAGACAGATAAAGTAGATACAACCCTGGCTATTGGTTCTTCTGAGGGCTACAGAGACCCACAGGTTCTATGGTCATGGCAGATGGAGTTCAGTGCCATGTCAGTTGGCCCTACTTTGGAGTTTGTGTTTCTGTGTGATGGAGCTGGACTCAGATGTGATCTTTGTTCACAAACCTATCCTATTACTTTTACCAGAACTGTAGTTGGTGCTGGGGTTTAATATATACCCAGGGGACCTGAATCTCTGGACTGACCATGTGATAGCCAGGCCCTGAGCCTCAAAAGACTTCAGCTCCTACACTCTGGTTTATTGGACTTACCCCACTCAGCTAACATGGAGTTGAAGAAGGTCAGCCACCACACCAGGGAGCCAAGAGTGCCTACGACTGAAAGCAGGAGACTTGCGTCCAGCATCCATGTGGAATCTAAGCCCCCTCTTGATATAGATGTGGTGTGGACACAACCATTCCAGGGTCCACAGGATGGAGGAATAGAGTATGGATTAGAGGGGACTTACTGATATTCTATTCATGAACTATTGTGATTAGTAATCGAAGAAAATGTGGTATTGGTGTGGAGAAAGTGGCCATGGTAGCTGCTGGGGGTAGGGAATGGGAGGAAGAGACGAGATGTGGGGGCATTTTCGGGACTTGGAGTTGTCCTGGGTGGTGCTGCAGGGACAGTTACAGGACATTGTATGTCCTCCCATGGCCCACTGGGCGGAATGTGGGAGAGTGATGGCTATGATGTGGACCATTGACTGTGAGGTGCAGCGGTGCTCAGAGATGTATTCACGAAATGCAATGAATGTCTCATGATGATGAAGGAGATTGTTGTTATGGGGAGAGGAGTGGGGTGAGGAGGGTGGGGGGTATATGGGGACCTCATATTTTTTTAATGTAATATTAAAAAAATAAAGACAAAAAAATAAACACAATTCCATTTTTTTAAAAAAAGATGTTTAGAAATGCTTGCAAATGTGCAAGGAATGGAACTCTCATATACCACTGGTGGGAGTACACTCAATAGAGCTTCTGAAAACAATTTTTCAGTCTGTATGAAAAGCCTTTAAAATATGTTTACATAGTAAAGTTCTTAGTTTACAAGTGGCAAGAAGTTCCTTCTTACCATGGGCTTGATGACAACTCATTCTCTTAGTCATCCTTCCTTCTCAATGTCCAACTGATCTCTCACCAGGGTAAAGGTCCTCTTCCTCCTCTGTATGAGCTTTCCCCTAAGGTTCTTGTCCTCAGCTTTCTGCATTCTTCTCTCCATGCTCATACGCATTTCCTCCATGAGTTCATCCACAATCATGGCGTCAGGTAATTCCTGGTGAAAAAAATGGTCCTAGTTTCCCTGGGTGTGGGTTTATGTGCTATTGGTGATGCACATATAAATTATTTTGATCTTATACAACTGTTATGATTTGAATTTTACAGTACAACTCCCCAAAGGAGGAAGTGCTTGGAGGATTTGCGGAAGAATTGTTGACATCAGTGGCAGTGCATTCCTTCCCCTCTATCCCCTCATCTCAGCAATAAAGCAAACCAAATAAAAACAAAGCATAAGTATCAGGGCAGGGCGGGGGGGGTGGGGAATCAGCTAAGTATGTGTTTTAAATTCTCAGGTTGATGGGGGGTCACACCTTGCTTGGCAAAGGAAGAAATGAAATAAATGCTAAAACCGGCCAACAGAAGGAGTGAGGGCAGGAGTCCTAGAGTCTACATTTACAAAATTCATTTATATGAGCAAAGTATACATGTTTATCACACTTTGTTTATATTTTCCTGGCGACCAGTCCTTGTCAGCTAATCACATTACTCCTGTGGATTCAGCTTCATGACAAATCTTCTAACTGCCTGCCTCCCCTCTCAATCAGATTTCTGCCCTTAAGCTTCTCCTATATAGAAATTACAAGTTACCACTGATTTACAAATCCATTGTTTAGATTCAGGGTATGTTCATCATAGGTACTGAAATAAGCTGGGATCTAGAGGCATCCCTCAGACCCAATATCCAGAAAAAGAAGTTAGATAGACTTTTAGGAATAGGAAGGCACAGCAATAGTTGACTAAGTTCTGGCCCACCCTGGCAGAGAAGAAAGCACACAGTAGAAAGGCTCCACAGAATATGACTTCATAGGAAAGTCATCAAAAAGCCTTACGGCACCCTGTGAGATTAAACATTTTGTTAATGGACATTTTTGCATCTGCAACACAAGAGGAACACTTTGGGGGAGGGAGGGGTAGGTACTAGGGATTGAACCCAGGACCTCATGCACGGGAAGCAGGAGTTCAACCACTGAGCTACATCCATTCCCAATGAGAGATGGTTTTTTTGTTTTTTGTTTTTGTTTGTTTATTTTTAGGAGGCACTGAGAATTGAACCTGGGACCTCATGCCTTTTAGGGCAGTACATAAGGAGTCAGGTTCCAGGGCTTTCCAGTCAAGCAAAGGAGTTATTATGATATATATGGAAGGTACTTCTCAGAAAGTGAGCGCTAGCTGAGCCAAACCAGAGACCTAGAGCCAAGGGGAATCAATTGGGTACCAGAATCAGAGTGGTGGAGACAGGTGCAAAGATAGAAAAAAGGTGAGGATCAATTTCTTGGAAATGATGGGGGTAACAAAATTTGAATGGGAAGTATGGGACAGTTCAGGTTTATACTCTGGGATTCACTCTGAATTTCACCGTGCTAAAGGCAGAACCGTGAAGGCCATACATCTGTGTGGGCACCTTCTTCCTCTGAACCCCTGCTACCTGGAGTCCAGGGTTTCTTCAGACTGGGCAGACAGAAAGCTGTTGTGTTACCAGCGAGGTACTTGAGGTAGGCTGTGAGTTCCAGGTGTGCTCCTCTGGTCCTCTGTTCTACAGCTTGCCTACCCCATCAAAAGTTACAGGTAAGTTCAGCAGCACCAGGAGTCCAGCAAATGCTCCTACACATCTCTGACGATGGTAGCAGACTGTAGTGGTATGTACGCCTTCTGGGACACCATACTCTCCAAGTTTCTTCTAACCACTGGGCAGCTTTATCTCAGTCTCTTACTGTCTTCTTGTCTACTTGTCCCTGAGTTGATTGTTGTTCCTCAGAGCCCTATTCTAGACCTTTTTTCTCCACTCAGTTCTGTCTCTGTACAATTATGTCCATATATTCCCATGGATCCAATAACCATTTCTATATGCTGGTGTAAGCAAGCCTGAATTGCCAGTCCATTTCTGTCATCTCTAAACTAACCTACTGGACTTCTTCACTTGGTGGTCTTGCAAGGACTTCAAACTCAACATGTCCTAAACCAGACACATCATTTACCCCCCAAATATCCTCCCACTCCAGTGTTCTTTATTCAGTAAACACTGCCATCATCCATCTAGATGCTCAAGCCAAAAACCTCAGTTATCCCTGACTTCTCCCTCTCCCTCACTCTCCACATAAATCCCAATCCTGCTTTAACATGCCTCCATAACACACTCCAATCCACTAATTTCTCCACTGCCTCTACCCTATGTCGTCCAAACCCCCATCATCTTTGCCTGGGCCAATGTAACAGCCTCTTACCTTGTCTCCCAGCATCTAGGGTGGATCCTCTACAGTCCATTGTCTGTAAAACAGTGAAAATGCAATGTTGACCAAGTCCCTCTCCTTAAAACCCTTGAATGGCTTCCCATTGTCTTTAGGATGAAAACATATTTTGTCATGTGTTTGAAGGTGTTCCCTGATCTGGTCCCTGCCTATCTCTTCCATCTCATCTCGCATCACATACCTGCTCTATGCTCCAAATACACTGACCCTGCATTCTTTTCGTGTTCTCTCACAATTGCACATGCTGATCCCTCTGCCTGAAACACATTATTGCCTTCTCTCTACAAAGTACTGCATCCTCAGTACCTAGCATAACAGTCTCAATAAATACTAGAATGAAAAAATGAAAATTAGAATGAATTTTTTAAATGACTTAATATGAATAAATGACCAAAAATCCAGGTAGGCTGGATACCCTCTCCTCAGAGTGAGTTGAGAGAAAGGGTGGATCTCTATAGAAACAGTAGACCATAAGAATCTGTCCCTCCAGGTTTGGTAGAGCTAGATACAGTGGATGTGTTTCAACCACATGGTTCTCCCTTGACAATGGGTACTGCCAGGGCTGGGACATTGGTGGCGCTGAGGCAGGTACACAATGGGTAATAGTCCCCCATGCTGTTGAATGCAAGGAGTCACCAGTCAGCCAGGCCACATGCCTCTGGCATCCTTCACAACTTATCTCAGATGGGCTCAATCAGCCTCTCTTGGAAAAAGGTCCATAAGCCTACATGATTACACATTAAGTCCTGCCTTACCCTGTCAAATGTGATGGATAAACCAACCGGCAACCTCCACTCACATTAAGGTTTTGTACCTCTTCACAGTTGTTGATCTTATGTTTTCAAAAGTCCCCAAACCAGTTCAACAAAGTCCAATTTGATCTTTCAAACCACCCCTTTAGATTCTTGAGTAAAAATTTCTCCTTCTCTCAGATAGCCTCCCTTTCCCCTGCTTCTCTGCCTGAATTGGATCTGGATGTCTGAGGGCAAGGGGACCCTGCAGCAGGAACAAGATGCAGTCCTTGAGCAAGCGGTTCTCTGGCTTCTTAGATCTCCAAGGCAGTGGTCCCGTGCCCATGATTGCAGCTTACTCTGCTGGTAATCATAGCCCAACTCTATGTCTGTTATAATTCTAGAGTCCCTCTCAGCCTAGAAATCGCCTGGAGTGGCACCCTCTTGCTGAAGAAATTGTACTGAGGCTCTCCTTGGCACTAATTTTCTGAGTCTGGATGTGACATCTAAGACACTCAGATGCTTGCATATTCCACACCAAAGTCCTTCACAGCCTCTGCACCAAGGGCTTCCCTGTTGCGTACGGAAGTGCCCCACATCTTGACGTCTCTCAAAATATCTCTCCATTAATACTATATTTCTTTTCCTAATATCTAGTTCTAGCTCTTGCTGGACTCCGTCCAAGCTCAGCAAGATAGAATGCCATGATAGATTAATAATGTCTGCCATGAACACACAATAGGTACTCACACCATGTATGGGGAGTATTTACTGACCTTTAGTCTATTCTTCCTCAAGTCCATTCTATAACCAAATTAATCTTTCCTCTTTTATTTTTCTAAGTGCCACTCATCTCTCAAGGCCTAGTTTAAGCTTTACCTTTTCCATGAAGGCCCACCTAGGCCACAGTGATCTCATCCTGCTTTAAATTAACACCACTTATTGGGAAGCAGATTTGGCTCAACAGATAGAGCATCTGCCTACCACATGGGAGGTCCAGGGTTCAAACCCAGGGCCTCTGGACCCGTGTGATGTGCAGTGCTGATGCAAGCAAGGAGTGCCCTGCCACGCAGGGATGTCCCCCACGTAGGGGAGCCCCACACTCAAGGAGTGCGCCCTGTAAGTAGAGCTGCCCAGCACAAAAATAGTGCAGCCTGCCCGGGAGTGGTGTCAACACACATGGAGAGCTGACGCAGCAAGATGACACAACAAAAAGAGACACAGATTCCTGGTGCCGCTGACAAGAATGCAAGGGGACACAGAAGAACACACAGCGAATGGACACAGAGAGCAGACTATTGGGGGGGGGAAGGAGGGGAGATAAATAAAAAATAAATCTTTGGTAAAAAAACACTTATTATCAATTTATTTAATATTATTATTAGTTTATATTAATAAATGTTAATGATCCTTATTGATACTTGGAGTGGCTTAGAAAATGGTGGTATCATCAGTACAAATTTTTAGGGAACATATGAATGGTCTGTTATAGAAGATATTTGGTTCTCTGACTATCAGGAAAGGGATCTGGGAGTTTTCTGAAGGACAGTATCAGTAAACCATCTTGCTGAAAAGATATTATCAAAAATAGGATTGAAGAAAAAAAAACAAACTGTTTACTCTTTTGCTTAAACCAAAGAAGAAGCATTATACCTGGTCACTATTCCTCCATAGTAACAGGAGCCTGAGATGATTTACTATGAGTTTCCATTCTGTATTGCTATGTCACGCCATGCACTGAATTATATAATTGGCTGTATGTAGCCCAAGAGTTCCTTTTTTCTACAGATCAGTGACCCTTTGTAGAAAGAAGTCCTTGCCCCGCCCTATAATACCATAGGATTAAGTAGGCAGACAGCAATCTGAAGTAATGCCATCAGTTGAGATTCTGAAGAGTCAGAGATAGAAACAAATACGTTTTCTTGACATTACCCAGTATGCGATGGATGCCCACTAAAATGTAAACTTCATGAGAGCAAGGACATTGTCTATGTGCTCACTACTGTATCTCCAGTACCAGACACACAGGAGGTGGCCAATATATAGTTGGCTAATGAATAATTAATAAATTGTAGATGGTAACAATACACAGAACAAAAGTTTAATTTTTAAATCTACAATCTCTCCTTTTTTGTGAGAGGTAATCATCCTTATTCCAGATTAGTTATTTTCTATTGCATCTGTTTTGTACTGATGGCAAAAGTTAAAGAGGTAATCAAAATGGGCCACAGACCCATGTAAATGTAAATGTAAAAGCTAAAACTTGTAGATATAGAAGAAACATAGAAGAAAATCTTTGTGACCTTGGTGAAAGCAATGATTTCTTAGGCAGAACACAAAAACACTAGCCATTGAAGAAAAAAAGTTACAAAATCAGACTTAACCCAAATTTAAAACTGCTGCTCTTCAAAAAACAAAAATGAAAAGATGAGCCACCAACTGGGGAAAAATATTTTTATACATATACTTACAAAGGGCTTATATCCAGAATATACAAAGTACTCTTGCAACTCAATAAGAAGGCAATCCAATTTTTTTTTAAGCAGGCAAGAGATTTGAATAGACTTTGCCAAAGATAAGCCCATGAAATGATGCTCTACATCATTAGTCCTTAAGGAAATGCAAATTAAAATACCAATGAGTTACCACTACACCCTACTAGAATTATTGGAAAAGCAAATAAAATATACCAAGTGCTGACAAGGATGCAGAGCAACCAGAATTGTCATGCAATGCTGGCAAGCCTAAAATGGTACAGTCACTTTGGGAAACAGTTTGGCAGATTTTGTTTGTTTTCCCCTCCTAGGTATTTATCCTAAAAAAATGCAAACATATGTCCACAAAAAGACCCATATACGAATGTTCATAGCAGCTTTATTCATAATAGCCAGAAAGTGTAAACACCCCAAATGCCCATCAGCTGGAATGTCCACACAGCCCAAATGCCCAAGGGAAAGGCTAAACAAATTGTGGTATAGTCATACAGTAAAATACTACTCAGCAATAAAAAGGGATGAACTATGGATACAGGCAGCAACATGGATGAATATCAAAAACCTTACACTGAGCAAAATAAACCAGACACAGGATACATATGTGATGATTCCATTTAGATGAAGTTCTATAAAAGGCTAAACTAATCTACAGTGATAGAAATCTGATTAAGGTGGGAGGAGAATGATTGCAAAAGGTCATAAGGGAATTTTGTGGGATGACAAAAATGTTCTTTATCTTGAATGGGGCGATGATTACACAAGTATATACATCTATTAAAACTCACTGAATTGTATACCTAAAATGGATAACATTTTCTTGTATATAAATTTTATTTCAATAAAGTTGAAAAAAGTTAATTATGAAACAGTTAAAAACTTCTTTTTTAAAAAACAAAGACTAAATTAAAATTTTAAAAATAAAGATCTTTTTTGTAATCAATAGTGGCTGGCCTACAAATCATAATAGAGGTCAATCAGTCCACCAGCAGTACGGGATTATCTTTGATCCACCAGCTTTCTGAAGCATAGGAAAGGAATGAGTTCTCTGTTCAGTAAAAGTAGGTCAGGGAATCTGTTTTCCAGTCCACAGAAGTTAGAGTATGAATTTGCATACCCTCTCATTTTCTTTTTTTTAAGATTTTATTTATTTATCCTCCTCCGCCCCCCGCCCTGCCCCACCTGCCCTCGCTGTCTGCTCTCTGTGCCCATTTGCTGGGCGTTCTTTTGTGTCTGCTTTTCTTCTCTTCTCATTTTCTCTTTAGGAGGTACTGGGAACTGATCTCAAGACCTCCCGACATGGGAGAGAGGCACTCAGTCACTTGCACCACCTTAGTTCCCTGGTTTGTTGTGTCTCTCCCTGTCTCTCCCATGTCTCTTTTTTGTTGCATCATCTTGTTGTGTCAGCTCTCCGTGCAGGTCAGCTTGCCCTCACCAGAGGGCCCTGGGAACCGAACCCAGAACCCTCCATATGGTAGACAGGAGCCCAATCGCTTGAGCCACATCTGCTTCCCCCTTTCATCTTCAACCTAAGTTAAATTTTAAAAACTCAGACCTAACCTATGACAGCAGTTGAAGAAAGCATAATTTTTATCAGGTTAATGCTCAAGAATGATGCATCCTCACCATGGAAAAACAGAACACTTCTAGTCCATAATCTGATTGGGACTGTCCCTTCCAAATAAGTCAGAAAAACAATCTGGCACGTATTCTGGCAGACATTATGGCATTGAGGAAGGATGGTACCACCTTCGGAGGAGCAGGTCAGAAGAGTCAGATAGATAAGTCTTTTATTTGTAACTCAACTTACAAATGTTTATTATGACCATTTTTAACTTTGTCAGGCACTAAAAAGGCTGTGAAAGTGCAAGAATGGGGAGAAACCAAAGGTAAAACCTGCTAACTGCCCTCTCGACCTGCCCTACCTTACATTTATTTTCCCCAGCCCCCTTAGCTCCGTGCTTCTCAACCCCCTGTAAGGGTTCTCCTCAGCGGAGAAATATATTTTTGAAGTGCTCCCTTCTTCCCTTATCTCCCTATGCCTTTTTTTTTTTAAAGATTTATTTTATTTATTTCTCTCCCCTTCCCCCACCCCTGCCCCAGTTGTCTGTTCTCTGTGTCCATTTGCTGCATGTTCTTCTTTTTGTCCACTTCTGTTGTTGTCAGTGGCATGGGAATCTGTGTGTCTTTTTGTTGTGTCATCCTGTGTCAGTTCCTGTGTGTGCAGTGCCATTCCTGGGCAGGCTGCACTTTCTTTCATGCTGGGCGGCTCTCCTTATGGGGCGCACTCTGCGCGTGGGGCTCCCCTACGCTGGGGACACCCCTGTGTGGCACAGTACTCCTTGTGCGCATCAGCACTGCATGTGGACCAGCTCCACATGGGTCAAGGAGGCCCGGGGTTTGAACCGCAGACCTCCCATGTGGTAGATGGACACCCTATCCCCTGGGCCAAGTCCACTTCCCCCTATGCCTTCTTAATCTTCCTCATCAGAATTTAATATCTGTTGTCCAACATTAGGAAGGGGGAGGAAGAAAGTTCTTAAAAGGCCTAACCCAAGGCCCCAAGCCATATCTCCTCCTGCATCATGCCCACAATCTATGTCTCAGATAGAGTATTGTTTATCTTTTCTTGTTTCTTAATAAAACCTTTACTCCCTTGCATAACCTGGAAAAAAAAATACTGTTGTCAGTTTGGTGTGTTTTCTTCCAGACAATTTCTATATACCTCATTCTTGTTTTTAAAACTGCTTATATGGGGAAGCAGTTGTGGCTCAACTGATAGAGCATCCACCTACCATGTAGGGGTTCCAGGGTTTGATACCCTGGACCTCCTGGTCCATGTGATGAGCTGGCCCACGCACAGGGAGTACTGTGCCATGCAGGGGTGCCCCCCACATAGGGGAGTCCCATATGCAAGGAGTGCATCCCACAAGGAAAGTCACCCCGCACAAAAAGTGCAGCCCACCCAGGAGTGGCACCGCACACACGGAGAGGTGATGCGGCAAGATGATGCAACAAAAAAATGACACAGATTCCTGGCGCCACCTGACAAAAATGCAAGCGGACACAGAACATGTAGAGAATGGACACAGAGAGCAGACAACAGCTGGGGGGGAGGGGAAGGGGAGAAAAATAAATAAAAATAAATCTTAAAAAAACTGCATGTATGTGTGATACAACAGGATTATGCATGTTACAACTTGCTTTCTATGAGCTGTGATTCTCTATTTCTTTTGTATCTTCCCATCATGTTGGATTAAACTGTACATATAAAATCCTGCCAAAATTGGAGATGAAGAGTAGGGTGGGGCTCAATTAATCTTATTATTATATCATCTATTAATTACCCATAATAGGATAGGATTTGGGCTCAAGTTTATCTGAAAAATGAAGTGCCTAAAGAATACCAATATAGTCCCCGCGTGGGGGAGCCCCACGCGCAAGGAGTGCGCCCATGAGGAAAGCCGCCCAGCGTGAAAAGAAAGAGCAGCCTGCCCAGGAATGGCGCCGCCCACACTTCCCGTGCCGCTGATGACAACAGAAGCGGACAAAGAAACAAGACGCAGCAAATAGACACCAAGAACAGACAACCAGGGGAGGGGGGGGAATTAAATAAATAAATAAATCTTTAAAAAAAAAAAAAAAAAAAAGAATACCAATATAAAGACTTCTAGCCTTAACAGGGTGTCAAGCTATTGAAAAATTCCTACAGGCAATAAAGAGAAGGTTCTTGAGCAGGGAAATGGCATGATGAAGACAATGTTTCAAGAAGAATAACACGGCAACAATGTATACAGTATAGACCAAAAGGAGAGATCAAATAGTAAGGAGACCCTTTAAGTGGCAAACAGAATAGTACATCTGAAGAAATAAAATTCTGGATTATAGCAGTGGCTAGTGAAATGGCAAGACATTTTACTACATTAAAAGAAGGAAGACTAGTAGAGTGGAAAGAAATTATTAGAATTACAAGAACTAGATTTGAGTTCCAGATGCTAAAATTTACTAGAGGTATGACCTTTGGCAAGACACATCCTCGCTTCATATCTGTCTCCTTGTTGATAAAATGAAGAGTTTGCAATATCAGCACCTTTAAGAAGTTTTTTTCAGGATGTAGATACAGCTCAAGCTCCCACCTACCACATGGGAGGTCCCTGGTTCAGTTTCCGGTACATCCTAAAGAAGACTTAGCAAGCTGGTGCAACGTGCAGGTGTGGCAAGCTGATGCAACATGATGATCCAACGAGAGGTACAAGAAGAAAAGCATAATGAGAGACACAACAAAGCAGGGAACAGAGGTGGCTCAAGCTATTAGGTGCCTCCCTCCCACATCAGAGGTCCAGGGTTCGGTTCATGGTGCCTCCTAAGAAAAAAAAAAAGAAACAAGGAAGATGAACAAACACAGCAAGTGCAAACAACAAGGGGGTGGCAAGAAATAAATAAAATAAATCCTTTTTTAAAAAAGATTTTTTTCTCAGCAGAACCTTTTTTTCCCTATTAAAAAATAAATAAATATAATTTGTAAAGCAAATAAAAGCAATCTTGTTCTTGTTGAAGCACAGGTAAGGGCTGAGCACCCCAGCTATCTTTCATTTCACTCCTGTCAGCCACCTCTGAGGCATTCTTGAGGAATCTGTAGAGGGCTGAGGAGAAAATTTTGAGAAACCTCTAAAGGCCTGCTACCAACTTATATTAAATTGGCCTTATCACCTTTATTCTCTCCTGCTCTGGCCTGCCATGAATGTTCATGGAGGTAGTCCACTCCATTGTTGAATCAATTCAGCATTTTCTTAGCATCCAAGTACAAGTGGATTTTCATTTATTTGTGGTTTTAAAGGGACTTAATCAAGCCAAATGATCTTCCTTAAAGCAAAAGACTATCTTTGATAATGAAATATAAACAGACCAAATTGTTTGATAACTCTTCTTTTCCTGCTAAACATTAGCTGTTCTCAGTCTATTAAAAGTAGATTGTGGATACAGACGTGGCTCAATGGATAGAGCATCTGTCTACCATATGGAGGGTCCAGGGTTCAATTCCCAGGGCCTCCTGACCCGTGTGGTGAGCTGGGCCACATGCAGCGCTGCTGTGCGCAAGGAGTGCTGTGCCATACAGGGGTGCCCCTGCATGGGGAGAGAAATAAATAAAATAAATCTTTTTTTTAAAAGTAGATTGCTAAATCTTTTGGCCCAAAACAAACTGTAAAACACATTTAACCAGGGATCCAAAAAGAAGCAGGACTCAAGGCCCAATGAAGCAGATAAAAATAATATAAATAAATGGAACCATCCTGACTCCAAAGCATGCAATCTAGTCAATTCACAAGGCAATAAAATTTTCACCATTCCAAAATTCCATTATCACAAGTGCCATGAATATCAATATTAGAACAGAAGCTTCATTCACCATTCCTCATCCCACCCATTCCATATTCCACTACCAGGTCTGTGAAATTGGGGTCTGTGGCTTGTGCCTGGATATCTGCCAGTCTGGGTTGTTCGGGGGATGGAGAATAGGAAGTAGGACTGAGTCCCTAAGGAGAAAGCAAGCCAGCATAGCCACAGCCTGTGATGCCTGTGGGAGAGCTGAGCCTTTACGGTTTCCTGTACTCTGGTTGTCCTGGTAACCTGAGGCCTCCCCTATTTACGTTGGCATCATGGGGCCAAGAGCGGAAGAAAGGCCAAAGCACCAGGAAGACTTGCAGGAAAAAAATGTGGGTAATGCAGCAGTTATGCCACAGGAGGGTCAAGCATAGGGCATAAGAATCACCTGGCAGAGCAGGGGGTATATCTTGTAAAAATGTAGATCTCCAGATTCAACCTATAGAATTTCTGATTTAGTAGGTCTAAGATGAGGCTCAGAACTTGCAAATTTAAGAGGCTACCCCCTACCAAGAAAATCAAAGACCATACTTCTGAAAAGTCAAGCTAAGTAAACAAATCAGCAGTTGGGGAGAAAAAGTATAACCACCTAATCAATGTCTGAAAGCCAAAATTCTGGCACAGTAGTTCTCAGTGAGGGGTCGGGGAGAGAGGGGGCAGGTTTTGTCCTCCAGGGAGCATTTGGCAATATCTGGAGATTTTTTTTTAAAGGACACACCAGGGATTGAATCCAGGACCTCATATATGGGCAGCAGGTGCTCACCCACTGAGCTGTACTCTCTCTGCTCTGGAGACTTTTTGGTTGTCACAACTTAAAGGATGCTAAGGACATATAAGGGGAGGAGGCCAGGGATGCCGTTGAACATCCTACAATGTACGGGCAGCCCCCACTACAGAGAACTATCCAGCTCAAAACAGCAACAGTGCCAAAGCTGAGAAACACTGTGCAAGGGAGGATACTCTACCCCTCACCGCCGTCTCCCCAGTCTCTGAGACATCAATGCTACATCCACAGCGTTAGCGTACAGTATGGAGAGTTATGCGAGATTCCTTGAAAACATTTGCCATTCCCAATATTTCTAAATACTGAATTTAACTAATAATACAGATAAGGAAGAGGTAAGAACAAGACAATAAAGGGAAGTAGATACAGAGAACAATAGTGAGCCAAAAAAGGAATCAAGGGAGGGTGAAGCAGTGGTAGACAAGAGGGAAAGTAATGCTGCTCCCTCAGTGGATGCACCTTACTGTACCTAGAAGACCGGTGAAGGGCTGATACACTTAGTCAAATAACATGTAAGCAAAGAATGAAAAAAAGAAAGAGAGAAGGAAGGAAGGAAGGGAGGGAGGGAGGGAGGGAAAGAAGGAAGGAAGGAAGGAAGGAAGGAAGGAAGGAAGGAAGGAAGGAAGGAAGGAAGGAAGGAAGGAAGGAAGGAAGGAAGGAAGGAAGGAAGGAAGGAAGGAAGGAAGGAAGGAAGGAAGGAAGGAAGGAAGGGAGAGAGAACTGTGAAGAAATAGCTTTAGGATTTGTCAAGTGTAGAAATGGAATGAAAAGGAGAACTTAGAGATGCCTCTGCAAGAGAATAGTCAGATAAAGATTCCCCAGCAATGATAAGAAACAAAAATGAGAGAATGCCTAGGAAGAGTCAGGAATTATGTGAGAAAGGAAAATATATATATATATTTATGATTTTTTTACCCTGACCTCCTCTAAGAAGGATAGATCCAGAGGAAATAGAGATAATGGATAGAAAGGGTAACTGGAGGAGCAGGAGCACATCAAAGATTCTTAATGGGCAAGAGGGTAGGTGGTGGTGCTCAAAGAAGAGAGTGAGGGGTAAGGTTCAAGGAGGAGAAAAGCTAATTTTTTAAATTAATTTATTTATTTCTCTCCCCTCCCGGCCCCCCCCCCCCCCCCGGTTGTCTGCTCTCTGTGTCCATTCACTGTGTGTTCTTCTGTGACTGCTTCTATCCCTGTCAGGGGCACTGGGAATCTGTGTCTCTTTTTGTTGCATCATCTTGCTGTGTCAGCTCTCCGTGTGTGTGGCACCATTCTTGGGCAGGCTGCGCTTTCTTTCGCGCTGGGCGGTTCTCCTTACGGGGCACACTCAGGCACACTCCTTGCCCATGGGGCTCCCCTACGCGGGGGACACCCCTGCGTGGCAGGGCACTCCTTGCGCGGATCAGCACTACGCGTGGGTCAGCTCCACACAGGTCAAGGAGGCCCGGGGTTTGAACCGTGGACCTCCCATGTGGTAGGCGGACGCCCTATCAATTGGGCCAAGTCCACTTCCCGAAAGTTAAATGTTTTTAAGAAATGGGGGTGGGGTGGGGGAGAGAGGGCAGGGATTGAGTAGAGAATGTTGGAAACTGAGGCACAGTGGCCTCACAAGGAGAGACGTGCTGTCTCCATGGCTACGCTTGCACCCTAAGGAATGCGGTAATTAAGAGTCCCTGGCAGATAGGATGAAGCTGTTAAAGGCTGAAAGAAAAGATGAGCACATACCTTTTGTAGTGAATAGAACACTTAGACTTCGTACCTTGAGATAAGATTTTTTAAAATTCCTTGGACTATGGGTAATGCTGATGGCTAACTGCGTGTTGCTGCTTGCTATCACGCAGGCTATGTGTTGCTGCTTGTTGTCACGTAGGCTATGTGTTCCTGCTTGTTGTCACGTAGACTGGGGTATATAGAGAGCCCCTTGTAAACAATAAAGTCATCTGATGAGTCTCTACTCGCAGACCCGATCCCAGCTCTCTCATTCTTTCTTTCTTTTTCACTCTTTCTTTCTCTTTGTTTCCTTCTCCCTTTTCTCTTTCTTTCATTCTCAATACCCTTCGGGTCCAAATCTCCAACAAGAGAAAAATCTTTTTAGAGAAAGAGATTAAACATGGTAAACAGGAAAGTTTGGGGGATATAGAAAGTAAGATATAACTCTCTAACCCTTCTAAGAAACCTTCAATAAAAACCAACAATGCTCATCAGGACTTTACGGGTTGGGTTTGTGTTTTCTCGGTTGTGACAACATGTGCAATTGGCCTCCAGAAGGATCTAAGAGTCCAGGTAAACATGATTTTAGCGTGTTTGAGATGAAGATAAAGATTCCTGAAGTAGCCGAGAAAAGAGCCATATGAAAGGTACTAACTCCCAGAGAATTCAGAGCTCTACTGTCCAAGACTGCCCTCTTGCCTCATCTGGCTAATAAACTCAAATTAATTAAAATAACATTTACAATTCAGGTCCTCTATTACAATAACCACGTTTTCAAGAACTCAATAATCACATGTGACTAGTGGCTACTGATTGGACAGCACAGGTAGAAGACATTCCCATCAATGTAGAAAATTCTACTGGATCCCACTGGAGTAAAAAAAAAAAAGTGAAGACCACAGCTAACTAAAAACAAACCCTTTTCAAATCTTTAAAGAGCAGCTACATTGAAAAAGAAGCCAATTTCTTTCATACTGTTTCAAATAACAGAACTTTAAAAAATTAGTAGGTGTACCAGTAACACCGATTTAAGCTTAAGAATTCCTCATTAGTAACAAAAGCTAGATAATGGTAGAATGGGCAGCCTCCACCTTAGGAGGAAGTAACAATTCCATTTAGTAAAGGCAGCCCACTAAAGACCTACTTAAACATCTTTCAAAGATAAGAATTTAAGTCTTGCTTTGAGTAATAGGAAGAACTAGATGCCTTCTAAGTATCTAGTTTTGTGCCTATAATTTTAAGAGCAATTTACAAGTGAGATAAAGGTGAGTCATAAATGGAATTTTTAAAGTCATCGCTACCACAAGCAGAAGGTGGAATAGGCAGGAAAAATTAAGGCATAGAAGGAAATAAAGAATTTAGTCAAAGTGGGTATTAGTGGTCTGTTGGGTGTTAAGTTTTGGTGAGGGGGCTATTATGAATGTAATAATTTGCAAGCATAAAAAATAATAAAGATACATCTGGTAAGAATGGTTAAGAAATGGTACAGGAACTGGAGAAGATGGAGTAGGAAGAATTCATTATGGGTTATTACTGGAAACTTTACTTTACAGCTGCCATCACTACTACAACCATTTTCTTCCACAACCTTTTTTATATTCTCCATCACAGAGAAACTGGCCTGTTATAGGTTTAGCAACTGTGTGTTCTAGGAAATTTCCACTCCATCCTCTTGACACTCACCACAAGTCATCTCTCTTAACTCCTGAAACTCAGCCTCTTCCATGAAGCCATCTCATCTTCATAGGAATGACTCTCCTCTCCTCCTCCAGTCTGAACACAGAATGCCAAAGCCTGCATCCTAGCTATAAATTTACCCATCCTCATGTTCCACCCCAAAATGTATTTGTCTTGATTATAACATACTAAATATATATACATATTCGTAAGTTGGTTTGTGATTTTATAATCTTTGTATTTTAGTGTGTGTGTGTGTGTGTGTGTAATGAGGACATTCATCAACACATGAATGTGTGATACTATTTAGTGTCTATAAGCATTGAGGACTCTGGTACCAGGATTATGAGATTCTCTATACAGCACTAAGCACAACACCAAGCTTAAATGGTCACACAATGAACTTTATGATAACAGTCATGCCATGCTTCTGGATACAGAATGTTAGAAGAGACTGAAGTAGATGTGAATTTTAAAACTTTTTTCTTGTAGGAAAATGATGGAAACATTATCATTATATACTGTATCTAGAGGAATAATGTTCAATCACAAGGCAAAGGTTGAATCCCTAGTTAAAGAAAGCAAAATGGAGTTTAGGAACAGTTCAGAATAAGAGAAAAGTGATAGAAGAAGAAGGCAGATGCAGACCACACAGAATAAGTAATCAAAACCTAGCTGGCCTTTTAAAGATCTGAGGTCTTACCAAAGAGAGAGGAAAAAGAAAGTATTTCAAAAAGAGTGTTAAAGATGGAAAAGAGCCAATAAAGGCTGTGGGCTTTTTAAAAAAAAAAATCAGTGAAGAAGCTGTGGTGTATGTTGGCAAAAAGAAGTGTAGAGTTGAGAGGAGGGAGAGAATTTATAGTAGAGGAAGTTGGTGTGAAGTTTTCCTCTAAAGATGCCCAGCAGAGCAAAGACGGAAGGAAGGCAAAGACTCCTGGGAATAAGGTAGGGCTAGGGTTGAAATAGCAGGGAAGAAAGTAACAGGGCCCAAGTTAAGAAGTTGTTTTTTATTTTTCATTAGCTGGCCCAGATTTTCTTGTTTGAGGCCAAAGTCTATTACAGGGTTTAAGAATCTTTAAATTATAGAGATCCTTAATCCTTGCAATAGCCTTTTTTTTTTTTTAAAGGTTTTTTATTTATTTCTCTCCCTCCCTCCCTTCTCCTCCCCCCCCCCCCCCCCCCCCCCCCCCCCGCAGTTGTCTGCTCTCTGTGTCCATTCTCGATGTGCTCTTCTATCCTTATCAGCGGCACCGGGAATTTGCAATAGCCTTTGACCCAAGAGAACAAATTATAAGGATCACTGATATAATCTGTGTCCATTTCTGAGGCAGGTAACAAATACCATTTCAGAGTTTATTTTAGAAGAGAATCAGAATAATAAATTGCCATGCTATAGTGAATAAAACAGCTTCATATTTCTCTCCTTTTATCAGTCATTGAGTAAATATAGAAACTTTATAATTATATGCCTGTTCACATTTATGGTAAATCTGTGAGTTCCTTCTCTTTGTAAATTATAGCCCAATGTCCCCCATCCAAAGAAATGTTCTACTTATTTCAGAAAACATAAGGCAGGTTAAATAGGGCTGCACAGAAACAAGTTAAAGTTACAAATAAAGACCATAAGATGAGGAGAGGAAGACTAGCAGTGCTATGATACTTATCTGGAAATACTCAGACATTAGCAACACAGATTTCAGCAAGCCAATGAGGAAAAAGAGGCACAAAATCAAGACAAAAGAAAAGGCTCATTGCCATGTAATCTTGACAGCCACTCTCTGGAATTTAAATCAAATACTGAGTCAGATTTTTAAACTTTTTTTATTTTGAAAATTCATACATTGATAAATATAATCATGAGATTTTTTAAATTACTATTAAAATCTAGCAGATCGATGCCTAATTTTTTGACAAGCACTGAATGGCAGGCAGTAATGTTAGACACAGACCATCTTGCTTTTAAGCTACCCACTACTCTTTTTGCTCAAAAACCAACAATGGCTCCATTCTACCTGCGAGACCAAATCCAGACTCCTCATCCTGGCATCCGCGGCTTCTAATGAGGCCTCTACTGACCTAGCCACAGCTGCACCCAGATAACCCCAACCCCACCACTCCCTAAAGCCCCCTTCGCTCTCCACACGGGCTTCTGGACAGACCTTATTTCTGGGGTTTGACTGTTTTCACTGTCCCACCTGATGTGGAATTCTCTCCATCCACCTAAATTCTCTCCGTCCTCCAAGACCTAAACTGAAGTTCTATTATCACTTGTCAACAGAACTGTCGCCCCTCAGGCCCTGACCTCTCAGTCCCTTCTACCTTTCCTTCTGGGCCTCACGACCTCCCCCCCTTTCCCGCGCCTCTTTCCGTCTAAGCACGTTCTCTGGGATCTCTCCCCTGCCCAGGACTGTTGCCTGCCTGTGGAGGAACCAGAACAGGAGCCCGTGTGAGCTCCCGTCCCCTGCGAACTCGTCTCAGGCTCTTCCACGCACCACCCAGGGATCCCTGCCGCCCAGCTGCCCCCTCCCGAATCTCTCCCCGCACCCGCCGGGTGCGGGCGGGGGTCGGCGGTGACTCACCGGGGCCGGAATGCGCTCACTTCCTCGCCCGCACACCTGCCCGGGCTGCTGGAGCGCTGCTGGAGCGCCGCCCGGCCGGGCCTCCGGCGGATGTTTGGCTTGTCCCCGCGCGGGCAGCGGGAGCCAACTGCCGCCTCCTGGCCCCGCGCGCCAGCCGCCGCGTCCCAACCCCACGCGTCCCCCACACGGCTGTTCCCCCAGGAGTTAGAGTTCGGCCCGATTTCAGACACCCCCGCACGCTCTCTGTAACTACAGGCGTGGCCTCCGCCTCCAAGGAGCTACACAAGCGCAGGCAGGAGCAACACGTCCTGGCGGACAAAGCAAGCCGGTTCCACCAACACCTCCCAACCGCCCACCTCCCCACCCCGTTTCTGGGAGAGCGATCCTGACTGACTGAAGCTCAGGCTCTCATTCCAGAAGACCCCTACTCTTGCCCGCAAATACCCACCTCATCCTCACTACAGGCGACTAACCCTCACTTCCCGTCCCCAATACCTTAGCATCCCTCCCAGCCCTTTGTCCCGTTGGGTTGGTTGACTCTAGGTTGCAAGACCAGAAGGTAGTCTATGGCCCAGCTTTCCTGGATGTCAAATGGACTCCCCTCCCTAGAAGGCAGCAGCAGAGCTGCTGACCAATGAATGCCAAGACGTCTGGGCCCTTGTGCCAGACAGGTGTTCTAAAGCCCTGCTCCAGCCAAGAGAAGGCCAAGGCCATGCCTCCTAAACAGCAGCGTACCATTAAGGCACCCTGACTAACGGTGAGGTGTAGACCTGACCAGGGTGAATGTGGCACATTCTGAATCTCCATCCACCTAAGCTGTCTTTCTGGAAGAGAACAGCTAGAGAGTTTGAGGCAGACTAGCAATGTTTTTAAATGCTGAAGAGGTGAGGCAGGGTGGCCCCCTGAAAAGGTCAGCCTGACTAGTTGTATCTGAACCCCAGGTGGACAAGGAGTAGGCGTCTGAGTCATCAGGACTAGAGCCTTAGAAGGAAAAATGGAATAAATGCCAAAGTGGCCCTGTGGGTAAGAAGGGAATAGTTGGAACAGGGGTCTATGAGGTGTGTAAAAGTGAAAGAAAGAAAAAAAAATCCAGCTTAGCCAGGGGCCTTTAGAATCAAAGAGATAGTTAGCATGAGTGACGAGAGAGAACTTGATAATTCAAGTGAGTGGGGATGGGAAGATATGGATTAGAATCCCAATGAGTAGAAAAAGCAGGAGTTCCAAAGTTAGGGGGAATAATGATGAGAAAGTGGTACCTCTTCCCAGGGCAGATGGAGGTAAGCGTACTAAACCAGGGAAAGCAGAAGAGTTATCAGTACCACTGTTTTTCAAACCAGACTTTCAAAATATTAAGGATACAAGAACCAAAGCAAAAATGCTCCTGGAGGTGTTTGTTCTTTGAAGGAGGTGGTTGGGATGACACAGAGCGTAAGTATGAAGAGGCAGAAGTCTATGCTATGAGATAGCATTTCTCACAAAAGCCTTCAGCTGTGTACACAAAGCTGCTGAGTCATTCAAAGAAAGAAAGGTCTACCCATTTTGTCTCTGGGCCCTAAGACCAATCACAGTGGCTACGATTTTCTGAGGTCTATGTGCCAGGGACAGTGCTAAGAACATTGCATGCATTATTTCACTAAATCCTCATAACAACCCTATGAATTGGTAGTATTATCCCCAATTTGTAGGTAAGGAAACAGGCTTAGAGAGTGAAGTAATTTGTGAAAGATCACATGGTTAGAAAGGGGAGTCAGGGTGTGAATCCAAGTAGTTCGACTCCACAGTCTATACTTTCCATCACCCACCTTGGAGTCCTTCAGAAGCTGCAGAAAACTCAAAAGAGGATGTCAGAAGATAAATTCCTAAAACCTCATTCTATCATGTAGAGGAGAGAGGAGGTACCTCTGTGAAACTGGAGTGACATAATGTTAGTGCATTTGGAGGAGATGGTCCTTATCCTCTTCAAAAGGGAGAAAACACCCATCTCCAAGTCTGGGAGATCCGTGTCTGTGGTGAGTCTTGGGGTGAAGAATGGATAGTTTGTCTCTGTGGTATCTGTGGAAAAGAGGGATTACCTACCCACCTACCCCCATCTCTGACAGCCCTGCCTCTAGGATGCTTCAGGGAGACCCTGCCCCAGGGTCTGAGGGAAGCATTCTTCACTCCAGGTGTCTGTTCCCTCTCCTGGATGCAGCCTCTGGCCGCCGCACCCTACTGCAGCTCCTCGGTTTGGCTGGGGCACAGAATTAGCCATCCCCAGGAAATGCCTCCCTCCGGTCCAGGCAGGGATCCCAGCATACACACCCCTGGAGTGTGTGTGTGGAATGCTTCCTCCTTTCCAGGTCAGCGAAGAGATGTGGGGACCACCTGAGGGCCCTCACCCCTCCCACCTCTTTGCTGGGGAAGTGCCCAGTCCAGTGCCCCTTCCCTGGCTACCTCCCTCCCACTAGCTGTGCTGGGGCATGAATCAGCTCTCACAGCTTGTTAAAGCTGGACCTCTTGTTTTCATGCCCTCACCTCAGGAAACAGAGTTACAGCTATTCCAGCTCTACTCAGCAGGGGGCCAGGGTCCTCACTTTATAAACATCCCCAAGCCTGTGAAAGCAGAGGGCACTGTGATGGTGTGAGACAGGAGCCCAGGGAAGAAAGAGAAAAACTAAGACTAAAGGAGAAAAACAAAGAAAAACCAAGGAGACAAGACCAGAATAGCCTAAACAGAAGCCAAAAGGAGTTTCAGAGGACTGTGCTGCAAGAATGGCCCTGAGGCTACTCTGGAGTGGACAGGCCAAAGGGACCCTGGGAGGCTGGGGAATCACCTGCTTGGTGATATCTCTACTCCTCCAGCACCCAGGAGTCTACAGCAAGTGCTACTTCCAAGCTCAAGGTAAAGCTGGATGAAACATTAGGAAATGATGAGCAGAGGGAGTTGGGGGGAGGGAGGCTTAGAGATGATTCTGTGTCAGAATACCCAGACTCCCTCTAGCTCTGGAACAGGAAAGAAAAACTAAGTATGGGGATAGGGTGCATTTACCCACTTCCCCCCAGACCAAAAGGGATTCAGTCTGCTCCCATCACTGCCTGCCCCCTCATGCTAACATTTCCTGTTCTTCCCTAGCCCCCTGCCACTATGATGGGAAATATTTTACCCTGGGTGAGTCTTGGCTCCGCAAGGACTGTTTCCATTGCACCTGTCTGCATCCCGTCGGTGTGGGCTGCTGTGACACGTGAGTGACCAAGAAGAGCCAGAGAAAATGGCTATGACATGAATGACTATGGGATGGCCAGGGAGTGACTAGATTGCTGTGATGTGAGAAGGAAAAGAGCAGTGTAAGATTGGCCAAACCTGAAGATGCCACCAAGGTGTTGGGTTCTCAGTGTTCTGAAGACAAGCAGTGCTATCAAGCTTCAGAGGGAGGGAGGTAGGGGTGGATGTGGAGGGAAACTATTCTTGCTATGAAATGGTAAAGTCCATATATGGTAGGTTACAGCTTAGTTTGGGGGAGCAAGGGGCAGATATGGCAGATATGGGAAGAATGCTTGAAGAGAGGTAATGTGGGGCAGGGATAAAGGTGGCCCTTCAGTGTGCTGACTCCTTCCTCATCCTTTGGTTCCCCAGGTCTCAGCATCCTATTGACTTCCCTGCAGGGTGTGAGGTACGTCGGGAAGCAGGAACCTGCCAATTCTCCCTGGTGCAAAAATCTGACCCTCGGCTGCCCTGCAAAGGGGGAGGGCCTGACCTAGAGTGGGGCTCAGCTATCACTCCTGATCCTGGAACTCCTGCTCCCCACTCCAGTTAAACTCAACTGACCACCCTTCTGCTGACTGCCCACTGCTATGCCATTCCCAAGGAAACCACTAGCGGCTGCCAGTTTATTCTGAATAAATAAATTAATGCTATAGCTGAAAGCCTGCCTTTTCTTGCCCATGCCATTGGGCCCCAGGTGGAAAAAGTGGCCCTACTGGAGTCCAGGTGCTGGGTTCTCAGTGCTCTGAAGACAAGCAGTGCTGTGGTGGGTGGCTGAGCCAGTTTCAGATGGTTATGGTGCTGGTGCTGGGGCCTGGGGCAGCATATGAGGCCAGGGTGGGGCTCGTAGGCAACACCTTGATGGGAAGGTCCCAGCTGAAGGTATCTACAGGCACTTGCTCCGGCCCTGTCCAGGTGGCAGGCTCAGGCTGTTCCATGGGGGGCAGGAGAGCCAAACCTGGTTCTCGGGATGTTACAAATTCAAAATGCAATCGCCACTTCAGGGACACTGTGGAAGAATAAGATATAGACAGAGGCATTAGCAGGCAGCAGGAGAAAAAGCCAATGGCAGGATGTGGTTAGAATGGAAAGAAAAAAAAAGTATTCAGGAAGAAAGGCAAAAGTGACAGGGCGGGGACTTCTAGGATTTTTTCCTAAGAAATCTAGTGTGTTAAGCAGAGACATGAGACAAAGACACTGGGATCAAGTACCTAATAACTCAAAAGTGGGACAGTCAGAACTTGGTAGCTCCAAGTAAACTTTCTGGGGGCTCAGGGACCAGTACATTACAGGGTCTCAATAGACAGGGGTGGGAAAGGAGATCTGCAGAGTTGTTAAGGGTGTGGGGATCAGTGCATCTAGGAAACAGGAGTAGAGGATGAAGGTCTGAGAAAGTGTTAAGGGTCAGGGGCCAGATGTAGGTATGTCTGTGAGAGTGTTAGGAATCAGGATCCATTACACTCTAACTAAAACCAGCATTTTATTCCTCTTCCTCCCACCCCCTTCCCCCAGTAATGGTCAGAGTCTCACCAATGGCTGTACAGAAGCCTGGGGTGGAGCTGAGAGGGATGGGGAGGGAGAAGCTGGTTCTGGTTGTATGTAGGCAGGACTCCTGGTGCCGGGCATGAGTCATATGGGACACAGAGGGGGCGCCCCCTGCCCCACGGCGCTTCTGGTACTCAGGCTGTACACACTCCTCGGTCTGTAAGCTTACTGAAAACTGGGAGCAAGGAGAGAGGCAGGCATTTGGCAGTGCTAACAGTGGGTATGAGGGCAGCCCAACCTCCAGCTCTACCCACCAACAGAACCCTGGGTGACCCTACTATCCACTTCCACACACCGACGCTCTTCATGCAGGTCCTTCTCCTCCTTCCACCCTAGCCCTTGATGCCCAGCACCCCGAAGGCCCCTCCCCCCTCTCACCTGCAAACAAGCTACGGTTCCTTCCCCTAAGTTTAAGGTCCCCACCACGTCCTCGCCGAGTCTGTACACAGATTTGAAGATGCCAAATGTCCCAACTTTCCCTCGGCCATCACTGATATTGTAAAGATCTGGGGAGAACGGGAAACTTTAAGCCTGGAGTCCACACTGGGGAATGTCTAGGACTGGAAACCAGGGGTCAAAAGATGGGGCTTTTCCCTATAGCTGGATTGAGGTACTAACAGATCCTCAGATGTATGTGACAGTCAGGAGAATCTGTCTCTAATACAGAAATACTAGGAGAGGAGGGATGGAATGGGGCAATTCTGAAAGAGTTCTCACGGAGGCTGCGGCAAGATGTGGCAGCCATGAGGCGCTCCCCAGCCAGCTCGGTGAGCCATGAGTCCTTCTTCCCACTTTCATCCCCCTCCAGGAATGGACTGGATGGGGCTACAGCCTCATCCTGGGGAAACTGGACATCTTGAAGGCCTAGATAGAACGAAGAGAAAGGTAATGGTGGGAGGGAACAGAGATGCGAGTAGAGGTTAGGTTTTAGATAATCTGAGAAGGATAAAGGTAATGAAGCCATGGCTTAGGCACACATCTCAACCTAGTCTCCAGAACCATCTCTCCCCAATTCCCTACCGCTAGACGAGGAAGCATCCCTTCAGCCCCTCTCGCAAGTCCCCTAAGACTACTTCTGTTTTAGTGGGGCCCTTCTCCAGCCCTTCCCTCCAGGACCCCTAACTTACCAGTCAGCACAAGAACCCTCAAAGGGACCCTGAGTAAAGTGATGGCGGAGTTGACACGCTGGCAGCCAATGGTCAGTTTGTAGACGTACTTGACTGACTGACCCCGAAAGGAGGGTGGTCCCTCTATGGGCAGCACTTCGCTGTAGGAGTCTGGTTGGGAAGTAGTAGTCAGGGCAGCCAGAGGCAGCCAGAGAAGTTCTCCCTCCAGGAGTCTTAGGAGGCAATTCAGGGGCAAGGGACAATCACTCACATGATTTAGACTCTCCAGGGTCTAATCTCAGGTCACAGAATAGAATTTTTGGTGGAGTAGAAAGGATACACTGACCCCTCTCACCTAAAAGAGATAAGTAAGACTGTAATCTAGGGACCCTATTATCCAGTACTATGTAAAGCTAACATAGCAAGTGGGGGCAGTGAAGGGCTGCCACCAAAGGTCAGCACAAACCAAGCTACCCCTCTTTCCCTATTGAGAGAGAGGAGCATGGCCTTATACCCCCAAAGCAGCGAATACATTTCCCACATTCTCAATTTGACAGGCACAGACAGACCCACAATTTCACCATAGGTGACATGACTCCATCCCTCTCCAAAAGATATGCCCCACCTCTAACCTCGGTGTGGCAGAAAGACAGTCTGGCTCTCAGGCTGGACATCTGGCTGACTGGAGTCAGGCGGAGGTAGTGCTACTCGACTCTCACTGGCATGGAACTGGCAGTGGATCTGGGCACTGGCCCAGGCCAGAGTCTCACTATGGGAAGAAGAAAAGGAATTATCAGAGAATAGTTCCTTGCATCACAAATGCCCTCTCCGCCTCCCTACCACACAAAGATACCATTAAACAAAGAGTAGTATAGGTGTAAAGGGGAGTGTGGGTGGAGGAGGAACCTAGAGAGGAGAGCTGTCATCCACATCTTCTGTTAAACAGCCCTCTCCTACAATGACAGCACAATGAGCAAAAGGTGTTGGTGTACTACAGGACAACCTGAGCTCTGGCCTGCCACTGTAGATACCAGGCTCCCTCCCAGAACGGCCACCTTCATCATTCAGTACCACCATTCCCACCTGGATGCAGAGGTGGCTGTGGGAGGCAGGGGGTTGGTGACCGTCACCACACACTCCAGCGCCTCCCCCGCCAGAAACACAGGGCCCCGGCTCAGCTCTGCTACCACCTCAATCATGGCAGCTCCGGAATCAGATCTAGAGGGAAACAAGGGGGGCCGGAGGTCAGTACCACGGCAGGGAGAGGGGTCCGAGGCGAACACCTGGGGGTGACAACTGACGAGGCGGTCGGCGCCTCGGCGCAGGGGGACGCGCCTGGATCTGGGGAGGGGGCAGGCGACGGGAGGTCGGGGGGCAGCTGACGTCAGTGCTGCCGGGGCGGGGGGACCGCTCCGGGGGCGAGACCCCCGACGCTCTCGGCGGCGGGTGTCCCCTGCCCGCCCGCGGCCCGGCTCGGCCTCCAGCCGCTCCCCTCCGGCGCGCGTCCCCCCGAGGCGCGGCCACCCGCGCGCGCGCGCCCCTGCGCCCGGCCGCCCCGCGCCCCCGCGCTCACCTGCCCGGCCCGCCCGGCCCCGCCAGGTGCGCGCTGCGCCCGCGGCTCCGGCGGCAGAGGCGGGACTTCCCTCGGCCCCGCGCGGAGCCCCTTCCGGCCGGAAGCGCCCGCCGGGCCGGACCGGAAAGGGCTCGGCCTGCGCGGGGCCCGGGTCACCTTCCCCCGCCCGCAGCTGGCGCGGACGCTGCCGGGGAGCGGCCGGCGGGGCCCGCGCCGACCCTGGAGGGCCTGGCGCCGCCGCGCAGGGACCGGGCCGAGGCGGCCGCAGCTCCGCGGGCGGCCGCGGGGGCGGCGCCGTGCGGGCGGCCGCGGGACTCCTCCCCTCCCCGCGGGCCCTGCCGCCCTCTGGCCTGGCGCGCCGGTCCTCGCGGGCCAATGACGACCAGGCCCGACCCTTCCCGCCCAGGACTCAAAGAGGCGACGGAGGGAGAGCTCGAGACGGCCTCACTGCTGCCGCTGCCGCGGCGACAGCTCCCGGGCCCCGCAGAGACACCAGCTCTCCTCCGCTCTCCCCAGCGCCCGGCCCTCCCGGACGCCACTTCACCACCACCGGCGCGCGGATCTGGACTTGGCTGGTGAGATACTTTGTACCGAAGGGCGCGGGACCCGGGGCCATCCAGGTCGTGGGGACCCAGGATACAGAGAACATGGAAACCGGCATCCCAGCTCCGGAACAGACCAGCTGTCCCAGAGGGGATCCGCAAGTTTGTTACCCTGAAGATGCTGAAGACCCTGAGGCTGTGCGGGTTGCAGATTGCGAGAGCCCTGCGGACAATCGACCTCAGAACGAACCGGCCTACTGCAACTGGGAGGACTCTGGGCACCTGATGACTTCCTATGAGGGTAAAGCTAGGGGCTACCAGGTGCCTCCCTTTGGCTGGCGCATCTGTCTGGCTCATGAGTTTGCTGAGAAGAGGAAACCCTTTCAGGCCAAAAACATCTCCCTAAGCAACATGATAAAGCATTTGGGCATGGGCTGGAGGTGAGTAGCCCCTATTTCCTAAAGGACCTTTGGCTTCACTTTGTACCAGAACAAGACGTCCAGCAGAGGTGCGGCTGGTGAGAACACAGATAGGCCCCTCCCAGTCAAGTGGCCTCTGTCCCCAGCATATTCCAGACCCAAGGTTCCCGAGGGTGAAACTAGGTCACATCTCTTGGCAACCCTCTTCCTCCAAGCACCGTGTCTTTTCATGAAAAGAGTGGGAACATCTGGGTCTGCTGTCAGCCTTTTTCACTTAGGCTCCCTCTCACATACTCCCTCTTTTCCAAAGACTTCCCTCTGGGATTAGCTGTACTTTGTGACACGGTAGGAAAGGATAGTCTGGCTTTTGCAGTACTGATGCAGTGTTGTTTAATTTGGGAGGAGGAGGTTCTCAACCCCACATCCCCCTGAGCTTCTGGGGCATTCTCTGTGCCTCATTCAGGCATGTGACATACCACGTTACAGTCCCAACATTCATCTGCCTCTTTCCTCAAGCTTCAACCTGCCCACTCTTTACCCTAAGCAGAGGGTGCTACTGTTCACACTTTCCCTGGATAGATAGCCTCTGAGGCAAAGAAAGACTCCTGACCAGAGGCGTACCACCACAGGCGGCCCCAGAGCTCTTGGGAAGTCTCACAGCCTGCCCTAGTTCCCCCCACCCAAGTGTTGCAGGCATCCTCACTACCTGTCCTGGGCTGTAGAGCCTCTTTATCCCTCCAAACCAACCCACTGAGTTCAGAAGACTAGTGACGTGGAGCCAGACCTATGAACAGGAACAGGTGGATGTCAGCACAGAAAGGCTCACCCTGAGGTCACCGTGAGTCAGTCCACACAGTAAACAGAGCTGGGGGGAGAGACGTAAAGGTTGGGAAACCCGGCCCTGACAGCCCCTAAGTAAGGGAGCCTTCACTTCCCCTATATATCAGCACTGTACCTAAACCCAGCCCAAGGCAGTAGGAACGGCCTGGTGCCGCCTGGATATCTAGCTCCCTTGCTAGTTCCTGTGGGTGGCCTGCACCAGAGATGAGTCACCTCTCCAGCTGCTGCTTGCAGTTAGCCCAACTTTGACCCCAAAGCCTTGGGGTCAAAATAGGATCTAGGGCTAGGATACCAAGAGAAACACAGTGGGATCCATGGTGGTGGAGACAACGAAGTCAAGAACAGGTGGGCATCCAAGCTTCCCTTGGTCCCTGAGTATGAGCTGAATCATAGAGGCCAGAAGCTGTGCTCAGTCCCCGAGACGGTGGCTCCCCATACCAGGATAGGGTGGGGGTTGGTGACATAGGGCTTTTGGAATGGGATGAGGTCCTGCATTGAGAAGAGAGCAAAGGTGAGACAAAGAAGACTTCTGAATGATAATTCTGAGTTGGGGCTGAAATTATGGAGAAAACAGGAATGGCCACCTGCTAAATTAAGGGAGCGAGAGAGAGGTAGATCCCAAGAGGGAGATGAAATGGGGGCACTCCAAGAGAGTGCCAGCAAAAGAGAGTTCTCTAAGGTTCAGTGTGGTAAGAACTCAATTTTGATTGATCCCCATTCCTATTCACTCATTATATTGAATGAGCCATTGTTCTGCCTAACTTCGTGTCTTGCATTTCTTGGTCCTCTCTGCCATAATCTCTACTATTCTCTCCCTTCCTTTACCAATTGTTTCTGGCCTCTAGTTTCAAAGTCCAGTTTTCTCAGAACAGGGAGAGAGAATTTTCTGCCTTTCCACCATCTCATCCTTTGTCCATCCTTCTCCCTCACTTCCAGAACGTGCTGTCCTTATTCTTTAATCCTCCACTTAGCTCTTGTCTTTCACATCTCCTAAGCCCCACTGTTTGTATATTAGTCCATTTGTAAACTCAACAAGTATTTACTGTAGACTATGTGCCCTGCCCCATGCTTAGAGCTGTAATAGTCATCTAGTCTACCTCACTGTCCCTTTTCTCAAGGAACTTAAAAATATGTCAGACTCACATTAGGAACATTGAAATACATCAGTGTCTGATTAAGAATTGCAAGAGTATGTAGACACATAATTGTACTGGGCACAGGTATTCCACTTTATGGCTTTCCTATCCATTATGTCATTTGATCCTTTCCACCATTCCATGAGGTCGTAGCACAGGAGGTACCTATTTCATAGATGAGGAAACTAATAACTCAGAGGAGTTACTTATCCAACTACATAGTTACAAATAATGAATAATGGGTATGAAATGGTTGAATGAGGAGGAGAGTAGAAGTGGGAGAAGGTCTAGCAGGGCAGGGGTGCTTAGTGAGAACCCATCTGAAATGGAAATGTGTAGGAAATAAGATTAGAAGGTAGGCATGGGTAAATGCCAGAGCCTTGAATCTAAAACTGAATCATTTGCCTATTGGATACATCCCCAGAAAATTCTGAACAGGGCTGTGACAAGACCAGGAAAATATTGAGATTTTGGAAGGTTTTCCATTTTTGCTTTTTATAATCAGGAATAAAATAAACATTTTAAAAAGAAGAAAATTAGCCCCAGCAATCTATGCTGGGATGGTGAGGGTGGTATATGGGCCAGAAAGCCATAACTGGTCCTTTAAGTACCTCAGATAAGCACTACTGAGGTTCGTTTTTTTTTTTAAACCTGGCTTGCTTTTTCTTTTTTTTTTTTTTTTTATTTGTTTCTCTCCCCTTCCCGCCCCCCACACCCCCACCCCAGTTCACCCCAGTTGTCTATTCTCTGTGTCCATTTGCTGCGTGTTCTTCTCTGTCCACTTCTGTTGTCAGCGGCATGGGAATCTGTGTTTCTTTTTGTTTCGTCATCTTGCTGTGTCAGCTCTCTGTGTGTGCGGCACCATTCTTGGACAGCCTGCACTTTTCTTTTGCGCTGGGCGGCTCTCCTTATGGGGTGCACTCATTGTGCGTGGGGCTCCCCTGCGTGGCATGGCACTCCTTGCACACATTAGCACTGCGCATGGGCCAGCTCCACATGGGTCAAGGAGGCCTGTGTTTGAACCGCAGACCTCCCATATGGTAGGCGGACGCCCTATCCACTAGACCAAGTCCGCTTCCCACTACTGAGGTTTGAACTAAAGCAGTAGTGGTAGAGTTAGGGAGGTGAGGGAAGATCTGAAAGCTCCTCCAGAGAAGGATAGAGAGAACAAAGACAGTCCCACACTGTGAGCTGATGTGTCTGGGTAGATGAAGGGACCCTGAACTATAGAGAAGTCAAGAAGACAAGAGGTTTGGAATAGGAGGTGATGGGGTCCTCGGGCCATGTAATTGAAGGTAGCAGCTGGGTGTCCAGAAAGAGGTAGGTGACTGCAACTTGTGAGGCACCATCCAACCACCCCCTTCCCCTCACACTCATGTTTCCTCTTCAGGTACTTACAGTGGTGGTACCGGAAGACCCGTGTGGAGAAGAAGGCAGCATTCATCGACTTATTCAATTGTGTACCCCTGAGGCAGATCTACGGTGAGCCTCACCCCAGCTCAGCCCTGTTCAGAGAGGGCCCAGCTTCCATGTCTGCCTCAGTTAGAGAAAGAGTCTTCCCACTTATGCAAGTTCCCAAGTTCCCTATCTCCTAGATTTTTAGAGAAACCCATCCTTATGGTCCAAAAGTGAGAAATGGGCTTTTCCCCCTCTCTTCCCACCCCCCACTAACCATTCTGATTCTCTATCTAGGTTGCCCCTTAGGTGGAATCGGGGGAGGCACTATTACCCGTGGCAGGAGAGGCCAATTCTGTCGTTGGCAGCTCAACCCTGGAATGTACCAGCACCGGACAGTCATTGCTGACCAAGTAAGAGCTAGGAATTGGAGGAGAGGCCACAACACTTTCTGAAGGCCAGGAAGAACCTCTTGGCTAATACAGGATGTGGCAATTAAATGTACACACGTTTCATTCCAATAAGTACTTTCAGAATGTTTTCCATTTGCGCAGTCCTGTGCTAGGATGTACTATAGGAGTAAGACACATGCAGAGCACACATCCCTTGAAAGAGTAAACAGCCCTGGCACCCCTGCGCCCTCCATTTTTTCTATTAAATGTCTCCTGCCTACTTACTTCACTGTCCGACCCCACTAGCTGAGTTAGTAAATAGAGATTCCCAGATCATTTAACCTGGTTGAAAAAACAACTGATGGGACTGTAGGGAGATCAAAACCAAAACATCTATAAATACATGGAAAAAAGATACCTAGAGCATCTACTTCTTATCCTGATTTGCCAGTTCTGAGCCAAAGGTCAGTTCCTCTGCTGGTGATCATTCCTCTGAAGGTCTCTCTGACTTAGGGCCTGGAAAGCCCATCCACTCCCAGCCTTAGATCTCTAGCCTTCTTCTCTTTTCTGAAGCTTCACTTCTTTACCTTTTGTTCCCTTATTACATCTGGGCCTTAAATTGCCAGAAGCATGTGGCCAACCTTTCATCATGTACTTCTAGTGACCTCCCATTTTGAGTTGTCCATCAAGTTCCTGTTTCCTGTTTGAGGGATGCTTCCAATTTTCAGCTCATCGTCAAAGGAGAAATGACTGGCATATCTTGAGTTCAGTTAATGACAGTGTCCTTCCCATTTCAGATTTACCAACCCTGCGCATGCCCCAAGCTACCTCTCTGGCTAATCCTTTAGGTATCCTGAGGGGAATGCCTTCCAGAATTGCAGCTCTACAGTTAAAGTAATAATGGTAGCTAGCATTTATTGTGGGCTTAATATGTGGTAGGCACTGTGCTAAGTGCTTTTTGTATAATATTTATTTTCATAATTAAAACAACCTTAAAAGGTTGGTACCATTATTATGTCCATTTTACAGATGAGGAAACTAAGATCTAGAGAGGTACCCAAGGTCACTTCATAAATGGAAAGGTTGGGATTCAGAACCATTCTTTCTATGGTCAAGGGCCTGTGGTCTTAATCATTGTTTACTATTCCAGCAATATGAAAAATCAGTTTATATATACAGTAAATACATCAGGCATAGTTTGACCCACGGGAAGAGAGATTAATCCCTCATAGCTCCTACCCTCTAAGAGGTTAAATTTTTACTGGGGAAATAGGACTTACAGAAAATGGAGACTAAGACCACGTCAGTGCCAAAACGTGAGGGATGGATTATGTACTGAGAAAAAAAAGGGACACTATTGCAGACTTTGCTCATTCTCTCCACACATATACGCCAACTGTGCCTGAAGAGGGGTACATCAGTGAACTAGAAAGTGTCCCTATCCTCAAAGAACCATAGAGCAGTGGGGGAGACGGAATGGTAAATACATATATAGTTTGTTGAATGCTAGAATAAATGGAGTATAGGGACACGTAGAATGACTTGTTGCTTGAGGAGGAGGAGGAGGAGGAAATAACAGTTGACCTAGCTTGAAAGATGAGGGGTTTCACCAGATGGAGAATGAGGCATAGAGGAAGTAGAGGGAGCAGAGGCACGGAGGAAGAAGAGTAGTGTGCTCAAGGAACAGTGAGTGTTCAGTATGGCGATATAGGTGCTTGAACGGGAAATTAGTGTGATCGACAAGGAAGAGGCCAGATCAAGAAGGGCCTTGAAAGCCAGGTAGAAGGGTTTAGACTTTAGCTGGAGGGCCGTGGGGAGTCACTGCAGCATTATAAGAAGGGACTGACATTTAGATTTATATGTAAGAAAGATTACTGATACTCAGATGAGAAGGGGCATAGTAAAAGCAGAAGTGGTGAAGGCCTACATTAGGACACTAAGACCACAATAGTGAAAAAAGGAGAGGAAGCCCAGAAAAGAGATGATGGAGAGGCAGCAGGACTTGGTGGTGACTCACTGAGGTCGGGGGGGAGGGGGGGGAAGGCCTGGGTGATGACTGAGGCTGGTGGTGCAACTGCAGGCTCTGGAAGGGGAGGAGCTACTTTGAGGTGCCTGTGGGTTGCCCCATTCCAGCCTGTCAGCCCTCTTGATTTAGTTCACAGTGTGCTTGCGTCGGGAAGGGCAGACCGTGTACCAGCAAGTCCTGTCTCCAGAGCGCCCAAGTGTCCTACGCAGCTGGAACTGGGGCCTGTGTGGGAACTTTGCTTTCTACCATGCCCTCTATCCCCGATCCTGGACTGTCTATCAGCTTCCTGGCCAGAGTGTCATCCTCACCTGCCGCCAGATCACACCCTTCTTGCCCCATGACTATCAGGTGAGGCTCTCTGTCTGTTCCCTCCCTTGTCCTCCCTTCCCTGGGATCTGCCTCTGTTAGAAATTCTATGAACTTTGGACGGGAGGGGGTTGGAGTCATGAACATTGTACATTGGCTTCCCAGGCCCAGCACCCTATTGGTTCCAGTCTTCTCTGTTTCCTGGTAGGCAGCCTGCCTGGGAATATGGGAAGTGGAGTGGGAGACAGCAGAGACTATACTGGGGAGTACTGGAATCAGCTCCTCTGTACCTAAGACTGATCTTGGGGAAGAGGAACAGGGTAGACTGTAATAAGGTCCTTGGATTTTGCCCCTAGGACAGCAGCCTGCCTGTAGGAGTCTTTGTGTGGGATGTGGAAAATGAAGGGGATGAAGCGCTAGAAGTGTCCATCATGTTCTCCATGAGGAATGGCCTGGGGGGCGGGGATGATGCCTCAGGCGGTTTGTGGAATGAGCCCTTCTGTCTGGAGCGTGATGGAGAGACTGTACAGGGACTGCTGCTGCATCATCCAACCCTCCCAAATCCCTACACAATGGCGGTGGCTGCACGACTTACGGTAATGGAGGGGCCTGCCCCATACCTTAGCCCCTAAACCCCTCTCCAGCCTACCGTGGTCCCTTGATTTCTTCAACTTCTAAGTCTCACCCTCACCACAGTCCTTGATCCTTTAGAATTTGAAGGTGGGAATATGTAACAGGCACTGGAAAATTAGTCGGAATCCAACATACTTGTGGGGCTCCTCACAGAATCTCCGGTCCCTTCACAGGCAGATACAACGGTAAGCCATGTCACAGCCTTTGACCCTGATGGCACTGGGCAGCAGGTGTGGCAGGATCTTCTTCAGGATGGACAGCTGGACTCTCCTGCCGGTGATGGGGGGCTCTGACAGGGAGGTGGTGGGAAGAGATGTCCCTACCTTGGGAACTGGGGTGGAATGTAATGGACAGGCCTTGTACCCTTGTCAGGGCTCCTTAGCCATAGGGCTGAAGGGTGCCAGTGCTGATTCTTCCCATTCTTCTCCCAGGCCAAAGTACCCCCTCACAGAAAGGAGTAGGCATTGCTGGGGCTGTGTGTGTTATGGGCAAGCTGCCACCTCGAGGCCAGTGCCGCCTGGAGTTCTCACTGGTTTGGGACATGCCCAAGGTCATGTTTGGAGCCAAGGGTCAGGTCTACTACAGGTGATGAGACTGAGAAAGTACAGAGCTCTAAGGGGCTGGGGCCCTGCCTAGGGCCCAGATTCTCATCCCTCCCCTTTTCCCCACCCCAGGCGATACACAAGGTTCTTCGGACAAGACGGTGATGCAGCACCTGCCCTTAGCCACTATGCACTGTGCCGATATACAGACTGGGAAGAGAGGATCTCAGCCTGGCAGAGCCCAGTATTGGAGGACAGGTGCCAGTGGGGCCCATCTCTGTGGCCACCTTGCCTTTCCCCCAGGGACTTATGCTCCAGCTGGAACTCCTTGATTTCTCCACCCACCACAGTCAGCAGAGCTGTACTGAGATTCACTTGGTGCCCCCACTCGCTACTGAACCCCAGAATCCTTCCTTTGCTGAGAGGTCCACACTCATTAGACCATTCTTCCCTCCTCCTGACTCTCCAGATCTTTGCCTGCCTGGTACAAATCTGCACTCTTCAATGAACTGTACTTCCTGGCTGATGGGGGCACTGTGTGGCTGGAAGTTCCTGAAGACTCCCTACCCGAGGAGCTGGTGGGGAACATGAGGCAGCTCTACCCCATCCTCCGGGAATACGGTCGATTTGGCTACCTTGAGGGTACGGGATGCTGGTGGGCTGCGGTACAGCAGACTATGCCCTTGAGGCCAGTTACTGCCCTACCATGAGGCAAGATGATGGCTTTTGCCTACCTCAGAGTATTGGTTGGGAGGAGGGGCTATCCAGCACATGGGGACTGGTGACAGTACCCCACTTTCAACTCTAGAAAGCAAGCTACAGCGAGGGATATGAAGGGGAAACAGAATTCTGGTGACTGTTTTCTCACTCCTACAGGCCAGGAGTATCGCATGTACAACACATACGATGTCCACTTTTATGCTTCCTTTGCCCTCGTCATGCTCTGGCCCAAACTCGAGCTCAGCCTGCAATATGACATGGGTGAGGGTCGCCCTTGTGCCCCTTCTGCCCCCTTGCTCCCCAGATTCCTGAACCTTGCAGTCACTCAGATCCTCTTCCTCCCCCTCCTCCCCAACATTTATCTGCACCTTGCTTATTGGTTCTTCTTTGGGGTTATTTACACAGTTCTGTGTCCCACGCCAAGTCTGCCCATTCCCTGCTGTCTTGGGGTGGGACTCCCCAAATGTGTGTCTGCCCCCCTAGCTCTGGCCACCCTCAGGGAGGACCTGACAAGGCGACGGCACCTGATGAATGGAGCGATAGCACCTGTAAAGAGGAGGAACGTCATCCCCCATGACATTGGGGACCCAGGTAAAAGGCCCTCCACTGCGAGGTCAGCTTCCCTCCCTCAACTTTCACACCCTGTACCCTGCCTGCCAGTGCAAATTAACAAGGTCTCCTTCCCTCCCACAGATGACGAGCCTTGGCTCCGAGTCAATGCATATGTGATCCACGACACTGCTGACTGGAAGGACCTGAACCTGAAGTTTGTGCTGCAGGTTTATCGGGATTATTACCTGACTGGTGACCAAGGCTTCCTGAGAGACATGTGGCCTGTGTGTCTGGTAAGGGATACATGTGCAGTGGCCAATGTGCCAGGGCTATGACCGGCTTTTGGGGAGAGCCTAGCTGACTATCATTTCATTTCCTTAGAATCTAGTTTCTCAATGTCTTGGTCCCTCTCTAGGCCGTGATGGATTCTGCAATGCAGTTTGACAAGGACCACGATGGACTCATTGAGAATGGAGGCTATGCAGACCAGACCTATGATGGATGGGTGGCCACAGGGCCCAGGTTAGGGGATAGGGGTTGCCGAGAAAGCTGAGGTGGGGATGCGGGGCTCAGGGAAGAGTACCGTATGGCCTGTTTCATTGCATGAGGGTGGCTGGAGCTGCCAGTCTGACCCCAAACCCATTTTCCTGACCAGTGCTTACTGTGGAGGGCTGTGGCTGGCAGCCGTGGCTGTGATGGTCCAGATGGCTGCTCTGTGTGGGGCCCAGGATGACCAAGATAAGTTTTCTTCCATCCTCAGCCGAGGCCAAGAGGCCTATGAGAGGCTGCTGTGGAATGGTGAGTTGGGGGGAGGGTGGTTGGAAGGTCCTAAGGAGGTTTTTTTGTTTTTCTTTTCTTTTGAGGTGCCAGGCCCAGGGATTGAACCCAGGTTCTCATATATGAAAAGCAGGTGCCCAACCACTTGAGCTACACCTGCACTCTCTAAAGAGTCTTAAAGTAACTCTTGGGAAATATGGAGCCTGACTTTGCCTTCCTCTACTCCAGGCCGCTACTACAACTATGATAGCAGCTCCCAGCCTCAGTCTCGTAGCGTCATGTCTGACCAGTGTGCTGGCCAGTGGTTCCTGAAGGCCAGTGGCCTAGGAGAAGGAGATACTGAGGTGAGAGGGACTAGAAAGAAGAGCTATAGAGAAGGGAGGATTCTCCCTGGAGGTGGGAAGCAGGTGTAAAGGACCATGTTTCTACCCTGCCCCTCCAGGTATTTCCTACCCCACATGTGATCCGTGCTCTCCAAACTATCTTCGAGCTCAATGTCCAGGCCTTTGCAGGAGGAGCCATGGGGGCTGTGAATGGAATGCAGCCCCATGGTGTCCCTGATAGATCCAGTGTCCAGTCTGATGAAGTCTGGGTGGGTGTGGTCTATGGGCTGGCAGCCACCATGATCCAGGAGGTAATGTACACCCCTCTCCATCTCCCCACCATCTGCACCTTGGCCCAGCAAACTTCCTCATCTAACAGACTTCAAGGCCTAACCAATGCCATCTTATCCTCAAAGCTTCCCCCTTTTTCCTAGCGTGCATCCTAACTCCCACCTCCTTTAGTCTTTTGCCTGGGTCATCTGTCTCCCCTATAACTGGGAGCTCCCAGATGGCAGAGACTGCATAGTCACAAGTATCCAACAGAAGTGGCTGTTCAGGAGGTACCAGTGATATGACTGCCATCTCTCCCCACAGGGCCTGACTTGGGAGGGCTTCCAGACTGCTGAAGGCTGCTACCGCACTGTTTGGGAGCGCCTGGGCCTGGCCTTCCAAACTCCTGAGGCTTACTGCCAGCATCAAGTGTTCCGCTCACTGGCCTACATGCGGCCACTTAGCATCTGGGCCATGCAGCTGGCCCTTCAACAACAGTGTAAAAAGTCCTCCAGACCAATAGCTGAACAGAGTACAGGCCTAATCACAGGGCCTAAATTTGGGCCAAAGGAAACCATAACAAACCTGGACCCAGAGTGAGTCCTCTCAACTGTGGGAGGAAGATGCCAACATTCTCCAGCCTTGCCTTCTCTCCCTCCCCCACAATCTCCTGCAGCCCTGAGCCACCAGGACAATCATGCCTCCTCCCTGCTCTCTCCCCAATTGTGCCAGTAAAGAGAGGTTGGGGTGACTCAGGCATCAGAACCCTTTATTTATTTCCTCACCACTTTCCCTCACTGCATGAAATGGTCAAGGAGGCAGTTGATTCCCTCAGGCTCATTCACAGGGTGATAGAGACACACGGGTACTAACAGTAGACATAGAAAGCCAGTAAATCTGGTGTTTTTGAGCTCTCAGGCTTCCTGGCAGGGCACAGGAACTGAGGCCAGCCCCTCTCCCATTCCTTTTTTGTTTTTTGTTTTGTTTTGTTTTTATTGGTATTTATCATTCTTTTTTATTTGGATACAGAGTGGGAGCCCCAGGCTCCTGCTGAGACCCCCACATCCCCACCTAGCCTGTGTATCTGCCCTGCAAGATCACAGATGAGGGGCTGTGGATAAGAAGCCATCTCCCTTCTTTTGTGAGATTTACCTGCAGGAGAAGGATGGGACTTGGGCAAAGGGGCTTTGAGAAAGAGTCGAGGACTGGCATCTTCAGGGGATGCTCTGCCCCAGGAGCCTGGAGTATGTGATAGAGCAGGCAGGAAGAGTTGCCAGGGGCCTGGAGCACACGGTCTGAGCTGTCCAGCAGCTGGCTTGTGCTGTCCTTTGGTACCTCTGACTGCAGGACAGGCAGCTCCCGCTGGTGAGGGTCCTCACTAGGGAGGGCACGAAGCTGGCGGGACAACACTGAGGAAACAAAGAAGGTCTTCAGGGGCAGGCCTGGGCCTCTTCCCTAGCCTGGGCCTTAATGGCGTCCTCAAGCCTCTCACCTCCGTGCTCAGCTGGGAGGCTCCCCCTTGTGTCCGAGGAGTACATAGCAGGCACGAGGAGGAGGCAGAAGGAGAAGAGTAGGACCTGGAGCACAGAAAAAGAGATGAAGACCGGCTCTAGATTGTACCCTGTCCCCACTGCCTGGAAAGGGATCTCTCCTCCAGCACCATCCTCACCAGGACACAGGTGCTGCTGCTGCTGCTTTTGTTTGATATCTGAATCACGGAGGCCTTGAGTTTCCTCAGCTGATCCAGAAGGGATCTACAGGAAGAAAGGGGACAGTGAGCAACCCCTGGCCTGGCACCCTGTTAAGGCCACTCCTTCCATCTGTGCACTGGAACCTCTCTCATACTTTTCTTCCGATTTTTGCCAATAACTTCTTCCTCTCTGCTGACAAAATGTATAAAGTTCCACATTAAAAAAAGAAAGAAAAAAAAAAAGTCTCCGCCTTACCCTGACTTAAACTCCTTTGAAAATACCTTTAGTAATTTTCCAGTGCCTGATCAACTAGGCACATGATCCTTCCCAAGCATTCCCTGAACACTTCCCTTTTGGCCCCAATACCTCTGTGTCAGGGTTCTAGTCCAACTGGACTGTGTTCTTGTCTTTCTGCCTAGAATGCTTTCCCCACTCCCAGAACCCTACCTCTTAAATGCCATCTGCCCCATGAGGTCTCTTGCTCCCTCCTTTCTCCTTCTTGTACTTAATTTATCCTTAGTTACTTGTAAATTTATTCTCCCACTATGGAGAGCTTTTTGGAATCACTGATCTCAAGAATTCCAAGCACCAGACCTTGCATGAGGGAGCTGCCTGATTAGAAATCAAGTGTAGAACAGAAAAAAGTGGGACGCATTACATGGCAGTCAGGGAGGGAAGGGACTGATGTTAGAGGGTTGCTTACAGATTCTGTTCCTCCAGGAGCTGCACTTTGTTCTTTAGCTCTAGATTCTGGGCTGTGTATTTCAACACCCTAGGGAAATAAGATAGGCATATGGCCTGTATCCTCCCTTCAAAAGCCAACTACCTCTCCTTCCCCCACCCCTCTCTGAGTCCCTCTCCCTATTATACCTGCTCTCTAAACCCCCCACATACACCTTCTTCTTTCTACGACTTTCTTGAGCAGACTTTTTGTTTCGAATCTTCCTCCGCACTCGTTTCAGAGCCTGTTCCTCCATCTAAGAGAAGACAGGGAAAGGGATGTCATCAGAGAAACACTGGACCATAGAGTTAGAATGCAAGTGAGTTCAGTCTTCTTCCCTAAGCAGGAATCCCTTCCACAATCTCCCTGACCAATAGGCACTTGGCTTCTGTCTGAATGCCTATGAATGTCAGGTGTTCATACCCTCATAAGCCCAGACCAAGTTTAAAATCTTTCTTATCCTTTGCCAACATCTGCCTCCTTATCTCTCCATTGGATTTACTTAGTGTCTGATCTCTGGGGCGATGTAGAACAATCTCTCTTCAGCTATGTTAAGGCACGTGACATTTCTTCAGAATCTTCCTCAGAGTTAAAAACAAAACCTGTACAAAATTTTTAACTCATCCTGCTCTCCTTAGGATGGACTCCATCCTTCTGATAACTGTCAACAATCTAGGCTTCAAACTGGACACTAATAAATGCTCTGGCCAGTGAAGGAGAGCAGTCATTGCCATTCTGGAGGCAGGGCCCCTGTCAACATAGCCTTCCAATCCCATTCAGTTTTCAGTAGCCACATCACACTGCTGACTCAGTAAAGAAGTTATATGAGTCAATGAACATTGAGTTTTTTTTCTTAAAGACAACACCAAAATTTGTATAAGCTTCAGACCTCACAAAATCAGCATCTGCCCTTGTATCTAGCATGTTAACTACATGCCCCAGCTTCTTATCAGCAAAGAATTTGCTGAATTTCTTACCTCGGTTTTCAAGTTACTGATAATATACTTAACAGGATTGGCATACTTGGTACTTATACAGTCCCTCCTCTAGCCTCCCCCCCCCCCCCCCCCCAATGAGAGCCTTACCTTAGTGAGAGGAAGAGTCCCTGGCAGAGTAAGCCCCTCCTTCTCTAACAGCCTCTTCTCTTCATCTGTCAGTATCAGACTAGCAATCTCCTGGGGTTATGGGGTGGTGGGTAACAGAGTTGGATGGGGAGATCAGAGAGGAATGGAGAATCCTGCCCCCACCCATGCAGTGTGGGAATAATCCTATAATTTAAGTACCTGCTCGGCTAGGTCCTCCACCTGCAGTGGAATCGTCTGGGGACCCTCCTTTCCACAGCTCCCGCTATCTGCAAAACGGAAAGGAGAGATAGCTACATCAAAGAGCTCTCTCCTCCTTCCAACTTTACGTATTTCAGACTCACCCAGATCTACCGAGACGTCTTCCTGTGGGAGGGAGTAGGTGTGATCATGGTAGACAGGATAGGAGCTGCAGGAGCTGAGAATATTCAACGATGCTGGGGAGTTCAGCAGGGAGGCCAGGAAATCCCCCACCTCCCATTCGCTCAGTGCCTGTATAGGGTTCAAATGAACAGGTCTTGACCTATCACTACCGCCTACCTCACGGACGCCTCCTGGCCGGCGCCTCTCCGACTCAGAACTTTCACCCACCTCAGAGAGTGGCAGCTCCCAGTCCTCCAGAGCCTCGGCGGTCTCCTCCGGCACCGCCCCCAAATCTCCGCTTTCCTCTAGCAGAAAATCCAGCAGGTCCTGGTCACCGGGGCCCAGCGCCAGGTCCATCTGGGGCTCAACAGAGGGTTCGACCATCTACCCGGCTCCAACTCCCGTCCCCCAGCCACGACCTCCAGCCCAGCTGGCCTCCCCAACTATCCGCAGGCTCCTTTTCCGCTGGGCTTTCCCCTCTCAAGTCTGAACCGCCCCCCAGAGCCGAGTCTCCGCAGCTTCCAACACAACAGAAGTGACGCATAGAGCTTCCCGGGCATTCTGGGACATGGAGTTCCTTCCAACTCGGAAGTGGCCTCCTCGGTGCCGCGCCACGTCCCTGGGGCTATGCAAATAGAGGGGATGTCCCTGCCGCCGCCCCACACCCTGAGGGAGGGGATTCTGGGGATCCGCCTCCGCCCTCGCCCAAGGAGAGGAAAGGAAGGATTAGAGTCTAAAAGCGAACTTGGGCACGCCTCTCGTGTTTTCGCAGGAGTGCGCCGCACCCTTGCTTCCTGCCGGGGAGGGGCTGCGGGTCTTTGGCGGGCTCTCGAGCATCGAGAGCTGGGGCCAGAGCAGCTTCCTGCAGTCCCTGCAACCATAGAGCGCGAGCCCAGGGCGCCGCTCGCGGGCGGGGGACGTTCCGGGACGGAAGTAGCCAAAAGAGTGTCTGTCGGCGGGAGGGCGAGGCCGGAGCCCCAGAGCGACCGGGAGAAAGAGCGGGTTAGCGGGCCGGCGGGCGGGGCACAGAGCCGGACTGCGCAGGTAGGCTGGACCGGGCCGAGCCGGAGCCCCGGGGTGGGGCCGCGAGGCCCGGCCTGGGAGGCGGGCGGACGGGCGGGGTCCCTGACTCTTCCTGAGTCTCCTGTTTCGGATCCTGTTGGAGAGGTCAGCGTCCACTCAGTTCAGTCGCATTGGATTCGGAGCTAAGGAGGCTGTTTTGCTGGAGCCAGGCCCTTCCTGGGAGCAGTCCTCTACCCGAGATGGGCTTGGGGGAGGGGGAGGAGTTGGTTGGCAGTGAGACGCAGGGCGGGAATAGGCTCTGGGGTTAGTTGATAGCGGGTGTGTGGGTAGAAAGCTTTGGGTGAGTTTGGTGTTAGGTGAGGTTGGGTTTAGGGATGAGGTTAGTTTTAGGAGTTAGACTTACTAGTGTATCAGGTCCGTTTTGTAGGTAAAGTTTAGAGTAAGGCCATGATTTTGTTTTCTAAAATGACTACCAGAAGTCAGAGTTCAGGGTCAGGTTAAGAGGTCAACAGTAGGAATTAGGTTAGAAGTCAGTTTTAGGTGTTAGTGAACGTCATTATTAGGGATAAACAGTGAAACGGTGGGTCCGGAATCATGTTACCAGCGAGCGTTAGGCTTAGGGGTCAGCATTTAGGGTTAAGGTCAGGAGCTTTGTACTAAAGGTAAAAATCAGATCAGGCTTAGGGAGCAGGGATTGTGTACCATCTCTACCAGGATAAAGAGGAATGTCAAAGCCAGTACTGTGAATCAGGAAATAAATTAGAGTTGGAGTTGGGGAGCTGGTTAAGCTCAGTTGGTTGAGAGCCTACTTCCCATTTTTGAGGTCCTGGGTTCAAATTAGGATTGGTATTAGTGTTAGGGATTAAGGGCAGCTTTACAGGTTATGGACAAGGTTGGAGTAGTTGATCTTGGGTAGGTAAACTCTTAAGAGGTTGTTAGTAGGCAGGTGCCCTTGTTTTGAGGGAGGTCTCTTATTCCTGTGTAGTCACAGGGAGCTTCTTTGGCCCAGAGAGATGACTAAATTCAGGCTAGAGTTCTGGGCTTCAGCTGGAAGTGCAGGTATCTAGGATTCCAGTTGGCAGCTGCAGTTGGCCAATAGAGGTTCTTGGACTCTGTTGCTTAAAGAAGAGTGGTGGGAAAGGGACAGAGATCAGGAGATACAGAAAGCCTGGTCATAAGTAGGGGACTGCTTGGGGGAGAGGGGATTAGTGACTAAGGGGGACGGAGGCTAGGGAAATACTGTTGCCATGGGAGATGAAGATGGCTTAATCCCCTGAAAGTTCAGCCCCACTGCCTCTCACTGCCCCCTCATTCCCTAGATGTTAAACCTCTCCAACTCTCATTCCTGGCCCTGCAGTTCACGCCCTTCCTGCTTACTCCCTCATAGAATTCTTCCCTTGCCTTTAACTCTCCCATATTCTTTATTTTACTATCAGTACCCCACCTCAGTTCTGCCTCTTCCCCCCTTCTTAATTCACACATCTGACCTTAATTTACCCTCACCCAAAACTGAGCTTTCTCATCATCCTAAAGCATTCTCTCACCATTTTCACCCATTTATCCACCATCTGGTCATCTGCTGAGCACTACCCCTCCTCAGCACAACACAACTGCCAAGCACCCCCCGGTCCCAGCTATGTACCATCTCCTGGTTCTAAGCCGCCTTTTAATTTCTTGGCCCATTTGCAGAACCCCCGCCCCCACTCCCCAAACAGAAAAGAGGAAATGAGACCCAAAGAGGAAACTGGGTCTTGCTGATCCCACGCCCAGCCAGGCCACTGACCACACCCCCATTTCACTCCCAGCCTGACCCGACCACTGACCACAGCCCTAACCCCTAGATAGCCTGACCCAGTCACTGGCTGTACCCCACACTCCAGCTCCAACTTTACTTAGCCACTGCCAGTGTCCCTTTGTCGCTATCCTCAGCCTTTTTTTGCCACTGGCCAGAGCCCCATCTCTACTGTTCCTAGCCTGTCCTGCCCTCTGACCTCCCTCCAGCTTTCCCTCTAAATCTGACCTACCCACTGTCCACCTATTCATTCCTCCACTCCCCCCAGCCTGATCCAGTGATGGATCATTTATTCATTTTTCCTACCATCATGATCACCACCCATCTTCCCCCTCCCCAGATCAGTGCATTCACTGACCACACCCCATCTGCCCCTACTTGGCTACTGACCGCATACCCATTTTTCCCACAGCCTAACCACATCCCCTAACCATAGCCTCATCCTCACATTTTCAGCCTGGCCTGATACCTCCCCACCCCCCTTCCCATTTCCTCACCTAAACTCAAGCTGCTGCCAGGGAGAGCAAGCTAGGGAACCCCAGCCTGACCGTGAGCCCTGGTCCTTGTTAGTTGACAGGACAGACTGTTGTCAGGTCCTGTCAGTTCTGCCTCTTAAATTTTCTCTTCAGTGACATCCTCCTCTACCATTCTAACCCTGGCTTTATCATCTCTTACTTATGCTAATACGTGCCCTTCTAACCAATCTCTGTGGTAATTGCCAGAGTTATTTTCCTAAAATTCACTTCTGATCATCTCTCTTCTCTACTCAAAAGCCTCCCTTGGCTTCTGTGTTGCCCTCCAGAAGGTAAAATTCCTCATAATCCTCGCTAGTTCTCCCCTGCCTTTGCATCCTAACTCTAACCTCCCCACCACTGCTCCCTTGCAGGTACCCTGTGCTTCAGCCAGCCTGCCTGCTCACTTCCCTGAATGCTTCTCCACGATTTCCTGCTTCTCCACCTTTGCTTATGCTATTCTCTCTGCCTGGAATGCTACCCCTGACTCATCTCCGCTGGCATAGAGGAGAGAGCCTGGGTTTTGGAGTCAGAGACACCTGAGTTTGGATCATGGCTCCACAACTTACTAGCTGTGTGACTTTGGACAAGTGCTTTTTGAACAAGTACTTCACTTCTTTGAGCCTCAGTTTATGAATGTGTAAAAATGGAAATGATGCCTACCTTGCAGGGTTGTTGTAAGGATCTAATGAAATTATGTATGCAAAGCAATTAACATATGGTCAATAAATGATAGATCGTTCTTATTTTTTATCATCTTTATTATTATTGTTATTTTATCTAACTTCAAAGGGCAACACTTACTTGGAGACTTTTTCTGTCCCCCTTCCCTAACCTAAAGAGGTCTCTTTTCTCACAGCCTGCTCATTATCGTAATTCTGTACTTGGCTGTATTTGCTTATCTTGACTGGGAGCCCCTGGAGGGCAAAGCCAATCTTATTCATCTTCCTTCCCACCCACTGCCAGGTCTGGCCAGGCCTTCCCCACAGGAGGCCCTCAAAGAATAACTACTGGGTAAATGGAGGGAGAATGTCTACATCATGGGGAAAGAGATGGTGGCGGAGGGGGCCGTGTGCTTGAGGTGGAGGTGTACTGGGGGTGAAGCTGCATGCGTGGGATGGATCTTTATGGGCAGACCAAGTGGCTGTGATGGGGTCTGTGCAGGGGCTCTGTGACTGAGGTAACAGGTAAGTAAAGAGGCACCAGGTGGGTAGCTTTAGATGAAAGAGCTCTGTACACAGATGGGGTGCATGGGGAGAAGAGGAGTGTGCATGAGGTAGGGGCGTGGGGGGGGAGGGGTCTGTACTGGGGAGGCCTGGCCCAGCTCTTCAGCTGCCCAGTCCAGCCCTAAGGGAGCCTCCAGCAGCCTGAGGCCGGATATGTCAGTCTCACCCACAACCCCCCCCTCCCCCGTGGTTGCGGACTCAGAGGCCAAATTTGGTAACAGACTCGGTGTTAACTCCCCCAACCCTCTTACTTTCTGACTGTCTTCAGTTTTCTCTCCCATTTTGTCCCTCTGTAACCCCATATCTTTCTGCAGCTCCCTTTGTGGGTATCTTCTCTGACTATTCTCCATGTACCCCAAATTCCTTACCCCCAATATACTTACATTCCATTCCTTGCTGGGATTTGACCTTCTGTCCTCCATCCCCCCCCCCCCTCAATTGCCCAACTCCTCTGGAATGCATTTCAGGAATGTCTTCAGGGAGGAGGAGCTCCCTGGGAGGGAGACATGGGGGGGGGGGCCTGTGAAGACAGAGGTGGTATTACTGTTCCATTAAAAAAAAAAAAAAAAAAAAAAAAGATGGAAAAAGGAGCAAAGTTCTCCGGCCAGAGCAGAAACTGCATAGCTTCTCCCCATACTTCCAGGGGCCTGATCCCATGCTGCCACCCCTACCCCCAATTCACTGCTCAATTCTCTCTTGGAACCATATTTATGTCTACTTAGGACCAGCCTGGGAGTAAGGGTAGGCATGACTCAACTCCCTTATCGGGGTCTCACCAGAGGTTTCCGTGCATGAAGAAGAAGGGGGTGTCTATGTCCGGAGGAAATAGGGGGGAGACATGCAGTTTCTGCTGAGGTGAAGAGTCCTTTCATTCCTGCCCTCAGCTCTCTGACTTCTCCAGCTTCTCTGACCCTCCAGCCCTCATTCGTGGTGCCAGGTCTGTCCAGCTATTGGGAGAAATGCCGCAGGAAGGGGGGTGGGTGCGGATTGCTGAAACTGGGGAAACCGGGAAGATCTCTTGTTTGGGGGTAAAGATAGAGCTGTGATTTCTTTTAAAACCCTCTGGAGTGTTTATAAAATCAGAAATGGTCTTTCAGCCACTGGGTACTGGATCCCTGATCTAAACCTTTCCCTCATCTGCCTCCTAGCTCCTGTTTCTACTTAAATTTCCGGCCCCCTCACCCAATCCCCTCTAACCTCTCCCTCTAAAAACATACCCCTTCCCAACTTCCCTGCTTCTCAGCTGCCCTCTGTATCCCAACTCCCCCACCTCTGCTTCTCAACCTTTCCCCTTCTTCTGTTCTTTCTCCCCTGGGGCTGTTAGTTTGCCGAAAGGGGAATAAGTAGCCTGGACTTGCTCATTCTTCTCATTAGGAGGCACCCAACCCCGGGACAGAGCTGACTCACATCATCAGCTGCCAGGCAGACTTGTGTTCTTGCTGTCTGTGCGCCACCTGCCGCCTCCAGTGGCTTCTCCAGCACCCCGAGAGGTGGTGGTGCCTGAAGCTGCACTGAAAATACTGTTGGGGAGGCTGCTGAGATGAAACGCAGAGTATGAGAAGGACATAGGAGGAATTGCTGTGAGAACTGAGTATTAACTCAGAAGGAGCTTGGGTGTGGCAAGAACTGACTTAGAAGGACTGGTCTCTTTCTCTGACCTGCCTTAAAACTTTTTCCTCCCAGAGTCTATATTCCCCTCTGCAAAATTAAAGAGCTGACTAGATAATTTCAGAGGTAGCTTTGGACTAGAAAATCATAATTCTAGCTTGACTGCCAGGGAAGCCAAATATGGGGCTAAGCTCAGGGAGGCCCCCA